>NC_132851.1:23240000-23609166 GCF_048164855.1 Canis lupus baileyi
AGAAAGAAAGAAGAAAAGGAAAAAAGAAAAAAATAGGACAAGCAGGATTTTTTTTTTAAGTGTTACGAAACTGGAAGAAAAAGTGTTCCACCACTAAATATATCCACTTACAAAATCAGCAGATGTTAGGGCTTACACAGCGTCAGTCTCTCAGGCCTGCAGAAGACTGCAAAGCATTTTCACGCTGTCATCCCACGGAACTCTGAGAGACGGTTGGAGATTTCTAGGTTGGTGTCTGGAACCTTCCATGTTGGCCAAATGGATGACATGATAGCCGTTCAAGGGGTAGCTTGGAGTAACTAGGCTCCTTTTCATTTATTTCTTTTAAAGGCCTTCCTCCTGTTCCCTCCCCCTAGCCCCACTCCGTGTGCCAGATCCATCCATCTCTGACCCCCTTGGGTTCCTTCAGCCAACCAAGCCTTAGAGCCTGAGTCTGCATCCTAGCTCTGCCATGGACTAGCTCTGGTCCATGAGCTGCAGTTTCCATATTCGTAAAACACCTACATCCAAGGGCTTGTGAAGTTTAGCAAAACACAGGAAGCACCTAGCACAGTGGGCAGCACGGAGCTATTAGTAGTAGTGTTGTGTAATAGAGATTCTCATGCCTTCTAGTCACGTTTTCTATGTGCCCTGGGGGCTGTCGCTCACCACACAGGGAGCAGTTCAGCTTGTCCTTGTCATCCTGCAACAGAGCCAGCCAGGTGGCCCGTCAGGAGTGGACCTCACACAACCTCGGGCCTTCCTTGGTGTCATTCATCCATTCCTTCTAAAACCACCTGTCAAAGTCTAGCTGTAGAGCATCTTCTCACACTCTTGGTTGATATCTTGGGTCTGGGTCTAACTATCGCTGCCCCAAAACTACACCAAAACTTAGGTGTTTTGGGCAGCCTGGGTGGCTCAGCGGTTTAGCACTGCCTTCAGCCCAGGGCGTGATCCTGGGGTCCCGGGATTGAGTTCCACATCAGGGTCCCTGCATGGGGCCTGCTTCTCCCACTGCCTGTGTCTCTGCCTCTCTGTGTGTGTGTGTGTGTGTGTGTGTGTGTGTGTGTGTGTCTCATGGGGAAATAAATAAAATCTTAAAAAAAAAAAACCTTAAGTGTTTTGAAAAGAAATCTAGTATACCTCACAATTCTGCAAGTGTGAAGTTCGGACAGAGTATAGTAGCAGGGACTCAGCAGTACTCTGTGATGTCTGGGGGCCCAGTTGGGTGACTTGAGATGATGGTGACAGCTGGGGGCTGCTTGAGCATCTCTCTCTCTCTCTCTCTCTCTCTGTAGTTAGCATGGGCTTCCTCACAGCATGGCAGTCTGGGGGCAGTCAGACTGCTCACATGGGGGCCCAAAGCTCCTCTGGGGAAGGAAGCAGAAACTGCATGTCCTCTTAAAGGCCTTGGTCCAGAGCTGTCATGGAGGCATTTCTATCACTTTATATCAGTCAAAGCAGTCACAGGGCAGCCCCAGTTCAAGGGTGCAGGATGGGGTCATGAACCCCACCTCTCAGTGGGAGAAGTGTCAGAGAATTTGTGGCCATCTTTAATAGGCCACAGTATCTGCCACAAAGTCACCACACCTGTCTGCATGCTTGCCCCAAAAGGAAAGTCTGAGAAGCTGATGGTGGAGCCTGAGAGAAGAACCAAAGAGAAGGATCAACGTTTCTGATCACACACAAAGGTGGAGTTCAGATAGCATACTCTTCAGGGTAGCTGGCTTCTTGAAGAACTGTGTGCAAACCAGAATTTTGGAATGGCCCCTAATTGTGAATGCCCCATGGGAATGCTCTCTGACAGATTCCCAGCGATAACACAACCACCCCTCAGACTCTCTTGAGTGTAAATGCCAAAGTGTACACATCAGGTTTGCTTAAAGTGAGGCATTTCCATTTCAAGTCACTGTGCTCTTTCCTAATGAAGGCAAGTCCAGATTTTCAAAATTGGCAGAAGCAGCCAGGCCAGGCTTCACCCACTGGTTCCCTAGGCTGTGGTTGCCTGGAAAGAAAAGAACTCTGCTTTGGGTGGCTTCTTAGTTCCTTAGGGCTGCCACTAACAGGGTGCTTCAAAGTGGGTACCTTCAAACAGCAGAAACTTATCATCTCCCAGCTCTGAAGGCCAGAAGTCTGAATCAAGGTGTTGGCAAGGCCATGCTCCCTCTGAAGGCACTAGCGAAAGCTCTGTTCCAGACCTGCCTCCTGGCCTCTGGTACCCTCAGGTGTTCTCTGGCTTCTCAATGGCCACCTTTCCCCCCATGTCTCTTCACATTGTCTTCCCTTGTGTGAGTCTGTCCCTGAACCCAGATCTCCCCTTTCTATAGGGACACCAGTCACATAGAAGGACCCACCCTAATGACCTAATTTTAACTTGATTACTTCTGTAAAGATCCTATTTCCAAATACACTCACATCCTGAGATGTACTGGGAGTTAGGACCTCAACGTATTTTTAGCAGAAACAGAATTCCACCCTTAACAGGTGGTGAGCAGAGACACACTAGGATCAAATCCTGACCTTCCTGCCATCTCACATCCAGTCTCTCTCTGTCTCCAGGGGTCATAACCCAGTCCTCCAAAATAGAAGCTTTAGAGGGCAGGGTTCCCAGCTGCCCAGAACACTGCTGGCATATATGAGGCCCTTGATATCTATTTTATTAAAGGGAGAAAAGAGGGAGGTCACAAAGTGGGGAGGGAGGAAGGAAGGAATACAAGAACCAGTCAGCTGATCGTTGACCAGCCAACCAGTGGCTCAGTGGTCCAGACAGACCAGAAGTTCCAGAATGCCCCTCACCTGGACCTGGTCCTGGGTCCTGGTCCCAAGTGGCCTGGTCGTTGAGAGTCTCTGAGTTCTTGCTAGAGCTACTTCTGCTACAAACAATACTGGAGTATTATTAATAGGCTTCTCATTCTCCTTTGAAAGTTGTGTCAGCAACATTCTGCTATTGAGGAAAATACGGAAGGTCCTACTGAAAAGCTTACAGAAGCGGGCTTAGCTTGACCTCTCAGCATTTGAAATTTGGGTCATTGGAGGGAGTTAAACTGATTTGGTTGGAATGTGGTACGTGGATGGTTATAGCACAGAGCACTAATTTGCTGTCCCCCTTGAAATCAGCAAATTGCCAAATGGTCTTCTTAGTGGATCTGTCTTCAACAAATTGCATCGAGCACGAAGGAAACAAGCAGGACAGAGGATAAAGTACTGGTGTGTGATCAGAAAATGGCAGTTGAGCACCTACTGAGCAGACCCCTCTGCTCAGAGCTGTGGGAGAAGCAAGGATGAAGATGACAAGGACCCAAAATGAGCTCTTGGCCCGCCAGGGAAAAGAGATACCTAGACAGATAACTAAGAAATCCCAATGAGAAGTTCAAATTGTGTTCTTAGAGACTAGAGGAGAGAGCAAACAATCTGGCAGGGTAAAACAGGAGAGATTCTTCTGGGAGGAGGGATTTGAGCTAGACTTTGAAGGCAGGCAAGGTTGGCCTTCAATAGAAAGATTGGGGAGAGAGGGCCATTCCAGACAGAACAGCACGAGCAAGGCCTGGGAGGTGGGTGAGGGCAGGGCAGGTCCTGAGACAGTGAGCACACACGAGGGTGGATCAGAAGTCCAGGCAATGTCAGCAGGGCTTTGAAGGTGATGCTGAGGAATTCAGACAATATTTGGGGAGCAGTAGGGAGCGAGAGAGGTTTAGAGAAAGGCGTGCCTTGATCTGTTGTTTAGGCAGATCACAGGGGCAGCAGTTTGGACACAGCCCTGGGAAAGCCCAGTGGCAGAGCATGGAGATAATTGGAAGGCCCTCAGAACAGTGCAAGTGACCCAGGAGGAAGGCCTGATGTGGGGGGGTGGGGACGGACACGGGATAGAGGGGAGGATACAGATAGAAAGGACAGTACTTTCTGACCACTGCTCAAGTGGGAGAATGGCACAGAATAAGACCACATCTACCAGGGAAACAGAATGGGAATAACCCCATCTCAGAGTGTCCCCCATGGAAGCAACCCCTGTGCTCCCCAACTCCACTGTCCTGGGAAGTGGCTGGCCTGAGACCAGTGCTTCTCAAACTGGGCTGCACTTTGGAATCCTCTGGAGGGGCTTTTAAAAATATCGATGCCTAGATGGATCCCCCACCCCCAGGGAATCTGGCTTACTTGGCATGGGGTGTGGCCTGAGGGTTGGGGTATTTAAGAGCTCCCCTGCCAATGCCAAGGTTGAGAGTCCCTGCCCTGGAGCATTATCTTCCTGTACAAAGTCAGGCTGTCCAGCTACTGTCGATTTGTCCTTTGCTATTAATTTTAGGATTTCATCATTAAATGCTATGTCTTGTACTAGATGGTAAACTCCATGAGAATGGGAATTTATTTTGCAGCCGCATTTCCTGTGGCTGCTGCAACTGAACCCTGAAAAGGCCATTCCACCATTCTGTCCAGCCAGCTGCTTCAAGGTCATGGGGAACACAGGAAGACCAGAGAATTCCATGGCCCCTCACCGCACTTTGTGGGCTGGGGTTCACTTTCAGACAGTTTGCGCATCCAGTCATGCAGAACCATCTGTAAACCAAGTGTGTTCTCCTCCTCCTTCCACCGATCACAGGGAACACCCCCAAGAGGCCATAGGTGTTGGAGGGCTGCACCCCCTGTGAAGCTCTCGGGAAGAATCTGTTTTCTATCTTTTCCAGCATCTTGAGCTGTGTTCCTTGCATTCCTTGGCTCATGGCCCCTTCCTCTATCTTCAAAGCTGGCATCTTCTCTCTGATTCTGCTTCCCTCTGCTTCTGTCACATCACTCTTCTGACTCACATCTCCCTCCATGTCCCTCATAAAGACACTTCTGATCGCATTGGGGCCTATCCAGATAATCCAGGATCATCTCCCCATCTCAAGATCCTTAACTCAATCACATCTGCACAGTCCTTCTTGCCATGTAAGGTAACGTTCGCAGATTGCAGAGATTAGGACCTGGGTATCTCTTGGAGGGCCATTATTCAACCTACCTCGGGGATTAGGTTATTTTTGTTTGCTTTTGTAGGCTCACAGCCTAGGACAGCACCTGGGACCTAAGGACATAGTGACACAGAGAGTGAACAGGTGAATAGTGTAAACCCAGGACATTGGCTGACCAAAATCACATTGTATTAGAATCAGACTCATACAGATGTAACAGGAGTGTCGAATGCAGGCTGTGGAAGTGCCAGGCAAAGAGGGATTTAATTTGGTGCCTTCTAAAATGCACATAACTTCCCAACACACACCCCTAACCTCTCCTCCTCCCCATTCAGTGGTTTTCCATTATCTGGGAACAAAGTCCAGTGAGGCTGTTGCCCACCTTGACCCTCCCAGCTGTCTGTCCTCTCACTCCTGAAACCCCATACTACACCTAAAATCAAACCCGGCACTCTTGCATTATCATTGCTTCTGTAATTTCCTTTCTCCTCTAGTAGATTTTTTTTAAGATTTTATTTATTTATTCATGAGAGACAGAGAGAGGCAGAGAGAGAGGCAGAGGGAGAGCAGGCTCCCTGCAGGAAGCATGATGCGGGACTCAATCCCAGGACCCCGGGATCACAACCTGAGCTAAAAGCAGATACTCAACCACTGAGCCACCCAGGTGCCCCTCATAGATTTAAACTCCAGAGGACAGCTATAAGTTTAGCTTGCCCCCCTCCCTTATATCCAGCCCCTACAATAGAACCTAGCACTTAGTGGGTCCTCAAGTATCTGTCAAGTGAATAAAGGAACTTCAAACTAAGGGTGGTTAAGAGCCAGACAGCCTTGCTTTTGAGAATATTGGCTTATCAGGGGAAACTGGACTGTTAGGTCACTCTCTAGTGCCTGGATGAGTGGCCTGACTGACAAGTCATTAAAAATTACTTGGCAGGGGCTGGATGTGAAGAGCCTGCTAGGACAGAAGAAGGTTCTGGAAGAAGAGTGTGTGAGTTTTGGTAAGAGCCTTGGCATCGTGTCTTGGGAGACCCCAAAAGCTCATCAGATGAGATTCAGTAGATAAGCAGGAGCCGTGGCTAGCCATTACTGAAACAAGAGTTGGGATAAAATCAGAGATGGAGGGAGATTTACCTGGTGGCAGGCAGCAAGGTACAAGACCATGGAAGGAAGGAATGTCATGCCATGTCAGGAACCCAGACAAGCATGATGATAGCTTTAGTGTGGAACCATCTAGAATGTTACAAAAAGCGATAGAGCTTGGATTGAGACTGAGGGAGAAAGACAAACTCATGAGCTAATGTGCCATACCCTGGGCACACCTATGAAGCATGGCATAGGAGGGAGTATCCGAGGTGATTTTGTGTTTGCAGAAAGCTTGATTCCCCCCACGTTGTGACCCATTCAGGTAGCCAAGAGGTAACCCCATTTCCTGTTCATGTGATTTTGCACCTTCATATCATCAACATCTATTTCTTTATATTTCGATCGGGCTACTGTACTGGGGTCATAAGCACCCTGGCACATTAAGACTGCCGGTTGGAAATTCCACTGGAAAAGGACAAAGTAATCATAACAACAGGCCCCTCATGTCTGAAGAAAAATCCACTAAGTATTTTGTTGTCCCTGTCCTTATCTACCCATAACACACTTATATGCCCATTCCTCACACTGATCTATAGAGGGAGCAGTTGCCAGTAGAAATCTAACTGTTTAGGAAGCATGGGTGCCATATGGTTGGCTTATGAGGAACCAATCTTGCACGCCACCAAAAAGGGAAACCACGAAGACAAAGGAAGAATCCAGCTTGTGTTCTTACTTCGGTTCAGCAGGCCAGCTCTGGGCTGTGTCTCCTCTTTGCACAACAGCCGAGAGCTGGTGTAAGGAAGGCTCCCAATCGGATCATTGAGGAGAACCTGTTCTCAGCCTCGGTGGCCTCATGGGAAAGCAGAGACTATATTTCCTGCTCGGCCTCCTCAGGAGTGGGAGCTCCTATAGGATGGTGTAAACAGAAGTGGTCTGTGGATTGTAATGCACGATTGACACCTGAGGGGTGCTTAATACTATTGTATTATCACTGTCATTATTATCAGTGTGGAGGCGATGGGAAGGACTGCTAGCAAAAAGGAACGAGCAGACCAATGATTTTCTACCAAAGAGCAGCAGTTTGCAAAATTGCTTAGGAAACATGAAAGAGGAATTCTGGAAGAGTGGGCAACATTTACACATTCTTTCCCAGGTTTAAATTGTTTTTGTTTTTTTTTTTTTTATCCTACTTTTTTAGAGTCCTCCCGTACTAGACTGAGTTGGTAAGAATTTTGCCCCCAGATAAAGGTGATCCCAAAAGGGACCTTTCCTTCCTGCTTTCTCTCTTCATCTCAAGTATGTGGACAGTGGGGAGCCTGGGAACGCTGCCAGGCCCATGTGTTGGAAGAGGGGGCAGGAGTGGTGGCCGGCATGCCTGCAGCCCGCATCCTTGGTCCATCCACCAAGACATCTCCACAGCAAGATCAACAGGAACCTTCGCCCTTCGGCCCAGGGCTGGTTTGGTGTTATCACAGGAATCCTCCCTGGTCAGGGAGGCTCGTTTCAGGTCCAGGCAGGGCATGCCTTGTCTCTGGGCTGCCAGAGGCCGCGTGGTCTTTTGCGTGGACCATGACACTTCTCTATGCTTCAGTCGGCTCACTTGTAGGAGGAGCGGGGCTAGACAAGACCAGGTTCAGATTTGTAATCTGTGCTCTGTAATTGTCCAGGAATACTGGGTTTTGCCTTGCCTGACCAATGCTGTTCAACCATGATGGAGCACAGGCGCGCCAGGGGCCCTGTGCCTGCACCCCCAGGAGCCCCGGGAATTTGCGCAGGAGCTGAAGCTGCTGGCGGTGGACCCTGTGCCTCTCTCCATTAGCCCTGGCCCAGAGGGGAACCTGCCACCGTGTAGTGACTTACTCCAGGACATGCACCCCTTAAATGACCTTTAAAAGAGGAAAGAAAGGAAACGGGAGAAAGGAAGAGGAAGGGATGGGGAAGGGGAGAAGGCAGGCAGGCACCTTGTCCCCATCGGCTCACCTGATCCTCACTACAGCTCAGGGATGCCAGAAGCAAAATGGGTATCGGGTCACCTTATAGACAGTTCAGCTCCGACAGGCTCAAGGTATGGTCTCACCTCACAGAGCAGGTGTTCTAAACACGGGGGCGCGCCCGTCATTGCTCGCTGTGGCATAGAAATCTTGGGGCAGTTCTGTCGGCATCACTGGGGCAACTTCAATCATGCTGACGCCTAGTCCCTGCCCCCAAGATTCCCATGTAAACCCTCTGGAGTGTAGTCTGAGCATCAGGAAATTTAAGCTAATGTGATTTGTAATTTTAAGAGATCTTTCTGGAAGATTAATGACTTGGAGGAGGGGCTGAGAACGGGAAGCAGAAGACCAGGCAGGAGGCGGGAAGTGATTGCAGGGGCCCCCACGAGAGATGATGGTGGGATCAGGGGGGCGGCCAGGGGAAATGAGAGAGGCAGGCGAAGCATGAACCTGACCGGGAAGTAGGGGGAGCAGGCTGTGCTGGTGCATGCACACACGTGCTCACACGTGTCCCTCTGAAGACTGTCGTTCCAGAATGCAAGGCAGAGGTAATCATCCCAGCCACAGCAATTTTATGGAACCCCAAGGCAGCAGATGCTGGCCTCGCGGACCAGAACCCAGCAGGGCAGGAGTTCTGGCTCATTCTCAAGGGACAGCGACCCAGCTTCTCCAGGGCTGGCAGACCAGAGCCTCTGGCTTCTGCCTGGGAGCATGAGGGACCTCACCTGACAGGTGGCGTGGGGTGAAAGGAAAGGTATAGACTGCAACCCTGGCTCACCCTGCCCCGTACTGATGTCCTGCAGCTGCAGTATGGACCGAGCGGCTCCAAACAACACGAAGGCTCTCACAGTTCTGGAGATCAGAAGTAAAAAAATCAGATTCCTGGAGCTTAAGCCAAGATGCAGGCAGGGCCAGTTTCCCTTGGAGGCTCTGAAGGACAACCCGCTTCCTTTCCTTTCCCAGCTTCTAGTGGCTGCCGGCATTCCTTGGCTTGCGGCTCCTCCATCACCCACTCTCAAAGCACGTCTGCCCGTCTCCACGTGCACCCTCACTCATCTGCGGTCACATCCCCCTCTGCCTCCCCTTGTGAGGACCCTTGTGATTATACAAAGTCCACCTGGATAACCCAAGATAATCTCTCCATCTCAAGGTCTTTAATGGAATCACATCATCCAAGTCCCTTTTGATCACATCATCCAAGTCCCATTCACAGATTCCAGGGATCAGGACCTGGAAACCTTTGGGGGCCATTATCTGACCTCCGACACCCTGAGTCCTGTGCAAAGAGACCCAGAACCGTGGCCCCTGGATGCAGTTTAAACCCGTGTGATTTTTGCCTGGGATTTGACTGGCATGGATGAATGGCTTTGTGGAGGCCCTTCTATCAGAGAGCAAGAGTAAACGTTCAGCCTTTATCCCAGGCTTTGAGATGAAAGGAAGTCTCTTCGAGTCTCTTAGAGATGAAAGAGGTTCAGGAGAAAGCTGTGGGTTTGGGGTGTGCAAAAGACAAGCTGAGGAGCTGGAGACAGGAGTAGGGGGCAGAATAGGGAGAGGGATCGGATGGAAAAATCTAAGCATCTGCTGAAACGCACCTTCTCACCCTAATCCGAGTCTGGGGAACAGGGAAATCTCCCTTCTCTCCCGGCTCCGGCAAGACGGAGTGTGCACACATCAGCCACAAGGAGGGAAATGAAAAGGTTACACCGGGAATTGTTGATGTGATGAATCCCTGTGGTCTCCCGGCCTCTCTAAATGTTTTGATAGCAGCATTTGATGGATTGTAAATCAGAGCAGGCCCATCTTAAACATTTGATAGCACCTTATTTATTTATGTATGTGACGCGTAAAACCAAAATTGATTCCTGTTTCTTTCTGTCTCAGCAAGATTTTTTTTTTTTTTTCTGCTTTCAGAAACCCATCCCTCTGCTCCCAGCCCTGGTTTGCCATGTTTATGGGTGTGTGGGTGTGTGTGCCGGTATGTGGTGGCGGCTGTTAGGATTCTTTCTACCCAGAAAAAGGATGCTTTGCCTCAGAGAAGATGATAGCACCAAGAATTTACTGCAGTAATAATGAAGCCACTTTGCTTCAACATGTGTCTTAATCTTGTTGCTTCTTTTTTCTTCTTTACAAGATTATTGCTCAGAGAAAGAGACAGAGTCAAGATGGTACAGTGTGATAGGTTCGTGATCTGAAACCCAGGTCGACACAAAGGCAATTTCCTGATTGTCCTGGCTTGCATCTGAGCCCCCATGAGCCCCTCCAGGGGATCAGAGTCACCTTGCCTTTGGCACACTCCTCTTTCTACCGTAATAATTTCTGCTTAATAATACATCATTTCATCATCATTTATTGAGGTTTACAGGGACCTGGCACCATGATGGGGTCTTTACAAGCATTATACCACTTATGGCATCTAACAATCCTATAAGGTAGGCATTAGCTCCAGATTCTTTCCAAATCTTGTGAAGTATCTTGCCAATGTCATACAATTGGTGAGGGTTGGGTAAGGCCTCACTTCAAACCCTGGTCCATTCTAATTCCAAAGCTAATGGACTGACTCACCCTGCTTTACTAGCTTCTCGGCTGAAAACTCTTTGACCCCATCATGATGCTGAGGACAGATGGAACCCATCTGATGAACCCAGCAGAACCCATCACCCCAACACAACTGCCTTTGAGAGACACTTCACCCACCTGTCCAGGAATACAGGCCACTGAAGTCTTATAATGATGGTGAAGGACAAGATTCTGTGCCCTCTGTCCATGCTTGCATTCTGTCCCTGCCCACATCTCCTGGTTCACCTTACCTAGCCTCAGGTCATCTCTGAGAATCTTCCAACTTTGATGCCCTATGGACCTTCCTGATTCTCTAGTCTTTGGCTTCTTTCATTGAAAGCAGAGTGTAGGGGATCCCTGGGTGGCTCAGTGGTTTAGCGCCTGCCTTGGGCCCAGGGCATGATCCTGGAGTCCTTGGATAGAGTCCTGCGTCGGGCTCCCTGCATGGAGCCTGCTTCTCCCTCTGCCTGTGTCTCTGCCTGTGTGTGTGTGTGTCTCATGAATAAATAAATAAAATCTTAAAAAAAAAAAAAAGAAAGAAAGAGAGAGAGAAAGCAAGCAGAGTGTACAGAAGGGGCGCCTGGGTGGCTCAGTTGGTTAAGCATCAGACTCTGGATTTCATTCCAGATCATGATCACAGGGTTGTGAGATAGAGATTCTCTCTCTCTTTCTCTCTCACACTCACTCATTCTCTCTCCCTCTCCCTCCCACTGCTGGCATGCTCACTCTCTGTCACTCTCTCTCTTTAAAAAAAAAAAAAAAAAGGCAGAATATGGTATCTGGGTGCAAAGTCTTTATTTGTAAACCAAGACAATGCTTCATTTTAACTACTTCCAAAAATAATCGGTATGCTATAGTTTCGGAATTTATTCCACTTTATAAAAATGATTCCTGGAGATTAAAATTTTTTCTAATAGTTTACCTAGACTCCCAGATAACACTCCCCCCCACCTCCAGAACTTTTTTGGAGCTGTATGGTGCTCTCAACTTATCTCATATCCAACTATCCCTTACTTGCCCTAAGTAAGAAAAAAAAAGAATTTTCTTCTATTATAAAACCACTGAAGAGTTTTGTTTTCATGTTGGTGAGTGAAAAGTTGTACATTTCAATGAACCTTTTTAAGCCCTTTCAAAAAAAGTATCATTGGGGAGAATAGAATTTTTAAATAATAACTGAATCATTTGAAAATTACTTTGCGGCAGACACAGAATGTCACCAGCAGTCACTGAGTCTGCTCCTCTCTTATACGAACTATCGTGTCAAGGTGGGTGGTTCTCAATTGAGTCCTAGGCCTAGAACTCAGTTCCTTGAAGAGGCATCCCCTGATTATCTCACTGACAGGGCTATTCAATCACCATCATATCATTTTTTAAAACTCTCTGCAGAGCACCCCACACTATCTATAAGTTGTTCTCCATTTATTTTCTATTTCCCCTTCCTTGATCATAGACACTCTGAGAGAAGAAATCTTTTGTCTCATTTCCTGAGTACCTAAATCAGTGCCTGGGGTTTAGCCACATGAGTGAATGAATGAATGAACAAGTGAACAAACAAATGTAGAAGTTGTACTCTTTTTTCCAAGGCCCATGTTTCTATTTCTAAAAAATAAGTCCTTTACTATGTTTCCCTTTTTAAAATACCAGGAAGGGGATCCCTGGGTGGCTCAGCAGTTTAGCACCTGCCTTTAGCCCAGGGCGTGATCCTGGAGGCCTGGGATCGAGTCCCACATCGGGCTCCCTGCATGGAGCCTGCTTCTCCCTCTGCCTGTGTCTCTGCCTCTGTGTGTGTGTGTGTGTGTATGTCTTTCATGAATAAATAAATCAATAAAATCTTTAAAAAAATAAAGATAAAAATAAAATACAGGAAGGCTGAGGATGGGAATGGGGCATCCAGACAGAACTGGGTGGTGAAAAGCACCTCTCACCACCAGCTGCCACTGCTCCTAGGGACGTTTTCAAGACAAGGATGACATGGTCAGATTCGTGTGTAGAAACACGATGTTCGATCATGGCATGCGTTGTGAGGTATGTAGCAGCAAGAAATGTGTTTCTAGAAATAAGATATTAAAGTTTGTGAATGACTTACTCTTCCTGATTAGCAAGGATGCAGGGCTAACCCTATAAGAATGTCACTCCTGCTCACATCTGGAGATTCTTTCTTAAGTGAGAGGGAATGGTGTGGAATAATAGCCATCACAACAAGAATGAGAGAATGTTGCAAATGGGCATGTCACCTAGCATGTCTGTCATGGCAGGAAAAGGCTGAGAATTACTGTTTTAGAAAGGTATGGTGCAGTGAGGAGGTCGGCCTGAAACGGTGTCTGTCGAGATGTTTTCAATTACAGGTGACAGAAAAACCCCATCAAACTGACATCAGTATGCTGGATTCAGGCATAGCGGCATTCAGCGGGATGTTTTCAGAACTTACTGTCTGCATCTCTCAGCTCAGGGTTCTGCTCAGCTCTCAGGCATGTTGCCCCTCATGTGGCAAGAAGGCCACTAGCAATCGTGCACTTACATCCAGTTGGTTCGGTAATTCCACCAGAAAGGAGCACATCCCCCCCCACCTCACTCCCAACCCGCCCCCCCCCACACCCCGGTGGTTCCAAAAGAAACCCCGGAGTAACTTGCACTGGTTCTGAGTGCTCTGCTTGGCTCATGAGCTAATTCTTTTTTTAAATATTTTATTTATTTATTCATGAGAGGCACAGAGAGAGGCAGAGACATAGGCAGAGGGAGAAGCAGACTCCCCATGGGGAGCCCAATGCAGGACTTGATCCCAAATGCAGGACTCGATCCCAGGACCCCCGGATCATAATCACATCCTGAGTCAAAGGCAGACACTCAACCACTGAGCCACCCAGGTGCCCCATGACCCCATTCTTTAATCATTTATTATTGCTGGAGAATGTGATGCTCTGAGTGGTCAGAACCGAGTCACTGCCAGGATCCCACGTAGACCAAGAGAGGGTAGGGGCCTTTTAAGAACTGAACTGCCATTGCCAGAGGAGGGGGAAAGCCTACTAGACAGGCAGTACCGGCCACAAACAGGTGAAGCCCAGAGACCAGGCCAAGATGTGGGGAGTTATTGCAGCTGCAGAGGGAGGGCATTAGGAGAACTTGACCTAGCACAGAGGAATGCGGGTTACGAAGGCATGGTGAAAGCAGAGCCAGGAAGATGTGGTGCTCCATAAACTATGGGGTGGGAAGGGAGGGTGGGAGAAGGGGAATCCAGGTTTCCAGTCTGAAGGACTGAGAAGATTGTGGGACTTATATTTGGAATAAGGTGCATTACAGAAAGATCACGTTTGAGAAGCAAGGGATCAGCTTGGTTCTAGAAGCATTAAATTTAGGATTTCCATAGAGACTCCCAGCGATGGTCATAGATGCACAGAATACACACTGGGAAGAGACGGGAAGGCCATCCAGCCCAGCCTCTGCAGAATTTCCCCTTCAGATACACTTTCTGGTGGGGGTAACTGAATGGAGTCTGTTCTCCAGCTGACCAGGTATGGATCATCTAGGGGTTTTGGTGTTTTTTAAGATTTATTTCTTTATTTTAGAGAGAGAGAGAGAGAGAGAGAGCAGGGGGGGAGGCAGAGAGAAGGAAGCAGATTCCTCGCTGGGCGCAGAGCCCTACACGGGGCTAGATCTCATGACCCTGAGATCATGACCTGAGCCGAAATCATAAGTCGGACACTTTAACTGATGGAGACACCCAGGCGCCCCTCGTCTGGTTTTTTAATTAATGTATTATTTTCCTTGTTTTTTATGAATCATCTTGGCCCTGTTTTTTTTTTTAAAAAAATCAAGGTTCAGCAGAGAATGGCCCCTCCAGCCCCCGTCCACACAGTCCATCCTCACTGTCAGCCAGCCATCAGAGCGGGAGGCCGGGGGCTCTGCAGGGGCTAGGAAGCCTGCTTGGTAGCTCGCTCTCTGCAAGGTTGAAGGTAGAGCTTTGGGACGGAGGAATTGGAAGAAGGCGGTTTGCCCCACAGAGTCGGTGATGGGGACAGATTTGGCAGTTTGAGAGAAAAGCATCCACAGAGCAAGGGTGACCAGGGCAGTTCCGGAAGAGCTGAGCAGAGTGGTCTCAAACATCCTTTGAGACGTGTGATGGTTGCAGAATCTCAACAACAGGTACCCTGTGTTGCAAGCTCAGACCTCATCATGTTGGGGACCCGGAGACAAACGTGGTACCCAGAGAGCTGGCCGGGTCCTGTTGGCAACGCTTTGTTGTGGGTACCATTTTCATGCCCATCTCACTCACAGAAAGGCTGAGGCTTCAGTAAATTGATGTAACCTGTCTAGGCCCACGCAGGGACAAGTGGCAGGAGCAGATGTAGAAAGCAAGTCTCCTTCATCCGGGGCCTGAGCTCTTCACCTCTGCCAGAGAGAGCAAGAGTCCGTACAGTAAGGGTAGGGGCTCCTGGGTGGCTCACTCGGTCAAGCGTCCAGCTTTTGATTTTGGCTCAGGTCATGATCTCGGGGTCATGAGATTGAGCCCTGTGTTGGGCTCCACACCCCACATCGGTCTCCTCATCCTGCGTTGGGCTCATGCTCAGCACAGATCCTGCTTGAGATTCCCTCCCTCTCCCTTCTCACACTTGTGCACACTCATGCTCTCTCTCTCTTTCTCTCTCTCTCTCTCTCTCAAATAAACAAATAAAATCTTTTCTTTAAAAATGTGTGAACCAGCACAGAATTGAGCAGCTCTGGGAAATTGGGTGTCGCTTTTCACTTCTGTTTTGATTTGTTTACCTTTTTAGGGAAATAGGAACCTGGGGTGTCCCTAACCCAGAGGGAAGGGGACCCGGGGAAAGAAGGGGAGTTGAGAGCATCGACGAGCGTTGGGCTGGAGGCACAGCAGGGCAGCTTGCAGCCAGGTGGAGGGGTCAGCCTTGTTGTGGGGAGCCCTGCTACCTCTGCTGATGTGGAGGGAAAAGGGATGAGTGTGGAAAGGGGGAAGAAGGTGACCTTTGTCTTGTGACCTTTATCTTCTCAACAACATAGAAGACCGAATCTTCTGAAATAGACAGGCAAAGTTAGGAAAATTAAAAATATTGGCACAGTTGCCATAGAAATTCCTATGGGCATGAACAAAACATGAGTAAGAAGATCTCGGAGCGGCACGACTCGGATGAGCTGAGCTAGTGTGAGTGCACAGCGCCGTCCCCAGGGGGGTGGCAGCCGAGAAGGGGATGTGGCAATAAGGTTAAGTGTCAGAGGGTGGCCTGGGGGAGGGGAGACAGCAGAACAAACGGCACAGCTTAGCCCTGCTTTGCCACTGATACCCGCTCACTAATAAAGTCACCTATTGGCGGAGCCAGAACAGGCCAGCGTTGAAGGTTTTCATTCAACCCCATCCTGCAGACCGAGAATCCCCCCATTTTATGGACCTGGAAACTGAGGCTGGCCTGGCCAATGAGTGTGCTGCACTGGGATTACTCCAGGCTGCATGTGGGCTTGGGGCCTGTGAGGTGGGGCATCCTGGCTGTGGCCGGAGGAGGGACACCCCCGTTAGTAAGTGGCAGAACCAGGATTCAAACCAGGGGAGAGGGCAGCCCAGGTGGCTCAAGGTTTAACGCCGCCTTCAGCCCAGGGTGTGATCCTGGAGACCAGGGATCGAGTCCCACGTCGGGCTCCCTGCATGGAGCCTGCTTCCCTCTGCCTGTGTCTCTGCCTCTCTCTCTGTGTGTGTGTGTGTCTCTCATGAATAAATAAATAAAATGTTTTTTAAAAAATTAAAAAAAAAAAAAAAACAGGGGAGAGCTGGCTTCCAGCCTCTGTCGCTTTCCACGATGCAGGCAGCACCAGTGGCGAGAACTGAGGCAGAGAAAGACACAGGAGGCCAAGTCCTTCCCTAGCAAACGAGCTATAGAATTTGATGTTTCTGAGTAAATGAGTAAATTCTGGGCCCTGGGCTCAGAATGGGTCCGTCTTCTCAGGCATAGCTGGTTCTCTTTACACCACCCCCCGCCCTGCCCTTAACTGCCCTGCCTCGGGTCCCCTCTCCTACCCCTCTGCTAGCAGGACCCCGGCCCCCTCACAGAGCCCTGTGTTGCCTAAATGCATGGTGATGCAAATGTGGGGGGCCACGCAGGGCCGCCACAAACTTCATTCTGTCCCCTGAAACTGGTTTGGCCAGAGGAGGCCACGCCAGCTTTTTTCCTACCTAATAAGAGAGCATCTCAGAGTAACAAGTGGAAAAAGACATTACAATTCAATTAAAATCTTACTCCTTTGAACACTCCCAGAGGGAGAAAGCCACTCAGAATTTGTGAGAAATCTAATTTATAGACGCAGTGTCAGGAAATGGGATTGTTCACAATGAACAGCTGTGAGTTCCAGGGCCCAAGCAGTGGGTGCCAGGCCAGGACTGTCTGGGCGACACCCTTTCCAGCAAGCGCTTTATCTCTCCAGCCCTGTGTGCTCCTCTGTGAACTGGGGATCACGGCCACATGCTGGTGTCATGGGGGGAATAGAGATTACGCATGAAAATGGCAGCTTGTTACACCATCCTGCCCGCGCTTAACCAAATTAGCAAACTCCGTCTTTTCTTTAAAAAATAAAAAAATTATCCAGCTGAGCAACTGAGCCATAAAAACCCAAAAAATAGCATCTTAAAGTTCACCTGCCCACCGGGGCGCCTGCATGACTCAGTGGGCTGAGCATCTGACTCTTGATTTTGGCTCAGGTCATGATCTCAGGGTTGTGAGTTCGAGCCCCACACCAGGCTCCATGCTCAGCAGGGGAGTCTGCTTGAGATTCTGTCTCGCTCTCCCCTGCCCCTCAACCCCACTCACTCTTTCTTGTGCATCCTCTCTCTCTCTAAAATAAAATAAATATATCTTAAAAAAAAAAAAAAAAAAAAGCTTTGCTTCCCGCAGCCACGGGCTCTGCTGCTGTGCACCTGTCGTGTCTACAGCTGTCTCACACTGTTACGGAGCATCCAGCGGTCTGTGTTCCGTTCTCTTCCGGCATCACCGTTTTGGACAGTTCTTCCCTCACCTCTGCACCGTCCTCTAAATTGCCATTGCCCTCGGGAGCACGCCGTTCCACTCCCGCCCAGCCCGGGGTGCAGTGAGATACCTCTCCCGTCTTCATGGCACGGAGCAGGCCTCCACCCAGCGGCTTCTGAACTAGGAGAGGCCAGGTGCTGATAAGCTGGTGGCTCATCCGCCCCCGTGGCTGCTTGTTCGAAGCAAAGATTCCTATGCCTGCTTCTGGTGGTTTGGGTTTAATAAGTCTGCAGCACCCCAGGTGATCTCTGATGGTTTGGGAGCCACAATGTAGGCCCACCCCCAAAATTCAAGTTCAGATTTCAGTAGGCTCAGGAGAAAGCGGTGAAACTCGGGAGCTAACTTAGGGTAACCAGTGACCTTTCAAAAGCAATTCCCACTCAACAGATGGGAAAAATGGAGCAAGGATGGAGACAGATGCGGAGCGGCTGGGCAGCCGGGCGTGCAGAGCGAAGCCCAGGACCCCTGCATCCGACTCCTTTCTCTGCCCCACCTGCCAGCCACCACCGCCACAACGCACCGACCCTCCAGAATTCCTTCTGGGGCAGTGGAGGGGTGGGTGGATGTTGTGACTTTAGACCATAAAGGAACAATCTCTCTCTCTCTCTCTCTCACACACACGCACACACGCACGCACGCACAAGGCCTACCCTTATGAACTGAGGCGGGATCTGTTAACAGCTCTGTCAGAAGACCCGGCAAAGCTAAAAGCATCTTCTTTGGCTTTGATGTCTTGACAAGACGCTTCCTTTGAAAGCCCAGAGACAGCCCTGTTATTTCCTCTGACAACCCCAGTGAAAAGCCCTAAAATGAGAAGTGGCATCCCCACCATAGCCCAGAGAAGTTTCGATTCCTTGGGAGCGGCCCATGTGCTCCCCAGGGTAGGTGCGAAGCCTGCCCTGGAGGCCCAAGGGGCCCAGGCTCCTCAGCTTGCTGCAACCTCTGAACCCCCTTGGGCTGGACACCCCTGGCCACAGGGGTCTCTGCATTCTGACCCTTCACCTCCCCCATGTGCCTTCCTAGAGAAGTCAAGAGCCTGGGCATCTCTCACCTGATAGCCAGGCTGTGTGTCGGCCACCTTGCAAAGAGATTCTGGGGGCTGGTCTGATGGTTTGACCCATTCTTACTTCCCCTGAGGGTCACAGGCCACTGGTAGGGAGAAGTCAGGAAATGCTACCACCCCAGACCTACTGAATCAGAATCTATATTTTAACAAGATCCCCATAAAGCTTGTATCCCAGCTCTGCTGCTCCAGGCTGCGTGACCTCAGCCAAGCTCCTTAACCTCTCTGAGCCTCAGTGTCCACAGAGGGTCTTTCAAAAGTGAAACACTTAGCACCTGACATGTACTAAGATTTCAGGGAATGTTAGCTGTCATTGTTTTTTTTTTAATTTTTATAAATTTATTTTTTATTGGTGTTCAATTTGCCAACATATAGAATAACACCCAGTGCTCATCCCATCAAGTGCCCACCTCAGTGCCCGTCACCCAGTCACCCCCACCCCCCGCCCACCTCCCCTTCCACCACCCCTAGTTCGTTTCCTAGAGTTAGAGTCTTTCATATTCTGTCTCCCTTTCTGATATATCCCAATTAGCTGTCATTGTTATTGGGAAAATGATTAAGGGAGAATTGGTTTACCACAATCAGACCCGAATCATCCAGCCATGAGGAAGGAAGTCCAGATTGAATGGAAGAAAGTTCCAGATGAAAAGCGAAGAGGCCTCAGCATGTGCTTAGAGAACAAACATCAGGATAGAGAGAGGAGTGTCTCTGGCAGCCTGTGCCCTCATTGTTTAATTTGGGGTTAATTTGGATTATTATTCATCTGCTTGGTTTGGGGGTTCTTACCTTCATTGATGTGCCTTCTCTTTTTTTTTAAGATTTTATTTATTTATTCATTAGAGACACACAGAGAGAGGCAGAGACGCAAGCAGAGGGAGAAGCAGGCTCCCTATGGAAGCCTGGATCCCAGGACCCCGGGATCATGACCTGAGCCAAAGGCAGAGGCTCAGCCACTGAGCCACCCCGGCACCCCATGCCTTCTCCTTCTGCCATCCCTGCCCCACCGCCCCACAAGCTTATCCCCATGACCCTGCTGCTCCCGTGACTCCGTTGCCAGCAGAATGAAATTGCAGCTCCTTACCACGGCATTCAAGGCTATCCATGTGCTCGCTTCGGCAGCACATATACAAGGCTATCCACAGTTGAGGCCCAAGCCAACCTGCTAGCCTCTTCCCTGCCTCCACCAGCACGCCCTGCCCTTTGACCTCAGTCCTGTCATTCCTCAGAAATGTCCTTCCTCCTGCTGTCTCCTCTGCCTGGGAGTAGGTTCCTCTGATTGGAGTCCTCCTCCGCCTGTCTCCGCCTGTCACCCTCAGAGCTCTGCTCACCCAGCAGAGGCTGCATCGTGTACCAAGAGCATGGGTTCAATTTGGACTGACTGTGCTCAAATCCCAGTTCTGCCCGTGAACGCGCCATGTGACCCTGGGCAAGGCACTTGGCCTCCCTGGCCTGGGTTCATTCTTCCATAAATTGAGGCTCATAACAACTGCTTTGCAGAGTTGTTGTGACGACTCATCCACATAGTGAGGAAAATTTCAATTAATCAAAGTCATGGTTGTTTTATTTTATTTTTTTTTTTCATGGTTGTTTTAGTTCTAAGATTACCTCCACTGTGAAGCCTTTTGCCTTCCTTCCAACCTGCCCTAGGGAATGGAGAAGCCTGCTCTGTGTTTCATAAACTCTCCTTCTTGTCTATGCAGCCACCAAATGCTCCACGGACACCTTCTCGCGGAGGGAGTCCCTGAGCTCCCTGCTTCAAATCATGGGTCCCTCACTCTGCACCCCATCCTCTTCGTGGCTTGACTTTTCTCCATAGCACTTATCAGCTGCCAGGCTTCCACCTGTTTATGCCTGTGAACGTGAGCTCTGCCAGAGGACGGATGCCTGTCTGCTCGCTCCTGTCTCCTGGGCTCCCACAATGGCATCTGCACTCGTAGGGCTCACTATTCGTTGACTACATGAATAGATCACTTTTGTACCACTGAGGGTGTTCGTTGGCACTGCCCTGCCTGGCTGTGAGGGGCTGAATTGAGTCTCCCCACCGCCCCCCAACTACCAAATTCATGTGTTACAATCCTACCCCCCTGAGAATGTGACTGGATTTGCAGATAGTCTTTAAAGAGGTGAAGAGGCTCTTGGGGTGAGCCCTATCTGGTGTGGGTCCTTCTGAGGTGACCAGGAGGTAGGCATACACAGAAGGAAGGGCGTAATGAGGACACAGCGGGAAGGTGGCCTTCCACAAGCTGAAGGAGAGAGGCTTCGGGAGAAACCGGCCCTGCAGACACCTCAGCCTTGAACTTCCAGCCCCCACAACCGTGAGCGAAATATCCCTATTGTTGAAGCCTCCTGGTCAGGGGTACTCTGTTGCATACGGCAGCCCTGGCTGATGAATATTCAGGATGTGAGGGTCTTAGGATGAATATTTAGGATGAATATTCCAGCTGTGAGTGTCTCAAGAACAAGAGCACAGGTTTCTTCAAGTCTGTCTACCCCACATCCTCGGGGCTGGGCCCACACCCAAAGCCAGTACACAGGGTCTGATCGTCCCACAACACAGAGGATGATGATGGAAGAAGCTCCAGGTGGTGAGGCAAAAGCTCTGCAGACATCCACAAATGACTTTTGTCATTATCTTAGAGGCTGGCCAATTTCATTATATGTTATTTGTCCCAAGGTTTTGTCATTTCTCATTCACCGTTGGGTTTTTCTTTGTGGTGCTTGATGAATCCCGCAGTGGACAAAAGGAAAACCGAGACCATGTCAAAAAACACGCAGGGGAGGCGAGAGTCTGTGTTTGGTGCTGGGCTCCCTCTCCACGCACCACAGGCTTGTCACGCTCTGTGACAGTTGGGCTGTGAGGGCTGGGACGGCTGGGAAGGAGGACATGCTGTGCAGAGTAGTCACAGGTGAAGGAGATTTCTTACCTCTCCTCTCCTGAGCACCAGGATCTTCATCACAAATGTGCTTGGTCCTAACCTACTCAGGCCACCCCCTGAAGGCAGGGATTGCTTCTGAGGCTCCCACACTGCTGGGCCCTTGGCACGGTGGCTAGGGGCAGCCAGCAGAGAGCTGGGTGCTGCCCATAAGTGGGGTGTCTGCAGGTTGACACAGAGTGTGCTGGTGCCCGCCTCAGACCCACTGGGAAGCTGGCCAGGGTGAGACCAGCAACACAGGGCTAGTCTGTTGGGATATTCACCCCCCACAGCATGGATGGAAGGGGCTGTGTTGGAGTTTTGTTTGGGGGTTTTAGGGTTTTGTTTTTTTTTTTTTTTTTTTTTTTTACAATTCTATTTATTCATTCATTTGCGAGAAAGAGAGCATAAGCGGCGGGGGGGGGGGGGGGGGCGGCGGGCAGACTCAGAGCAAGAAGCCTGATGTAGTGCTCAATCCCAGAACCTGGAGATCATGACCTGAGCCAAAGGCAGACGTTCAACCATCCGAGCCACCCAGGCACCCCTGTGTTGGAGTTTTAACATGCATTTCATTCATTCATTCCTTCATTCATTCATTTTTTATTTGTGCCAATTCTGCGTGGTAGGCACCCAAACCCGAAGATGCCTGGCTGTACTGTAGCCTTCATGCCGCGAGTACCAGGCTTCACAGCGCTGGTCCCAATCTCGCTGGTGGCTCACGGACTTTCAAACAGATGCCACATGCTGCTGTTCTGTAGATGCTGTTCTCACCCCCTTGCCATGCCAGGATTATTCTTCCAAGGGCAATGGTTCTTGCAGCTCCATCACGGGGACCCCAAGAGATGAATTCTTCAAGGCTCAGTATTTTCTGAGCCCTGCCTCCACTTCTCTTATTTCTTCCTTCATCTTTCCTTCTTTTTGATCTGCTGTGGTTTGGACTCCTAGTTGCCAAATGAGTTTTAGAAGATACTGTTTATTCTGAAATGCAATTTTTTGGAACCTTGAGAAGTTTTAGGGTGTTTTACCACAGTTTGGTTCACTTCTGGGCCTCATTTATCAACAGATTTAAGACATCCTACAGATGGGGAGTTTCTGTTAGAAAAATCTCTTATCTCATGAGAGCCCATTCCTGCCTGATTACTGTGTCCTGCAGGAGGAAAGTCTCCTTTTGATCCCTCTCTTAAAAATTGTGTTTTATATGCCCAAGCCTCTTGGCTAGTGTGTGCGAATTTTGCCACCTCCTTCTGTGTCAATAGCACCCTCTTTAGGACCTCCTTCCCCTAATAAAGCTCCTCTACTCATATGAGCCCCAACATACACACACACGTGCACACACAGGGGGCGCACACATGTGCATACACAGTCCTGAGCATCCACAAGAGGTTTTGCTGTGCCTCCTCACCCCGCATCAGCCACGGTTCCCACGAGGTAGCCATCCTGCAGTTAACTTAATTATTCAGCCAACATTTACAGAAAGCATGCTATGGGCCAGGTATGATTCTAGGCTCTGGGGAAACCACAGTGAACAGTTTCTGCCTTTATGGGGCTTCTATTCTAGAATAGCACTGTCCCGAAGAAGGTCCCTCAAGGATAGAAACAGCCTGCACTGTTTAATACAATAGCCACCAGCCACATGTGGCTATTGAGCACTTGAAATGTGGCCAATGTGACTGAGGAACTGATTTTTTAATTTTTTTAATTTTAATTAATTTAAATTCAAAGAGTCACATGTGGCTAATGGCTGGCATATGGAGAGCACAGTTCTAGAGGAAGAAATGAGTAAGAGGGTAAATATTCTCTCTTCCCTTCTATAAGCATAAAATGCATAAGTAAATCTTTTTTTTTTTTTAAGTGGACGCCTGGGTGGCTCAGTGGTTGAGTGTCTGCCTTTGGCTCAAGTCATGATCCCATCGGGGGTCCTGGAATCGAGTCCTGCATCAGGCTCCCTGAAAGGAGCCTCCCTCTGCCTATGTCTCTGCCTCTCTCTGTGTCTTTCATGAATAAATAAATGAAAAATCTTTAAAAATTAATACATAAAAAGATTTTATTTATTTATTTGACAGAGAAAGAGAGAGTATAAGCAGGAGGAGGGGCAGGCAGACGAGAGGGAGAAGCAAGCTCCCTGCTGAGCAGGAAACCCCATGCAGGGCTCCATCCCAGGACCCTGGGATCATGACCTCCGAAGTCAGACGCTTACTTGACTGAGCCATCCAGGTGCCCCTAAGCAAATCTTAAATATTGAAAGGTGCTATGAAGAAAGCAAAGCAAGGAAGGAAATAAAGTGATGGTGGGAGGCATTAATTTCAGTGGGGTGGCAGTCAGGAAAGGCCCCTCCGTGGCAGGATGACTTAAAAGGAGGTGTACGCACTGAGGAGCTCTGGGATGGGAGGTTCCGGCAGAGGTCCTGAGGTGGACAGAGTGCACCTGCACCAGCATCCGGAGCATGACACCCAAGGGGGACAGGAAGCATGGGCCACAACATGCCAGGGTATGAGGTTAGGAGGGCATGGAGAAAGGCCTTCATGCAGAAAGGCGACATGAACGGATTGGTATCTTAGAACATCCCTCTGCCCTGGAAAGGAAGGAAGCAGGAGACCCACAGGATGTGCCACAAGCTTCCAGGCAGGAGATGATGGGAGCTGAGAAAGGGCAGGGAGCAGGGGGAGTGGTGTGAAGTGGTCTGATGGCACTGGATTTATTTCAAAGACAAGATTCAATAGGATTGCTGATGGATTCATTGGGGTGAGACAAAGAGGTTTGGGCAGAAGGAGCAATAGTGGAACCATTGACAGAGATAAGAAACTCTGGCGGAAACAATGTGTGGCTGAGGGGGAAATAAAGAGTCTGAGCTACAAGAATGTGAAGCCTGAAGATGTGGGCTTGGGTGTACTCAGTGCAAAAAGGGCACGATCCCCTCTGCTCCGCTGTACCAGTGTCCTCTCCTCACTGGTGCCCTGAGGGATCCTCAACCACAGCTGAGGACGTTGCCCAGCATGGAAAGGCCAGGGCTCCTCCTTAGAATGGTTGCATTCTGGGTTCACAAGGGGAAATGCCGCTCCCTGGGTCCCGCTCAGCTTTGTCACCTGTGCCCCTTAGCAGACAGGTGTGGGCAGAGTCTTCCCTTGTTGCTCATAAAAATAAGTCTTCACTTCCACCCTTGACCACTCTCCTCCACGGGACTCAAACCCAAGCCAGTGGGAGGGGCAACACAGTTACAATTTTCTGTGCTGAGATCATTCTCAACACTCAAACGGTAGACTTCAGAGATGCCATCCCTCCCATTCTCCTTCTCCCTGGATGTCAGCTCTACTTGTTTCAAAACACATCTCCCTTCACTTTTACCCACAAAATGGAAGGGCCCCCCGTCTCAGCCCATGCATTGGGACACTCAACATGGCCAGCTCCCCAGTCTGCCTTCCTTTAACAATTCCTACTCCTAATAAACAAATTGTTTCTGGACTCCCAAATTAATATTTGTTTAGTGCAATTCCAATCAAAGTTCTCTTTTTTAATTTATTTATTCATGAGAGACAGAGAGAGAAGCAGAGACATAGGCAGAGGGAGAAGCAGGCTCCCTGCAGGGAGCCCAGTGTGGGACTCGATCCCAGGACCCCAGGATCACGACCTGAGCCAAAGGCAGACGCTTAACCACTGAGCCACCCAGGTGCCCCCTAATCAGAATTTTAACCAGGTTTTATTTTGCAGGTGACTCTGATTTATCAAAATTGATTTATGTGATTAGGTGACCAAAGTAACCCAGAAATGTTTACAGAAGAAGAATAATAAGGAGGAATTCACACTCCCAGATATTAAAATATACTCTAATCTACCAAAAAAAAAATTAAGTGAGACATTGAGTCTCAATAGCTAGATAAGAGGCACAGAATAGATGACCCAGAAACACCCTAGTATATATAAAAATTTAATGTATGACAAAGATGATTTCACAAATTAGTGAGAAAACATAACACAATACATGCGATGAGATAATTGGTAACTTTCCAGAAAAATGATAGAATTGTATCTTATAGCTTAACCCAAGATCAATTCAATTTTAGATGAGTTAAATGTAACATATAAAGCTAAAACACTCTAAGAAAACATAGAATATGTCTCAGCCGTCAAAGCAGAGAATCACCTTTTTTTTGGTGTGCAAGTGATTTTTATTTATTTAATATTTCTGTTAAAGTATAATGGACGTATAATATCCTGTTTCAGACACACATCATAGTGATTCCCTGTTTCTCGTCATTATGAAATGGCTCCCATGATAAGTCCAGTTACCACCAGTCACCATACAAAGTAAATACAGTATCATTGACTATATTCCCTATGCTATACATTATATCCCCAGGACTTACTTTTTTGTAAGTGAAAATTTGCACCACTTAATCATTAATTAGCTAGTTCATGTGCCCCCCAAACCCTCTCCTCTCTGGTAACCTGCAGTTTGTTTCTAATAACCAGGAATCACTTCCTACATATAAAATCACAATGCAAGGAGACACACACAAAAAAAAAAGGTGGGTGAATTTGCTGCCTAAATCTTCAAATTTTTACATATAAAACATGAAAAACACCGTACACAAAAGTAAACGGTAAATGATAGACTAGAAACATTTCGCAACAAATATAATAAAGTACTGATACTCAATCTAGAGAAAACTTGTGAATTAATAATAAAACCGCTGAGCATCACACATAAAAATGGCATAAATAAGCAATTCAAAAAGAAAGAACACACATGGCAAGTAGATCTCTGAAAACAGTTCAACCTGATTAGCAATCAAGGAAAGCACATTAAGACGGTTTAACCCCATCTACTCGGGAAAGCTTTTTCATGGTCATATTTCATGTAGGCAGAGTGGTAAGTTGGGCATTCTCATTCGCTGCCAGGGGAAGATTTGGCTGATGCAAAAGTTGGCCATAGGAGTCTAGAAAACCTAAACGTGCATACTCTTTGACCCAGTGCTTCTATTTCTCAGCATTCATTCATCCAAAGTTGGTTATCAGAAATAAGGACTCAGGGTGTTGACTATTATATCACTGAGGAGAGCCAAAAATTGGAAATAACTTAAATGTCCAACAAAAGTTGAATGGCTAAATACATCACATGTGGTATAGCCCTACAAGATAATACCATGCAGCCATTTTCTTAAATCATCATTTTGCTCAATATTTACGGAAATGAGGAAGCTTTCAAGTGAACTGAGGGAACTCTAATATTTGGGGTGATTTTTTTTTTCTTCTTTATACTTCAAAGCATTTTTCTGGATTTTTCTCTACTGGTGATTTTACTCTTATGATAAGAAACAAAAGTGACTATCCATTTCCTAATGCCCATATAAACACCACTTGCCAGCCTCAGGTACGCATCTTGCTTCTGATGTACCGTCAATTAAAGTAGCTTGAGAGCCCAGTGACATCTCGTCTTTGACATCCCCTCCACCACCCCGCCCACCATGCAGCGCCTTTGTAGCTTTTCTGTTTGCCTCTAAACATGAACGAGTGACTTGCACCCTCGTTTGCTTGCTCCGGGCCAGTTCCTATTGCCCTTTCCAAAGAAAGGAAGAGAAGAATATGATCCTTCATTTTTATGCTGCACCCAGTCTTGACATCTGTGCTTACTTAGGTGTTTGCTTTGTTTGGAGTGCCAGTTGGGATGGGTTAGAAAGAAATGCTAGTTTCTTCTGCCTTATGGAAAAACACTGACCCCATCTTTGTTCTTGTCCCACAGATATGATGCTGCCTCTTGTGTGTAGCCGTTGGAGCAGTTACAATTTTCTGTGCTGAGATCATTCTCAACACTCAAACGTTAGACTTCAGCATTCAAGGGAAGCCAAAGCCATTGGAGGGGGAATAAAGCCCAAAGCCTTTTAAAATCTAACTTGTCCCAAAAATTTCACTGCCCCTTCCCCACCTGCCCACCCCAGCCCCCAAATTAAGCTATTGCACACAGACAGGCAGCATGGCGAGCAAGCGAAAATCCACAACCCCGTGCATGGTTCGGACATCACAAGTAGTAGAACAAGATGTGCCCGAGGAAGCAGACAGGGCCAAAGATAAAGGAATCAGCACGCCACAGCCTGAAGCAGCCAAGGACAGTTGGACAGTGGAACCTGAAAACTCTTCCAAAGAAAATGAAGTGATAGAGGTGAAATCTACAGGGGAAAACCAATCCAAAAAACTCCAGGGTGGTTACGAATGCAAATACTGCCCCTACTCCACGCAAAACCTGAACGAGTTCACGGAGCATGTCGACATGCAGCACCCCAACGTGATTCTCAACCCCCTTTACGTGTGTGCCGAATGTAACTTCACAACCAAAAAGTACGACTCGTTGTCTGACCACAACTCCAAGTTCCATCCCGGGGAGACCAACTTCAAGCTGAAGCTGATCAAGCGCAATAATCAGACTGTCTTAGAGCAGTCCATCGAAGCCACCAACCACGTCGTGTCCATCACCACCAGCGGCCCTGCGAGCGGTGACAGTGATCCTGGAATCTCAGTGAGTAAAACGCCCATCATGAAGCCAGGGAAACCAAAAGCCGATGCCAAGAAGGTGCCCAAGAAGCCCGAGGAGGCCACCCCCGAGAACCACGTGGAAGGGACTGCCCGCCTGGTGACAGACGCGGCGGAGATCCTCTCGAGACTTGGAGGCGTGGAGCTCCTCCAGGACACCTTAGGGCACGTCATGCCTTCTGTCCAGCTCCCACCAAATATCAACCTTGTCCCCAAGGTCCCCGTCCCGCTGAACACTACCAAATACAACTCCGCCCTGGACACGAATGCCACCATGATCAACTCCTTCAACAAATTCCCTTACCCAACCCAGGCTGAGTTGTCCTGGCTCACAGCTGCTTCCAAACACCCAGAAGAGCACATCAGAATCTGGTTTGCCACACAGCGCTTAAAGCACGGCATCAGCTGGTCCCCAGAGGAGGTGGAGGAGGCCCGGAAAAAGATGTTCAATGGCACGATCCAGTCGGTACCCCCGACGATCACCGTGCTGCCGGCGCAGTTGGCCCCCACAAAGGTGTCACAGCCCATCCTCCAGACAGCTCTCCCTTGCCAGATTCTCGGCCAGACCAGCCTGGTGCTGACTCAGGTGACGAGCGGGTCAGCAACCGTCTCTTGCTCCCCCATCACGCTCGCCGTGGCCGGAGTGACCAACCACGGCCAAAAGAGACCGTTGGTGACTCCCCAAGCTGCCCCCGAGCCCAAGCGTCCACACGTCGCCCAGGTGCCGGAGCCCCCACCCAAGGCGGCCAACCCCTCGCTGACCCCGGCCAGCGACCGCAAGAAGACAAAGGAGCAGATCGCGCATCTCAAGGCGAGCTTTCTCCAGAGCCAGTTCCCTGACGACGCCGAGGTCTACAGGCTCATCGAGGTGACCGGCCTGGCCAGGAGCGAGATCAAGAAGTGGTTCAGCGATCACCGGTACCGATGTCAGAGAGGCATCGTCCACATCACCAGCGAATCCCTTGCCAAAGACCAGTTGGCCATCGCGGCCTCCCGACACGGCCGCACGTACCACGCGTACCCGGACTTTGCCCCGCAGAAATTCAAAGAGAAGACACAGGGTCAGGTTAAAATCCTGGAAGACAGCTTTCTGAAAAGCTCTTTCCCGACCCAGGTGGAACTGGAGAGGCTAAGGGGGGAGACGAAACTGAGCAGGAGAGAGATTGAATCGTGGTTCTCGGAGAGAAGGAAGCTCCGGGACAGCATGGAACAATCGATCCTGGATTCCATGGGGACTGGCAAAAAAGGCCAAGATGTGGCGGCCCCCAATGGTGCTCTGTCTCGGCTCGACCAGCTCTCTGGTGTCCAGTTAGCCAGCTCTCTGGCCAGCCCTTCACCAGCAATGACGAAAAGTCAGGAACAGGTACACCTCCTGAGGAGCACGTTTGCAAGAACCCAGTGGCCTACGCCCCAGGAGTATGACCAGCTGGCCGCAAAGACCGGCCTGGTCCGAACTGAGATTGTGCGTTGGTTCAAGGAGAACAGGTGCTTGCTAAAAACCGGGCCCTTGAAGTGGATGGAGCAGGACCAGCACCCGCACACGGCGGGCGAGCAGGCCTACGACGCGGCGCAGAGGCGGGCGGCGAAAGCCGTGGCCGCTGAGAGCCCAAAGAACGGGAGCGAGGTGGGTCCGCAGCATTACAAGGACCCCAGAAAGCTCTGCGAAGAGGACTTGGAGAAGCTGGTACCCAGGGTGAAAGTGGGCAACGAGCAGGGGAAAGACGGTGCGCCGGCAAAGCCTTCAGAAGCCACCTCGGACAGGTCAGAGGGCAGCAGCCGGGATGGCCAGGGCAGCGACGAAAACGAGGAGTCGGGCGTTGTGGATTGGGTGGAGGTCACGGTCGGAGAGGAGGACGCCGTCTCGGACAGGTCCGACAGCTGGAGCCAGGCCGCAGCCGAAGGCACCGCGGACCTGGCCGGCTCGGACTCAGACAGCATCCCGGCCGAGGCTGGCCAGGCCTAACAGGTACCGAACCTCACCTGTTCCACCCAGGGAACAGGGGGAGGGTGCTGGCTCGCTTTCTTTTTATGGTCGGGGGCAGTATAGGTTGTAGGGGACAGAGATGCTGACCCAGACCATGGGTTCTTTGTAACAGTTGTTGTTTTTAAAGCCTTTTTTTTTTATTTCATTTATTTATTCATGAGAGACACAGAGAGAGAGAGAGGCAGAGACACAGGCAGAGGGAGAAGCAGGCTCCATGCAGGGAGCCCGACGTGGGACTCGATCCCGGGTCTCCGGGACCACGACCTGGGCTGAAGGCGGCGCTAAACCGCTGAGCCACCTGGGCTGCCCAAAAGTTGTTGTTTTTAAAAGAAGAAAAGTAGTGATGCCAGCTGGCCAGGTCGGAGGGCTCAGAGGGGTCCCGCAGGACCAGCCGAGAGGGTCCTGGGTCCTGGGCTCCATGTAGAATGGCAATCAGATGTGAACCAGCAGGAGGTAAGAGCAGGGTTTACTGAAGGGAGAGGGAGAGGGGGAGAGAGAAAGAGAGAGAGAGAGAGAGAACAGATACAGAGGGAGTGTCTGGGAGACTCAGAAAATTAAGGAGCATGAGTCTCATCTTCGCTTGGGGTCTGGGGTTTTTATTGATGAGTGTGGTCTGGTGCACGTGTCCTCTCAGGCATCCAGGAGTTGTTCAGAACAAGGACAGGGGCAGGTGTCATCATAAGTCACTCATTCCCTGGAGCCAAGGGGTCTTGACATCAAGATGTCTAGCGCCAGTGGTCTAGAATAGGCATATGCACAGGATGGCCTCGCCCCGTCATTCCTGAGATGTTATTAGAAGACTCCAGAGAAATCATTAACTCCTTGCCCCTGACAAGGAGGACATACATTAAGGCGTGTGTAGGGCGGGGTGCAGGTCCTAGCGAGGATAGAAGCAGGACAGGGAGCAAAAAGCAGATTTTTATGGACTCCTTCAGTCTCCCTGTGTCACTAGGGGCTGGTAGATTTTGTGTGCTCATTTGCAAGGCTGTGCCCATGGGTGACAGTGCTGCTGCCTGTGGCCTGTTTTGGACACCACACTTGGGGGCCTATCCATTCGAAAGTCTAGATGCCGTTGCAGCAAGGACACATCCTCTGCCTGCTTTGTGTTCACTGCCGTAAGAATCAAAGGTGAAAAGGATGTATCTTTCCCTTTTTCTTCCCCCTTTTTTTTTTTTTCATTTTCTTTCCTTTTTGGATTTTCAAGAGTACTTAACCAAGTTTCCTGGCTAGAGATTTGGGGTTGTTTTGCTTTCACCTGGCAGGTTTGGGTATTTGCCTTGTCATGGCTAAAGGAAGGGTTAGAGCGCATCTCACTAAGTAACCCAGCTCATAATTGTGCTGATTGGGTCCCTAGAACCCCTTCAGTCTGGAAGAGACTGATGTAAATTAGGCCTGTAGAGCCACAAAAGCCTGGGAAGGGAGGTTACCATGGTTACTAATGGCCATGTCATCCACATGATGGGACATGCCACCCAAGCCCTGGTGTTTGTGCTTTCAGGAGAGGTCTGTGCAAATCAAGGCCTAAAAGCCCAGCAGCTTGCTTGGTGGTAGATTTAGAATAGAGGGGGCAGCAGAGAGAGGGGTTCAAGAAGCAAAGATCACCTTAGCCAAAGCCAAAACATTCCAAGGGCAGCTTGGAAGTAGGAGGAAGACATGAGATTTACAATCTGCCCAGATTGGCTTCTCCAGAGGTCACTTAAAAGGCAATAGAAGGGGGGACACCTTCCCCCCACCACCACCATCCTAGGATATCATCTTTAAAAATAATGAAATAAAAAATAATAATAATGAAATAAAGGTAAGAACCTCCTGAATGATTGATAAGGTCCCAGAGGGAGCCCTGGAAATTATCATACCTCTTTATTAAGGAGTTCGGACAACTTTGGCTGGTCATGCCACTCATTAATTCATTTATTTCGTAGTAAGATGAGGGGCCTGGCAACAAAATGAAGTCTTCTAGAAACGTTGTTTTAGCCAATTCCATCAGCAGTGAAACTGGCTGAAAGGGAAATTTAAGGAACAGCCAATTGTAGATGCCATCAAGTCTTTTTGCACCGCCACCCCACCCCTGACTTCTCAGGAGGGAGTGGTAATTGGTTACAGGCCAGGATGCAGCATGGGGCGGGGTGGAGGGGCTAGTGATAGGAGGGGGCCAAGGCTTGGAGGCTCCCAGTGGCTATCAACTGCCCCCCACCATCTGGCAAGCTTGGTTCCTCCCTCTGGCTATTTTTCTGCTTTCTTCTGAGACTCTACCAGCCCAGCCCACATCTCCCTTGCTGAAATGAGGGAGCCATTTCTTTGGTCCAATCAGAATCTGCCTGAAAGCTCCTAGCTTGCCTTGTTCTTCTATCCTTGACCTTTTCCAGTGCATGACAGGAGTCTCCGTGACTGCTTTCTCCTCCTACCGTGGACTAGACGATAGGGTTCAGTCCAATTCAGCAAATCCCTGCTGCACACCTACTGTGTGCCGGGCTCTGTGCTCAGCACCAGAGATAACAGGGTAAAGAAGACAGATGAGAGTCCTCACTCACATGGAGCTCAGTCAGGCCAAGGACAGAGGAAATTGCTCTTGCCTTTACTAACCGGGGCGATCCATGGTGTGGTGGGGACCTGCACAGCTGTGCAGAGGAGCACACAAGAGGATCACCAGACTGAGGGCAGGGCAGGCTTCCTGGAGGAAGGGACATCCATCTCGGGGCCTGGCAGAGGGGAAGGAGTTAGCCAGTGCACCCACAAGGCAGTGTGGTTCATGTGGAAAGAACAGACAGGCAAAGCTCCAGAGACAAAAGAAGGAGTGGTACAGTTGAGGAGCAAGAGAGTCTGGGCATAGCCAGAAAGCTGAGATGGGGATTCAGCAGACGAGGAGGAAGGACAACGGGATGAAAAGACGGTGGTTTTCCCCAGCAGACTAAGCTATTCTGATCCTGTCGTGTTGCCGAGTTTGAATATAAGAATGCTAAGTGTCCCTGAATCCCAGAGTGAGCTGAGATGGCACCTCCAGATCCCCGTTCCGGAGCGGGGGTCATCTAGGGGTGGCAACTCCCCAGAGGCCCTGGAGACCACCTGTCCCCATCTGTTCCCTAAGCTGTACCACCACCAACAGTTGAAAACGCCCATCCAGCGTTGGCAGCCACTGTGCCTGCCCCTGACCCGAGGCCCAGAGAAACAAAGTGGGGAGGCAATGCTCTCACCGTGGAGAGAAGCTTTGGAGGAGGGCAGAAGGGTGGAAGGGGGGTGCAAGGGGTCCTGAGGAGCCGAGGCTGAGCCGGGTGCTCTCATTACAGATGATCTCACTCAGCGCTCCTAATGACGCTGACAGGTAAGCATTTCTAGATTTTTTTTTTTTTAAGATTTATTTACCCACTTTAGAGAGAGAAAGAATAACAGGAGGGGAGCAGAGGGAGAGACAAAAATCAGCAGACTCCCTGCTAAGCGCAGAGCCCGACTCAGGGCTCGATCCCACGCCCCTGAGATCATGACCTGAGCCAAAATCAGGAATCGGGACGTGCAACCAACTGAGCCACCCAAGTGCCTCTCTAGATTTTTATAAAACCCAGAAACGGAGTCTCAGAAACCAAGGAACTTATCCACCTTCTCCCAGCCAGCGCCCCAGTTCCGCTCCAGAGCCCTGGCTCCTACTGCTGTCTCTGCCTCTCTCTTTCTGACAGAAGTCCCCATTTCTGGCTGACCCACCCCCCAAGGGGTAGGGTTGGGAGGAGAGAATTCCCAGGGTGTTTATAACTGACAACTAAGCACTAGATAATTCTGAGATGAAGGAGCTAGCTGTTTTTCTTCCCTTCTCTCCTCCACAAAAAAAAAAGAGGAACACCCAGGAACCCCCTTCTATGTTTCTTTATGGCAAACGCCACAAGTATGAGCTGAAAAATGTTCCCAAACAAGATGCTAAGATTTACTCAACACCTGGTGACATCTGACATCCCTAATTGGCTTCCTGATATTTCCGAGGTGCCGCTCTATGGAGAAACAGGCGGCCTGCGGTCCACGCTGGTGGTGGCATCCTGCACAGAGGCACCCCTTAAAGGAACCTTTCAACTTGGAAGAAATCCCTCCAAATTACTTCACAGCTTTTATGAACTGAACACATGGGTCTCTTGAAATTCATAAATATTCAGCGATGCCTTTATTTAAACACATATTTATTTAGGAAACTGTAGTTGAGTTCAGTTGTTACACATATAATAATCCTGAAAATAATGCACAGTTTGGGCTTCAAAAAAGGTGTTATGGGATGTATATATGAGACGGAGCGAGAGAGGGTGACCTGAGTGAGCAGCTGAGAGCAGACCCCAGGGTTCCCCTACCTTCTGAGTTAAGCATCCCCCTCTGCTAAAGCTTTGAAAGGCTCATCATGACAGCGTATGACCAGGCCAGGGTCCCCCAGCCTTGAGGTTAGACAGAAAGGTAAGGAGTCCTTTCCAAACCTTGAATTGTGTCGTGTTGATTCAACCTCTGGGTCCCGTTATTGAGCCATCCATTGAGAGACCTGTCCTGGTGAGAGGCTGAACGGTAAATTCCTCCTTTCCGAAAAATGAGTCAGAATACTTGAGCCACACATTGCCAAACATATGCCTCGATGTTTGGCCAGATGGAATATCCCAGTACTCCTACTACTGAGAGTTTCTATTTACTGGTATATGCCATGTGCTTGGGATTCTTCTAAGCACATCCAGTAAATCATTTAAACGTCCCTTCATCCCTGCAAGACAGGTATGGCTTTCTTCCCATTTTGCAGAGGGCAGAACTGAGGCTCAGAGAGACTTGCCGTGGGCTCCTCAGCCAGCAGCAGGTAGAGCCTGGGGCCCACCTCTCATCAATCAGGCCAGGGCCTGACCCAGCCACAGTGGCACCACCATGACAGCTCAGGCCAGACCAACCGGACTTGACCATTTCTCAATTCTATACACAATTACTCATCCACGAGTTTGGTTGCCTCCCAGTTTCTGACGATTTCCAACTCGTGATTAGGGATGGCTTTGGAGAAGAGATCAATTTGGTGAAATGTTAGAAAAACATTTTCCATGGTTCAGCTTGCTTTAAAAATCCAAGGCTACCAAGTGTTGCATCCTGGCTATAAGTTAGGGTACAGGCTGTGTGTGTGCCCCCACGATCTGTTCAGATTAGCTGTCTAAATACAGATATTTGAATGTGTGGATGGATAGTTGGATGGATGGATGGATGGATGGATGGATGGATGGATGGATGGATGGAAGGAAGGAAATGTAATTATCTGTTTCCCTGTCTTTCCTCTACGAGACCACTGAACTCAGGGACTATATCTCATTAATATCTGAGTCTCCGGGGCCCGATTCAGAGCGAGTGCATAATAGCGATGTATTGAACCACCCTGAGAATTAGCAAACATCGTTGGCTCTCAATTGTCTGGAATCTGGTATTTCAGGCCTCTGCTTTTCCTCATTGTTTTCCATCACCCAGTAGCTTTGTTGGCTGACAGCAAGCAGAGGAGAGGGGTTGGGGACTGGTTGCTTCCCATGTGTGTGAGCAGCTCCAGGAAAAAGTCTGCTGGCAAACCCATCCCTGGGTGTTTGCTGGGTGATGCTTCTCAGGACCGCCCATTAGCCTCGCTGCCCCGGCACCTAATGGAGAGTGAACTGTTACCACTTCCATTTACCTAATTCTGGAGCTTCTTGTGTTAGGAATTCTCACTGTGCTTTGGGCAGCTTGTAGCAATGTTAGGGACCGTGAAGTCTAAGTTCCTTCATTTGTCAGAGGAGGGACTCAGGTCTAAGGAGAGGAAGTAACTGGTCCAGAGGCATCCATCCTAAGTGACTTGGCTCACTGATGCATCAGGTATTTGTGGAATGGCTACAGCATGCCAGACTCTGGGAGGCTGTGGTGCCCAGCACGTCCTCATGGAGCCCACAGTCTAGCGAGGGATGAAGCTTTAAGGCAACAAAAAGGAAAGATTGTCATGCTGACAAGTTTTTTGAAGGAAAGGTACATGGTCTGTGAGAATATAGAATAGGGGAATTTGACTTGATTTAGGTGGTTGGGGGGAAGCTTCTCTGAAGAGATAATAAATGAATTGGAATCCAAAACAGTCAAGTACAAGTTGGCTGAGAGAGAGGAGAGGACCAGCATTCCAGGGAGAAGACATAGCATACTCCAAGGCCCTGAGGCTAGAGGAGACCTAAAGCATCAGGGGACCTAGATGGGGGCCATTGTGGCTGTGATTTGCCTAAATTCACACTTCATACACATGCAGGGGTTAAAAGCCAGTGTGCTAAGTGGACTCCCATATAATCCAAATTTCCCTTGAAACTCCGCTACTTCACCAATAAAGAAGACTCTGTGTGACTCTGTGTGTATGATTCTATAGAGAAAGGTCAAGACATTCTTGAGATACTCCAGGAAAGAGTCAAAGGAAAGTCATGTTGCAGATATCTGGGTGTTCAGTCCTTTCTGCCCTCACGGAACTTTATTCTCTCTTACTAATAAGTTTCCGCAAGCTTAACACTTAACGATATTAGCCAACCAGGGCTGCCAGAAGAGAAGGCCACAGACTGGGTGGGTGGCTCAAACAACAGACACTTATTTCCTCACTGTCCTGGAGGGTGAAAGTTCGAGATCCAGGTACCTGCAGTGTTGGTTACTGGTGAGGCCTCTCTCCTTGGCTTGCAGACAGCCACCTTGTCTCTGTGTGTGCCCTCCTGGTCTTTCCTCTGTGCATGTGCACTCCTGGTGTCTCTTCCTCTTCTTCTAAGGACATTGGGGCCCCAGCCTATGGCTTCGTTTACCCGTAATTACCTCTTTGTAGGTCCATCTCCTAAAACGGTCGTATTGGGAGCTGGGTCTCAACAGATGAATGGTGGGGGAAGGGACATAATTCAGTCCGTAGTACTAATAGAGTTGTCTGTTGTCGTCAGTATGAAATGAAATAATACAGGTGAAATCCCCCACAGCCGGGAGGAGGCAGGGTCGGGGGGGTGGCATTAGCATCAGCAAATGCTCAGCTGCTCACTCTGAAAGGACACTTTTCTATATGGAGAAGAACTTGGCCCAATGCTTCCTGCCTTCCCAAGTTGACTTTTTCAGTTGGGACCCCACCGGTACAAGCTCATGCCATCAGGTGTTAACTGCATCTCAGGGGTGGGTGTGGGGAGCAGAAGCAAGGGGTAATATGCTAAGCCCCGACCCACAGGGGCTCAGCATGCGTTGACAACTCTCTGAAGTCAACATTATTTCTTATTTTCATTTTATGGTAGGGGAAAATGAGGCACAGAAAGGCACCCCATCCGAGATCATTGAGCTAGAAACTGGGGGAGCTGGCACTCAAACCCCAGTCCACATGCATAAACACTAGGCGTGTGCCCAGTGTTTGCCACGATTCCAGTTGCTCAAATTCTTTGGACACCTCTGGTTAATGGATGATGATATCCTCTGGTGGAAAAAGAGCCGGAAAAGCCAGGAGCCCCTTTGATTCCTTCTGCCATGGAGGCTCCTTACAAGCAGCCTGGGGGAGATCTGCCTGGCTTATGAGTCTCAGAAATTTCCCCAAGCCCAGGGGCTCCCCATACTGTTGCAGGGCAAGCGCATTGGCCAGACATGCCTGAGCTGACCACGGCCTGGCATGAGAACAATTTGGGATGAAATGGCGTCTTCCTGGTCCCCTGGGAAATTGCTTAATCCCGTTCCCTGCCACCATGTGTTCCTTTTCCCACTTCTAATTAAAATCAGACCATGCCCCCCTCTCAAGAAAAGAAAGTTTGACTCAAATATTATTAAGATAATAAATCACGATCACAGTGCTTGTTTTTCTTCCTCACGGAGCCCCGTGTTACTCTCTCCTGAGTCCGCAGGGCTTAGGGAAATCCCTACAGGGAAAATTAAAGAGACACAGAAACAGAAAGGTATCACATGGGGAAAGAATTCTAATTTTTTTCATGTTTCCCCAACGGGTAAAATAATAAAGAAGCGGCTTTTGCTAAAGAATTAGATAGTAGTTTTTAACCCTCTAAGTTGTCCCCAAGATAGAAAGAGACCACTATGGAGGCAAAGGGCCCCCTGTCCTGGGCACATTCAGGGAGAAGCTGGACATCTGCTTGGTAGAGATGTTTGAACAGTGGCCATAAGCAAAGGGCCTGGTGACCTTGCTGGTTCCTCCCGAAGCTGATAACCGGTGCTCGGAGATCAAGTCATCAATTCATCGGGTCAGGTCACTGGTTCTCTGCAGTGAGGACTGTCCCCTGGCCTAGTGGTAAGATTGCAGACAGAAGCCTAGGGGATTAGCGAGAGGCCACAAGGTCAAAATCACTGCGCTACTCTAAGATAAAAACCCGGAATGGGAGCTGTCACCAACCTTGTGTCACCAGCCACCCCTCTCAAAGCACCGAGCTTTTCCCGTGTTTCACTCACAAATGAACCTTGGAGTACACGGTGTGGGCCAGACCCAGCCGAGGAGCGGGGCCAGGGGCCAGTGGGGGACGCCGTGGGCCCCATCCACGACCTCACGGGGCGTACAGTTAACCAGGCACTTTGAAGACTCCGTGATACGGTTGTGCTAGGGAAGCCCTAGGGCAGGAGCCCTTCCCAAGGAGACCTGAGGACCCTTGGGAGCAAGGCCTTCCAGGGAAGCAGCCTCTGGCTAGCCCGGGCTGCCCACGGGGGAGGCGACCAGGCCGCGGCTGTGCCCTGCACGGGGACACCACCCTACCTTCTGTTTCCAGCGGCTTCCCAGCCTCGCTTTGAGAGCACTGCTAGCTCCCACAGTCCTGCCCACCGCTACCCGCCCTGGAGAGGTCAGAGGAGACTTGAGGTCCAACGGCTCCAAGGTGCCCCCAAGGCCCCAGAGCCACCCACAAACATCCGGGGTCTCTCCTTCTCTCCAGGTCACCCTTTTGCCCTTGCAGTCTGTTTTAGGATTTGTTTTTGTTTTTTTTAAGATTGTATTTATTTATTCATGAGAGACAGACAGAGAGAGAGAGAGAGGCAGAGACACAGGCAGTGGGAGAAGCAGGCTCCGTGCAGGGAGCCCGACGTGGGACTCGATCCCGGGGCTCTGGGACCAGGCCCTGGGCTGAAGGCGGCACTAAGCCACCGAGCCACCCGGGCTGCCCAAGGGTGTTTTGTTTGTTTTGTATTTTTTAAGGGGTTTGTTCATTCAGTGTCTTTTCTTCATGAATACATCTGGTTGGAGGATTTTGTATGTTCATGTCCACAAGAAACGACCCAGGGAATCCTAAGCACCCTAATACTGAGGTATATCTAAAAGTGTGAGCGTCTATGCCATTCACTTGAAGAGACAGGGTTCAGTTCCATTTTTGAGGGGGAGTGAAAGAAAATAGGCCTCCTCTATGCACATGTGCGTACCCGCGCACACACGCGTGAGCTCGCTTACACCTAAAGCCCCAATTTTACACCGGGCCTTCCTCAAGGAGAAATGAAGCGGGATTTCGGGAGCACCTGCATGCTTTGCACTCCTCGTCGGTAACCGTCCCAGCAGGCCAGCAGGTGTGAAGCAGGGAAGTGATGTCAGGGAGGTTAAGGGACTGACACGGACACCCAGCTAGGAAGTGGCAGACGCAGGATCCCGGCCACCGGGCTCCTTCCACTCTGAGCCACCACAGCCAACACCCACAGTCCTGCGCTGAGCTGGTGCTCTTCAGCCTGGCCGGGAGAAGGACGAGCAGTAGCTGTCTGCCCACCGTGGGCCTTGCTTCCTGGAGTCCGGAGAACTGTTCGGGTGGACATCCAACCAGGGGCAGTCGCCTGTGCAAGGGGGGCAAGAGACCCAGTTTGCTGGGGAGAACCCAGTTCCTTGGGGGAGCACTGGAGGAGGCTGGCTGTGGTCCCGGTGCCCGCCCAGGGGTGCGTGTGGCGCTCCATGGGATCGGCCAGAGCCCTGTGGTCCTCTCGGGGCGCCCGGAATCGCCAGCCCCTGCCCTCACAGCAGACGTGCTCTCTCTCCCCTGTCCCCAGGTGGCTCCATGCGTGTGCGACATGGAGCCTGGACCAGCACCAGGTGTGAGAGCAGCAGTTCATGTGGGACTGGCTTGGAGGATGCAGGCTCCAGCACTTACGATTTGCCTGCCGTTGTTTAATCTCTCTGAGCCCTCATTTCTCCCCGGCGTGGCGGGCCTATCGGTTGCCTACCTCCTGGGCTACCGTAAGGAACAGACGAGAAGCAGCAGCACCTAGCATCAGGCCTGGCTCATAGCAAGTAGGAGAGAAATACCAGCTACTGTCACTGCTGTCACAAGCAGGGTGGTTTTGTGCTGCTGAGAAGTCGTACGACTTGGGGAGCTCACCCTTCCCCCCCCAGCTCCCCTCTTTCTCCTGGTGAACTGAGTGATGTTGGCAGCACCGCACGTAAGGACCCCCTTGGCTCTTACGATCCAGTGACTTTTGCTGGGTCACTCTTAGGCAGTAGTGGGTCCCAAGGACATCCCTGGACTCTGCTTTCAACCACAGACCTTTCTTTCACAAGCTGGCTTTTTTTTTTTTTTTTTAAGATTTATTTATTTATTCATGAGACACGCAGAGAGGCAGAGACACAGGCAGAGGGAGAAGCAGGCTTTCTGCCGGGAGCCCAATGCAGGACTCGATACCAGGACCCCGGGGTCACACCCTGAGCCGAAGGCAGACGCTCAACCACTGAGCCCCCCAGGTGCCCCTACAAGCTGGCTTCTTTACTCCAGCATTGAGTCCCCATGTCAGGAGAACTTAGGACATGTGGGTACATTTGACCTCCAGACACTGGGAACCAGTGACAACAGATGGTCTGCTGGGGCCTCTGGCCGAGCAGTCCAGCCCGCTTGCTCCTGGCACCCCATGCCAAAGCACCTCTCAGGGCCCCCCCTCCACTCCTTTCTCAGCCAGAGAAGTGGTTGAGCAGCACCGGTCCTACCAGGAGGGAGGCAAAGGAAAAGCCAGTGGCCGCAGAAATCAGCAGATTTGATCCCCATCCAGCCCGTCGTGGATTACTAGCAGTACCCTTTACAGCCCTGGGCCCTCCCCGGGAGTCCCGTCCCAGGAGCTCCAGATCCTGGGAGCCCACAGGGTGACAGTGGTGGTCTGTCTTCACTCCCTAGGGCTGCCTTCAAGGCCCACAAAGTTCACACAACAGAAATGCATCCCCTCACAGTTCTGGATTCTGGAAGCCTGGTGTTGGCAGGGTTGGTTTCTTTCTGGGGGTCCTAAGGGAGAGTCTGTTCCACGCCTCTCTCCTAGCTTCTGGGGGTAGCTGGCAGTCCTTGGCATCCCTAGGCTTGTGGATGCATCACCAGGGTCTCTGTCCTTGTCCTCACGCGGTGTTCTTCCAGTGTGAATCTGTGTCCTGATGTCCTGTTTATAATGTCACCAGCCATAGGGCATTAGGGACCACCCCCAAGGACCTCCTTTTAACTTGATTACTCACTCCGTGAAGAAACTTCCAAATCGGGTTACATTCTGAGACACTAGGGATGAGGACATCACTATATCTTGTTGGGGAGACACCATTCAACTCATCAGAGGGCCCTTGTACTGTTTTCATAACTTCAGAGAAGATAAGAATTAAGCATTTCTCCCTACGGACTCTTCATAAATACTGTTTGTATGTTTTGAGCACAGACTCTGGAGATGGTCTGGGTGTGAATCCTGACTGGGCCATTTCCTAGCTGTATAATCTTGGGCAAAGTCTTCATCCTCCCTGTGCTCAGTTTCCTCAGCTGTAAAATGGGAATAATGGCCACACTCCCATGAACATCAAACTAAAAATGCATGGACGCCTGGGTGGCTCAGTGGTTGAGCGTCTGCCTTTGGCTCAGGTCTTGATCCCAGGGTCCCGGGATCGAGTCCCACATCAGGGTCCTTGCATGGAGCCTGCTGCTCCCTCTGCCTGTGTCTCTGCCTCTCTCTCTCTCTCTCTCTCTGTGTCTCCCATGAATAAATAAATAAAATCTTTAAAAGAATACATTTAAAATGTTTCATCTTGTCAAGATCAATGTTACATATCCGACCATGCTAGGAAAAGGCTGCACCTAACAAAAACAACAAAAACATGTAATAGTATGTAGTATATACTCACTGTGTACAATACTTACTACGTAATCGTGTTCTGGACACTGTTCCAAACGCCGGTGCATGTGTCAGCTTAATTAATCATCGCAGCAAACCCCATTATTTCCCATTTTACAGTAGCAAAAACTAAACCCTAGAGAGATTAAGTCACATGCTTACAGCTCTACTGTCAGTAATCAGAACAGTTAGGCCCCAAATCCAGGTTTGTCGGACTCTGGAACCTCTTAGGAACCCCTGTGACCCGCTGCCCCTCCAGGAATAAGGAAAGGGCCTCACAATGATGTAAAGAATCCCAGGCCACCGCCTCCACTTCCCAGAAAAATCATCCTGTTTTCAAAGGCCTGATTCGGGGGGCACTTCCTGGGATGTCACACTGTGCTCAGGAAAACACATTCCTTTTTAAACACTGGCCCCAAACTTGGGCACTCGTCTGTCCTCCCAGCCCCAGGATGGCTTTGGACGGGGGCCCTCCCCCAGGAGAGCCAGGAAGAGCCACCCCAGCCTCCTGCCACCCAGGGAACCATCATCTGACGTCTTGTCTCTGGTTTTGTGTCGTCTTTCTAGGGGAGTGCAGCGGAACTGCCAATGCTGATAAAGGGGACGCTCTGTCTTTGATGAGAGAAGAGAACCTCCCTCCCCGGCCGGCCTCGGGCCTCCACCCTGGCCAGAGACTCCAAGTGCAACTGCCTGGCTGCGTGCGCTGCGGGTGCAGGAAGCCCAGCCTCACGCACCCCGCCCAGAGGACCGGTGGGAATTGTTCATAGTGCCAAAGTCCTACTACTGCGTTTTCAATGGGTCCCTGTAAATAGTTTGCTCCTCTGCCCTGGCCCCCACCTCTTGCGATACTGGAAACAATTTGTACAATGTGGGAATTTTGTTACCTTTTTAATCAAGGGCAACCTCCTTTTCCAGCACTACCATTGTAAGGTCTTTTTCCAGGAGGGAGGGCTGATCACATGTGCTTTTCTCTTTTTTCCTTTTCTTTTTTTTTTTCTTTTTTTTTTTTTTTGATCTTTATTTTATTAATTTTGGGGGAGGGGGGATGTTAGCACTAGTGCCGTTATATCTACTGGATTTTAGGTAGGGAGAGTTGATTTTTTTTTTTTTTAAGTAGTTTGAAATTTGGGAGATTTCTCCGTGGGGAAAGCTAGGATTTGGGCACCTGTCTCAACTTTGAGAGGGTTCGCAGATGGCAGATCTTCTGGATCAAACCCATTTCCAGTCCTTCCCCCAGCCACCCCTGGGGTCCCTGTTTAGCCACGCACAGGGCTTTCCAAACCGCCAATGGATAGATCTGGCTTCTAGACCACCTGGCCTCTCTGGCTGACCTTGGGCTGAGCCAGCACCAGAGACCCGGGGAGCAGATGGCTCCCCTCTTTCAGCCTCTTTTCAGATACCAGCAGAAAGGGCTCCCACCTTTTTAGCATTATCATTACTTTGACAAAACTAAAACAAAAAGAGGTCTTCCTATCTAGATGGTACAAAGATGAACAGCTTTGGTTTTGACTTCTGTTCCTGACTGGCTTTTCTCCGTGTGGTTATTTGACAAGATTTCAGCTTGAAGCCTCAACCATGAATTGATTTTTGTTTGTTTGTGTGTTTGTTTTGGGCCAATTTTAGATTCCTGAGTGCACTTTTCTTTTTTTCCAGTTAGTCCTAACTTTTAAAGAAGAAAAACCAAGAGACAGATCTGGTGTAAATGTTGCAATATGAATTGTGTTTGCAACCCATTGCCCCCCACTGCCCCCCATTTGGGTACACTGCACAAATAAAATGCTAGGGAGTTCGGGGAAAGAAAAACCATTTTTTCTAACTTGTTGCTCATTTGTTGTAACTCAATAAAGCAAAGACTAAACATTTTTATAACCTTTTCCTCTGCTCCTCATTCTTCATTGCCATCTGGCTCCTAGGGCATGCATGAGGGTTCCGACTCAGCCACCCCCCATTTCAGAGTGGTTATGACAGATTCACTTGACATTTCTCATTTTCTGTCTCAGTGAGGTCCGACAGCACAAATGGGGCTTTAAAAACAGGGCACAAATGTTGATGTGGAAATCTGTCATCTCTCTTTGACACGGAGGAGTGAGTGATAGGCCCTCCTTCCTCCAGGGTCTTCACAAATAGATTCATAAAAGACTGCAGAGTGGGAATGAGATCTGTGGGCCACGTACAGCACCACTGCTCGCACTCAGGTGACCCAAGGTAAGTCACTTCCCTCCTCCAACTGCTGATGACTGGTGACTAGGACACTGCCATTTCTTGGAGAAGGCTGGCTTTTGTGTCTCTGCCCAGGTAAGATTTAAAGAGTCCCTCACTCTGCAGAGAAAGGGGAACCCTCATACACTGCCAGTGGGAATGCAAGCTGGTGCAGCCCCTCTGGAAAACAGTGTGGAGGTTCCTCAAGAAGTTAAAAATAGAGCTACCCTATGACCCTACGATTACCCTATAAAATACCTTACAATTACCCTACGAAATACTCTAAGATTGCACTACTGGGTATTTAGATACTGATGTAGTGATCCAAAGGGGCACCTGCACCCCAATGTTGATAGCAGCAATGTGCACAACAGCCAAACTGTGGAAAGAGCCCAGATGTCCATTGACAAATGAATGGATAAAGAAGATGTGGTCTATATATACAATGGAATATTACTCAGCTGAAATCTTGCCATTTGCAATGCCATGGGTGGAACTAGAGGGTATTATGCTAAGTGAAATCAGTCAGAGAAAGACAGTTATCATATGATCTCACTCATATGTGGAATTTTTTTTTAAGATTTTATTTATTTATTCATGAGAGACACAGAGTGGGGAGAACAGAGACACAGGCAGAGGGAGAAGCAGGCTCCATGCAGGGAGCCTGATGTGGGACTCCATCCCGGGACTCCAGGATCACGCCCTGGGCCGAAGTCAGCGCTAAACCCCTGAGCCACCCCAGTTGCCCTCATATATGGAATTTAAGAAACACAACAGGAGCACAAGAGAAAGGAAGGAAAAATAAAACAAGACAAAATCAGAGGGAAACAAACCATTAGAGACTCATAATCATAGGATACAAACTGAGGGTCACTGGAGGGAGGGGGGTGGGGTAACTGGGTGATGGGCACTAAGGAGGGCACGTGATGTGATGAGCACTGGGTGTCATATAAGACTGAGGAATCGCTGACCACTCTGACACCAATAATATACTGTATGTTAATTAATTGAATTTAAATTTAAAATCTTAGATTAAAATAAAATAAAAAGAGTCCCTTACTGTTGAACCGTGACACTCATCTACCTAGTAGTTTTCAAACTTGGGTAGGCCCCAGAATCACCTGGAAGGGCTAAAGTTTTTGATTCAGTGGGTCTGGAGTAAGATCTGAGACTGCGTTGCTAACAAGTTTCCAGGTGAGGCTGCTGCTGCTGGTCCAGGGAACCCACTTTGGGAATCTCTGGTCTCCGCATTTAATTTTCCAGGGACGAATGGACTTTGGCCAGTTTATCTAAACTAAGCATGTGTATAAAGCGTGTAGGAGCATATCCTTCCATAGTCTTCCCGCTCCCCCCCCCCCCCGCCCCCAGGAAACATCGAAGAATCAGGGATTCTGGATAAGTTGGCCTTCTCTGGAAGATGCGCTCAATGTTGGATATCGTAGAGTTCTGGCCTTTGGCTGGAAAACCATGCATTCCTGCAACAGCTACCGTCTGTGGCCTCCAGATGCCTTGGAGATACCTGCCCGCTAATCTCACCTCTTTTTCATTCTCCATCCCCTGGTCTCCTACATAGTCAGGAGGCAGCAATGCCTTCTGCTTAGTGGAATCTGCTCAGTCCCCACCACCTGCCCCAAAGCTCATGCTCCAGACACCACACTCCACCTGGACCACCAGAAGAGCACCTGTCCTCTGTCCAAATGTCACCTGCCTTCCATGACTCGCTTCCCGCAGGACAAGAGGAGACAGAGGCAAGCAAGCCCCCTCCAGGAACAAAACATAAGGAACCAAAGGGTTCCTTTGTGCCAGTGCCAACCCTGGACATGCAGGATCCTGAGAGCGGGCACCTCCTTAAATTTTGCATCCTCGGTGCCATACTTGCCTCACCCTGGCCCTGCCTATCTGCCACACCTTCCTCCAACTTTGCTTTTATTTTCCTCCCTCTTGCTTTTCGCAACATGTCATCATATATGTTTACTGTCTTTTGCATCCCACTGCATTGCAAGCTCCACGAGGACAAGGACTGTGTCTATCTTGTTCTCTCTCCCACATCCTCTGGCCCTAGCACAGTGTCAGGCATGTAGGAGATGCTCCCTAAATATTTGTGGGGTGGATGGATGGTGGCTGGATGGTGGCTGGCTGGCTGGATGGATGGATAGATGAAGAGTACCAGCTCTGCAGTCAGACAAACCCAAGTTTGAATCCTTTTGAGCTCTCTGGTTCAAAAGCTAGGTGGTCTTGTGAGGTTTACTCAACTTTTGTCTTGGCCTACTCCCTCATCTGAGACCTAGAGGTGCAGATCTTTGTCCTGGGGCCAGTGTGAGGGTTAACTGAGCTCAAGTACGCAAAGTACCCAGCACACAGGTGCTCTACAAAAGCTCATTCCCCTCTTACTGCTCTGACTGGGGAGTGACACGGGGCCAGGCAGTGTGAGGCTGTGCCTTTCCATCCCTGGTGGGGAGGGGGGGGATGCTTGTGTGAGAAAGCAAACAGGAAGAAGCTAGATCCAGGTCTACGAGATAATATTCCAGACACCTGTGCTTCTGGCTTTGGAGACATTTCCATGTTCAGCCAATACTCTCCTTCCTCCCCTTCACCCCCAAACTCTCCCTACACCCCTCTTCCAAAAAAAAAAAATCCCAAAAATCCAACATGCAATTTTCTTATTAGGAAAAAAAAGTAAGAGGTGGCTGTGGCTGACTCCTGCCTAGTCCCTGCCAGCACGCCTTCCCTGTGTGTTCCCAGCACCGGACCTGCCACAGACCTCGTCTCCCCCACACTGTCCTGTCCTTCTGACCCCTTAGTGAATGTCAGGCCAAACTCTGCCTCCAGCTTCTCCCTGGGCAGGCATCTGCCTTCCGCTCCTGCGATTACTGCCCTTGGGGTTCCCCTTGCCGCTCTCAAGCAAGGTAAATAAATTCTTCAAGCAAAGCAGCATGAGATGCTATCAAATGCCTGAAGAAACCAAAGGGAAAACCAAGCCAGAACATTTGTCTTTTATTTTAATTTCTGCACCAAAGAGAAAGCCTTGATAATTGGTTGCAGTGAAAACACACAGGGAAGACGGTTGTGCTCTTTTAAGCATCCAGCAAAATATGTCAGGCTATCTTTGCTCGCCTGGGAGCGATGAGCGGGGGGCGGAAGCTAGGAGAGAATCTTAAGGGGGAGACCCGGACAGGATTCTTCTTGAGGTGCAGAGAGTAGTGGTGGCCCTTGAACAGCTGCTGCTTCTGTCTGTCTCGTGCCTCTTTGCACTCCCCTCGCTTCCTGTGGGGTTCCACTCAGCTCCCCCTCCACTCATCTGATTCTGGGGTGCAGCCCACTGCATGAGCCATGGCGCTCCGGCCCCCTGTCCAAGCCAGGTGCAGGGCGGAGCAGGGGCGCAGGGCTGGGGGAGAGAGCTCCCTCTTCCCATTTAGATGACAGTGTGTTATTAGCTTGCTGCCACCAGCAGCGGAAGCCCGTGCCCGAGACAGGAGGCCAGTAGGTAGGAAGGAAGAGGAAAAAAAAAAAAAAATCAAGAAAAGGAGCAGAAGAGCAACCAGACAAAGGTGGTTGGTCTTGATCATGGCAATGGCAACATCCTTTGAGTCCCTGGACCCTGCCATTCCCCAGGCCAGCATCCTGTCTTTCCAGTTTTGTAAAAACTAACATATTTCTCTTTTTGACTTAAGCCAAAAACCTGTTACTAGAAACTCACTTCTGACGGGTGGATGAGATGATGAGATAAAAATGGAAGGAAAGACACTACAAGTACACAGCCACCTGTGGCTGGCGGCTCCCAGGATGGATGGCTCACCTCTGAGTCCTTGCTACTCGGGCGTGCTCCCCTGCTCCGTGCTTGTACTCCGGGGGGCGGGGGGCGGGGAGGGGCATCGATGGGCAGCCTCAGCCTCACCAGGGTGCTTGTTAGAAATGCAGACTCTCTGGCTCCCACCCAGACCTGCTGAATCAGAACCTGCGAGCTGGCCCTGCTCATCAGGTGCTTCCCATATTCATGCGAGTCTAAGAAGCCCTGCTCTGAAGGTACTGGGAACCTCCCCCACCTCCTGCTGCAGTGGGGTTGGGAGGAGAAGCCCCATACCACAGCACACCATGGAGCCTGTTTTCAGCATGCAGGTTCCGAGGCCTTGGGAAGCTGGGAGGCAGAGGCAGGAACAAGACGGAGGGCACGTGGTACACGAAGCGTGGGCGCACTTGTTCTTCTAGGCCACCTGGTGCCCTGCCACTTCCAACCAACAGCGCCCGGAAATGACAGCTCTCACTGGCCTGCCACAGTACAGTCTGGAGAGAACCAGACTGTCAGTTCCCCTTACTGATTCCTGAAAGCTCCCGTCTGGAGTGCCTCGCAGCTGGAGGTACTTGGAAACCACAGCAGAGACACCATCATTGTCCCTGAGGGGGTGATCAATAAAAATCAATTTAAAAAAAAAAAAGACTTCTGTACATCCGGGAGCATGTGGCAAGTCAGGTATCCTGCAGAGTGTAGGAGGCACGCCGCCCTTGACTTTGAGGAAGGAGGAGACAAAGGCGTCCATCACTAACTCTAACACCTTCACCCAGAATGAGCCCCCAGAGTGTTACACACTTTGTCAGTCCAGATCCTTGTGGGAAAGAGAAGGAACACCAAAACCGAGTCATTTAGGGAGAGTTTATTGAAAGTTTCTTGTTCAGGGGCACCTGGGTGGCTCAGTCGGTTAAGCGTCCAACTCCTGATTTCAGCTCAGGTCATCTCAGGGTCGAGGGATGGAGCCCGAGAGGCTAGGCAATGGGCATGGAGCTTCCTTGAGATCATCTCTCTCTCTCTGCCCCCCTCCTCATTTCACTCTAAATAAATAACTAGATACATAAATACATAAATAAAATTTTTAAAAAAATAAGTTTTGGGGCACCTGGGTGGTTGAGCATCTGCCTTTGACTCGGCTCATGGCCCTGGCATCCTGGGATCAAGCCCCACAAGGGACTCCCGGGTTAGGGGGTAGCCTGCTTCTCCCTCTGTCCCTCCCCCCTGCTCCCACTCTCTCTATCACCCTCTCAACTAAATCAATAAAATCTTTAAAAATAAATAAGTTTGTAAAGTGTATTGTTTACAAAAGTGGAGGCAGGGTTTGGGGAAACCAACAAGGGAAGACATAGGGACTTGGCCTGAAAGGGTGAGTAATGGAGCAGTTACTGGAACCAATAGGGGACAGATATACAGAGGAGGCTACCTGCAAGGAGGCGTGGCCTTCATAACCATGGTGACCCAGCAGGGGTGAAGTTGGGGAATAACTACCCTGACATCATTCTACTCCCATCCTCAGCCCTCTGGCCACTGCCTTCCAATGGCCAAACCCAATCAAAGGTCAGAAAGCAAGGGGACCTATTGATCCAGCCTGTCAGAGTCCGGCTCCCTGCACACAGAGCAGGCAGGGGTGGGGTGGGGGGAAGAAATAGTTCCCCACACAGATCAATCTATTGGCTGGACCAAACACGGCAAATGGCACATATACACCAACCATGCCATGTGCCCCACCCCATACCTATGACAGACATTAATAATCAAAGTGTCTTTGCCTGCTGGGCCTGGACAACTTTCACAATATTTAACACAGAACTCCACCTCGAATCTATTAACCTTGGAACGGGAGACGAAATCTGTAGTGGATGCCGTTGGTGGCCTAGCTGGTACCCATCCCCTCCTTCTTCGTTGCTAACAGAACCAAGATATCACCCAGGCACTAACGTACCCCAACCCTAGGGGAGAAACTCTGTTTCCCTTGCAGCTACGAATGGCTAATGAGACATACAGCAGAAGGCTCCCCCATAGCTGGTGCCACTCTCATTTCTCCCTTCTGGCCTGATGCCTCGGTGATCTTGAGACTAAGTATCTCATAGCTTCACTGAGCCCCCGACTCCGTGCCACAGATGAAAGCTTCAAACTTATTTCTTCAATTGGATTATAATTGTCATACAATAGCCTATTCATTTCAGGTGTTCAAGATGATGATTTGATGTCTTTTACATTACAAAACGATCACCATGCCAGGTCTGGTTGCCATCCGTCACCAAGGTTCTTACAATGCCATTGACTATATTCCCTATGCTGTCCATCACATCCCCGTGACTCATGTATTTTATAACTGTACGTTTAGACTTCTTTAATCCCCTTTACCTATTTCATCTCTCTCCCTACCCCTACCCCTCTGGCAATCGCCAGTTCTCTGTATAAATCTGTTTTGCTGGGCAGCCCTGGTGGTGCAGCGGTTTGGCTCCGCCTGCAGCCTGGGGTGTGATCCTGGAGACCCGGGATCGAGTCCCACGTCGGGCTCCCTGTGTGGAGCCTGCTTCTCCCTCTACCTGTGTCTCTGCCTCTCTCTCTGTGTCTATGAATGGATGGATAAAGTCTTTAAATAAAATAAATCTGTTTTGCTTTGTTCATTTATTTTGTTTTTTTTTTTTTAGATTCCACATGTAGGTGAAATCATATGGTATCCATCTTTCTCTGTCTAACTTATTTCACTTAGCATAATACCCTCTAGGTCCATCCATGTTGTCAAAAATGGCAAGATTTCATTCTTTTTATGGCTGAGTAATATTCCATTGTGTGTATTTATATATATATGTACATATATATATATATGCAATATATATACATATACTGCATCTTCTTTACCAATTTGTCTATCAGTGGACACTCATGTTGCTTCCATATCCTGGCCATCGTAAATAATGCTGCAATGAACATAGGGGTACAAATATCTTTTCAAATTAACGTTTTTATTTTCTTTGGATAAATATCCAAAAATGGAACTGCTGATCATAGGGTAGAACTATCTTTAATTTTTTTATAAAACTCCACACTGTTTCCCATAGTAGCCGTACCCATTTACATTTCCACCAACAGAGGACGAGGTTCCCTTTCCAAACATCTTGATATGTGAGAAAAGAAAATCTCTCTTTACTAACCCAGCACTTATCAGATTTGTCTGATACTTGCGATCAGATACACTCCTAACTGACACAAAATCTCTGTGCCATATTTATACTTCATAGATGTGAACTCTTCACTCACACATGTATTTATTTATCCCCGTGCTAAGTGCCAGGTGAGAGACAAGGCAGGCACAGTCTGTTTCCTCTTCAGGGAACCTTGATCTATATTTTGAAGGATTCGTAGGAGTTTCCAGATGGATAAATGATAGGAAGACAGAAGCAGCAGAAATGAAAGAGTTTCTACAGTGTCAGGATGTTAAGTACTAGGAATCCAGCTAGCAGTCTATGACGTGTAACAAAAGAAGAAACCATCAGTTTTGAGCAACCAATTCGATTCAAACCCTGTCATGAGAAAACAGAAGTGATTATCTGCTTGGAAAGAACCTGAGAAACAGCCAAAGATTATGTTATTTGCTTGTATGATGGGAAATCAAAAAGTGGTTTGGGATTTCCCAAAACAAATAAAATGTTATATAAAACAGATGTAAAGTGAAACAAAATATATTCTGAGTCTTTTGCCTCAGACTTGCTTCCCAGAGCTGAGTTTGGGTCACAAACTTGGGATCCGGTCCGTACTTCCAAATGTATCCCCCAATTCCTTACACAAGCTCCTCCTGTGGCCACACTGGTCTGCTCCCTGCGTCCATGCAGTCTCCCCTCTTAGAATCCCCCACCCCAATTCTTGCCTAGCCCCCTGTTCTTCCAGACCAAATCAAGGTAAATCTTGGAAGACGGGAAGCTGGGTTTAAGGAAGACACATATCCCACTGGCTCTCAGGGAGCCCTGATGCTCTGAACTCCTGGAGCACTCACCATCAACGGGATCTATGTGGTGCTGACCACAGGTGGGTCTGCTGTTCAAGCCTCTCTTTGTGCGCTGCTCCTCCAGTCGGGAAGTGGACTGAACGTCGGTTGCTTTCACCTCCCAGCATCCCTTGCCCCTCCCTTTCAGCAATTCTCACATCCCTCCCCACTGGAGAAGTCTTCTAGGCACCTGCTCCCCCCTGGGCCAACTACAGGCTGTTGGTGTGGCCCCAGCACAGAGCAGGACCCTCTGGCCATGAGGAGTCATGTGACTGAGGTCTAGCCAATCGTGGCACTCACCCCTGACCTCAGTGAGTGGTCCAAGGAGAACACGCATGACTCAGCGGGACCAATCAACATCTATCTCAAGGTATATAAAAATTTAAGTTGGGGATGGAGAGGAGGGGGTGGGATGGGAAGAAAGAGAAAAGGCATGAGAGACAAGTCTGAGATCATTTGAATGTTCAGATCCAGCTAATCCTAAAGGTAGGCTCACCCATCTTTCCCAGTTATGTCAGCCAAGAAATCCCCCTTTTGCTTAAGTTAGTTGGAGATGTGTTACTGTCATTTGGCAATGAAAGAGTTTTGACTAAAACAGATGATGTGACCCCACTGCCCAGCGCATGTCTGCAGAACTGATAACTGGAAATGAAAGGGCAGATTAGAGGTTTTTTTTAAGATTGATTTTATTTATTTATTTATTTATTTATTTATTTATTTATTTATTTGACACAGAGAGAGAGAGCACAAGCAGGTGGAACAGCAGGCAGAGACAGAAAGAGAAGCAGTCTCCCCCGCTGAGCAGGGAACCCGACATGGAGCTCGATCCCAGGACTCTGGAATCATGATCTGAGCTGAAGGCAGATGCTTAACCGACTGAGCCACCCAGTCGCCCCAATTAGATTATATTTCAAAATGAATTGGCTATGGTTCCATTTATATGAAATGTCCCAAATAGGCAAATCTATAGAGATAGAAAGTGGTGGGTGTGTTAAGAATAAGAATATAAAAAAAAGAATTGGGATGGAGCTAGAGAGTATAATGCTGGGTGAAATAAGTCAGCCAGGGAAAGACAAATACTATATGACTTCATTTTGTGTGGAATTAAGGAACAAAACATATGAGCAAAGGAAAAGAGAGAGAATCCAAGAAACAGACTCTTAAGAGAACAAACTGATGGTCACCAGAGGGGAAGGGGGGAAATAGGGAATCAGAGTATGTTTATCATGATGAGCACTGAGTCAGGTACAGAATTGTTGAATCACTTTATTGTACACTTGCAAATAATATAATATTGTATGTTAACTATAATGGAATTAAAATTTTTAATTAATTAATTTATTCATAAAAGACACAGAGAGAGAGGCAGAGACACAGGCAGAGGGAGAAGCAAGCTCCACGCAGGGAACCCGACGTGGGATTCGATCCTGGGTCTCCAGGGTGAGGCCCTGGGCCAAAGGTGGCGCTAAACCGCTGAACCACCCAGGCTGCCCCATTTTTTTTTAAGATTTTTTATTTATTAATTTATGGAATTAAAAATTTTGTAAAGCCTCTTTTGGGCCGCCTGGGTGGCTCAGTCAGTTAAGCATCTGTCTTCGGCTCAGGTCATGATCCCAGGACCCTGGGATCAAGCCTTGAATTGGGCTCCCTGTTCTGTGGGGAGCTTGCTCTTCCTTCTGCCCCTCCCCCATCTGTGCTCGTGCTCTCTCTCTCTCTGTCAAATAAATTTAAGAAATCTTTTTTAAAAAACTAAAAAGCCTCTTTCAAGTAAATAAATAAATTTGTAAAAAATAAAAATAAGTATCTGTATATCTATATATCCTTAATATGATAATAGAAACCAGGAGCGCCTAGGTGGCTCAGGTGGTTGAGCATCCAACTCTTGGTTTTGGCTCAGGTCATGATCTCAGGGTCGTGAGATCAAGCCCTGAGTCAGGCTCCATTCCAGCAGGGAGTCTGCTTGAGATTCTCCCTCTCTTTCCCTTCCTCTCTAACCCCCTTCTCTCTCTCTCTCTCTCTCTCTCTCTCTCTCTCAAAATAAATAAATAAATAAATACTTTTTTTAATCTAAAAAAAGAAAAAAGAAACCAAGCAGATTAAGTTAAAATTTGACTTTCAGGAATTCAAGGAGCACACACCTGTGTTTGGCCACATACCCCCGCCCCTGTTTCCTGTCTGGGTGAATGGCAGCAGCAGCAGCCAGTTACCCAAGTCAGAATTCGGGGTGGGGAGATAGTTTCCACCTGTCACTCCTCCTTGAGTTTTAACCACAAGTTCTCTCCCTTCTAGCCCCCAAATATCTTTCCAATGACCTATCATCCACCCCATTGCTGTCATCATGCAGACCCTGACCTCTTGCCCTCCCTGCACAGCCTCCTAACCTGTCTCCCCACTGGCTCTCTAGACTGTAGCCTGAGTGACCTTTCCTATAACACAAGTCTGATCACACATCTTGTCTGCCTGTCAGCGGCTCCCACTGCCTGCAGAACAAAGCCCAAGCTTCTGGACTCAACATGTAAGTTTTTGTTGGCTCCAGTCCCTGCCTATACCTCCTAACCAACCTCACATCCACTGTATCACCATCCCACTTCTCCCTCCCTCCCTCTGTCTCTGTCTCTGTCTCCCGCTCTCTTTCTTACACACACACAGTTCAAGCCCATCCTCAACCACTTAGTGTCCCCCACACCCTCCAGGTTCTCTCTTGCCTTGTGCCTTTGCACCTGCTCTTCTTGGGGCCTGAACTTCCCTTTTCTTCCTCCTTCACCTGGCAAACACCCTGACTCATGCAAGTCCCAGATGAATATCAGGTCCTCCAAGAATCCTCTCCTGACCCCTTCTAGCCACATCCTTTGCTTCTTCCTCTGTGCTCCTAAGACCCCTTTTGCACGTCTCTATTATAATTCGAGACACATGGTCTGCCACGTAAGCTGTAGTCTCCTTTCAGAGTCCAGCCCCAAAGGGATAAGGCAAGCGTGCATTCATTTGTGTGTTGTAGGAATAGATCTGCACCAGCAATATCACAAGTTTAACTAGACAAGGATGGTAGTAAGATATTCGAAAATAAATTTTTGCAGGGAAACATCCATGATGGGGTAAAATAGATGAATGTCTACAAACTTCCTCCCTTGACCCAACCCGCCCAAGAGAACCTCTAGTTAACAACCTAATTCTCCTTTCTCCCTTAGCTCTTGAGAGGCCAATTCCTAGACTTTTTTGGTGCAGGGTCTGGAATGAGCAAAGAAAGACAGCAGCAAAAAGGTCAGAGGAGGAGTAGAAGCACTTCAGGAAAAAGGTTAAATTGCCCTATGTAATAAAGAATGGAGAGAGAAAAGAGAGGAAGTTCAGGAAGTAGAAGTCATGAGGGCTGTTGGAAAAGAAGGAATTTTTGAGTAGTGAATAGCTTCAGAGTGTAGGACAAGAGAAAACTGGCCAAGAGTCTAAACAACATATAAGGCATGCTGCCAATGGGTCATCTACCCGGAAGCCTGCTTAATGTTCTTTTAGAAAGATGGGGGGGGGGGCTAATTTCCCTTTTTTGTCAGGTTTTGGCTTATTTGGACTGTGCTTCTATAAGTGGATCTAGGACTGGACCATGTGGGTCACAGTTGGAATAGGGTTACATGAAGTCATTGAAGTAAATGCAAAATGAAATTGGAAAACCAGCCAAAAACATGTCCTGCTATTAATAGGATGGAACTCATTACCCATTTCCATGGACCCTACTTATCTTACATTTGCTCATACTGCTCTGTCTGGTAAGAATTCTGCATCCTGAAATAGTAGAAACATGGGCGAGCAGCAGAGGACACAACCACACGGCCATCCATGGATTCAGGAGCCCTGAATCTAACCTCTGCTTAGGAGTCATACACAAATGTGTGTATGACCCTGGGAAGGTCACTGCCTCTCTTTAAGCATCAGTTTCCTTATTTGAAAAAATGAGGGGCTTTAGACCAGATGACCATCAACTAACTGTTCATTCCAACTCTGAGATCCTATGATTTAGAGGAGACTGGGCTGATACCCCTCTTAAAAGTCTCCAGATTCCAGCTCCCAAACCCCTCCCCTCAACGGAAGGCTCTGGGGAGATATTTCAGGACAGCAGTGAGCTAAAGAAACTTTAGGACAAGAGCTCTAAAGCTTTGGAGCGAAGATTGTCAGCAAGCTCCCCCAGGGAACTTTGAAGAAGCATATGTGCCCATAAACAGTGTTTAATTAAAGAGCAAGCAAATGGCAGCATGGAAAACTGAAAAGCAGGCTGTTCGAGAATATTTCTCCAAATCCAGAACCCATCACTCTGCATCTCTCCTCAAGCCAAGCAACATTCACAATGGCTTTGTTAGAGAAACAGGGAGCCTTTGTTTGGGGTCATCTAACCAGTTGCTCTGGGAAGGCAGCTGCCCTTGCTCTATGCCTGGACACAGTCTCCTAAGCACCGTCCCGGCCCTGCAGAGGTGAACAAACCCTGGGCACCAGCCACCTGGTGAGGCTGAGGACTGAGCTGACCTTTGCAGGATGAATTCCTCTTTAAGGGATTGTTAAATCCACGTGTGTTCCAGAGCTTTTCCATGGTGTTTCTCATTCTTTTGTGTGCCAGACCGTTGTCATATTGTGTAAGAATGGCTAGGACCCCAAGAAAAAAGGACTTCCAGGGCACAAGAAAATCGTGTCATTGTCTCCACCAGAGGAGTAAAATTTAGACTACAGAAAGATTTCTTCAAGGGGCGCCTGGGTGGCTCAGGGGTTGAGCACCTGCCTTTGGCCTCATCATGATCCTAGGGGTCTGGGGATCAAGTCCTGCACCAGGATTCCCACAGGGAGCCTGCTTCTCCCTCTGCCTGTTTCTCTGCCTCTCTGTCTGTGCTCTCATGAATAAATAAATAAAATCTTAAAAAGAAAAAAAAAGAAAGAAAGAAAAAGAAAGAAGAAAGAAAGGAAAGAAAGAAAGAAAGAAAGAAAGAAAGAAAGAAAGAAAGAAAGAAAGAAAGAAAGAAAGAAAGATCTCCTCAAGATTGGATTTAGCAATGTGGCCAAGGCCACAGAAATTAACAAGTGCCAGAGTCAGGATTTGAACCCAGGGTTCTCTGAAACCCAAGCCCATGCTTTCGACCACAGGCTGTAGCCCCTCCTCAAGGGAACGTCATGGCTCACCACCCATCCCAGCACTGGAAAGAGCACCTGGGCTGACAGGTGGGATATAGGCCCCAAGGGTCACGTCGGCTGAGGGTTCTTCTATTTCCTCCCAGGCCAGGGGAGTGGACAGTACTCGTTGCTAGGAGTCTGGCTTTCGTGTTTGTGGTCATGGAAGGCTGATCGGGAGTGGAGGCGTGGGTTGAGTGGAGCCTTTCAAGGGGCTGTAAGAGAAATAAACACAGACTTGAAACAAATGGCTATCAAATGCTATTAGGGACCAACCCCTGTTACTCCTAAGAATGAAGAACTAGGAGATCAAGGAAATTTGAAATCCACATGGTGACCTATAAAACTGCTCTATTTAATTACTTATTCCGACTACCTCCTAAACCAATTTTTCTTTCTTTTCCTTCTCACCATTTGATAGAAGTTGCAAAGAACTGTGGACTCCCCAGCATCTATCTCTGGCAGAGCTCTCACACACTGTTTTATAATTATCCGTCCATGTGACTCTTCCTCCTTCATTAGGCTGCGAGATCCCTAAGGCAAGGATCTTAGCTTATTCATCTTTACTTCCCCGATGCCTAACACATCATAAGGCTCTCGATCAATATTGTTGGGAGGAAAGAAGGAAAAAAGGAAGGTAGGGAAAGAGGGGAGGGCAAGAAGGAAGGACTTGAATAAGATAAAGAAAATAACGATCTAGGACACACATTTAAGGCTTTTCTTGTATAACAACCAGTTACGATAGATACGTGGTCTTGATTGGACCCTGGTTTGAGCAAACTCTAAGAGATACTTAGAGGCAAAATGGGGAAATCTGAATATGGGTGGTATTAGACGATACTAGGAAATTATTGTTAACTGTTAGGTATGTTAATGGTGTTGGGATTACATAAGACAGTGTCCTTATTGTTTAAAGACGCACACGATGAGGAAGTGAAATGTCATGAGTTATACATGATTTACTTGTAAATATCTAAAATACCTCAGAAAACAAAAGATGGCAACAATTGTTAACTCTAGGTAATGAGCATACAGATGTTTATTACACCGCTTTCTCCTTTTTTCTGTACCTTTGAAATGTTTATGATACAAAATTCCAGTAAAGCAGTTTTCCAATTGAGCCACAATGCATTTATCAAATTCAGGAAATTGTCATTGCTAAAATACCGCTACCTTATATACAACCCATACCCCGGTTTTGCCAATTGGCTAATACTGCCTTTTATATCAACTTTTTGTTTCCAGAATCCCAGTCCTGGACCACCTTTTGCAGTTACTTGTCATGCTTCTTTGCTCTCTTTCCATTTGAAGCGGTGTCTCAGCCCTTCTTTGTCTTTCACATCAAAATACTGTTTCATTGCATTTCTGTGACTGCGTCCGTGACTTGATTCTCGAATCCTACAGGACTCTGGCAGGAATGCAACATAAGATGTGGCCTCTGCAGCGTGACACGTAGGGGGCTCCAGATGTCAGTCATTGATTCAATAACCAAGTACAGAGCATGTACCACGGGCTGAGCTCTGGAGTCCCCAAACTGAATCCAACCATGGCCTTACTCCTGAGGAAGACAGGAAGTAACTTCACCCTAACCCAGCAGGAGCGGCCACAGTGGTGAGCAAAGCACCCAGGGCAGAGCCCGGGAAGAGTGGAGGAGAAGTTGCATCTGGAACAGTCTTGAGGGCGGGCTAGGAGTTCCCCAGTAGGGATGGGGAAATGGGCCTTGCCAGATGTGTTTGGAAGCAGCCAGGAGTCAATGGGCTTAAAGTTTGGAGATGGTCGGATTGCCAGGTTGGAGACAGAGATAGAGAGCAAAACAATAAAGATTATCTTTCCTGAAAATGGCATCCCTCCATGTACACTGGTTTATAATCTGCTCCTTTCATTTCACAACTTGCTCTGGACATTTTTCCGTATCGACAAATGCAGCTTGGTTTTAGTGGATTTTTAAATGAGCCATTTCCAATGTCAGACCATGATCTATTTAACCAGTCTCTTGCCGACGGACATGCAGGTTGTTTTGCCACTGCGATCTTTGTGCATTCTTCTCCCATTTCTCTGATTATTTCCTTAGGATAAATGGGGGAGAGGTTTTCGGCTGCCAAGGTCAAGGCCAAATCTAAAGGCCTCAAGCCCTGCGTCAGAGAGAGTGGCGTAGGCCATCGGTTGTCTTTCCTCCTCCCTGCAGCCAGAACAAAGCTCCTTCGTTAGCAGGCTGCCTCCCTGCCTGCGTGAGCTGCCTGCGGACCGAGGGGGAAGCCGATTTAAGCTAACGACTCACACCAATGATTGCCAACACGGCTGATTTAAGACTCTAGCTAGGCACATTGACATTTTCCAGACATGAAAGTTAGAACCTAGATGGCCTAATAGCCCATCCCAAGATGCCAGAAAGGAAAAATAGGAAGAACAAAAGAGTTTAGAAGCCACTCTGCCTGGAGACAGGGAAGGAGATGGAAACTCCACATGGTTGGTGCAACCAATGAGGAAGGACACAGACTTTGAGGCCAAATGATTCAAATCTCGTGGTGTGGGGCAAGTCACAGCCTCTCTGAGGCTTGGTGCCCTTGGGTGTAAAACAGGAAGATAAAGGCTGCGTAGTGGAGTTCTGTGAGGGCTGACTTCCATAACTGGTAGAGTGCTGGGTGGTCAGAAGCCCGAGAGGAACCCTTACTTACCACAGGGGGTTCAACTGAAGAGACTTCATCGCAGGGATCTTTTCCATAGGTGGGAGCAGGGTTCAAGGGACGAGCAAGGCACCCAGAGACCGGCCACGGCGGGAGGCCATTACCACCTCTAGGGTGGAAGGAACAGTAGAGGGAAGGCTGTGACCAGAACCTGGGCATGGCTGGCACTGTGGAGAAGGGGCCACATGGCTGGAGTGACAGATGGAGCTGTTGCTGGTGACATGACCAAAGAAAGAGGAAATGAAGAAGAAATGCAGCATCTCCCTCCTCCAGCCCTCCAGTCTCCTGCCATCGTCTACCGGAGCCAAGCCCAAGCAGAAGCCAGTGACGAGGGACCTTGGAGATGCGGACCCACTCAGAGACGTTTCTGTCTCGTACGTTGGCGTCAGGGGTGCTGACTGAGCTCAGAGGCACACAGAGCAGGAGGCAGTAGTCGGGTCACCTGAGGAGGTCCAGCCTGAGGAAGGCAAAAGTTGCAATGGACTCAAGTGGATTCTGGCCAGGAATCCGGGCAAACAAGCCATCGATTCAGAGACCCCAAAATGCCAGGTGTTGGGATCCATCCAACCCAGCCCTCCTTGTTTTAGAGATGGGAAAAGAGCAGTCCAACATGAGTAATCTGCCTCAGATCGTCTTCTAGCTAGTTCCACATCCAGGGCCAAAACTGAAATTTCATGACTCCAGAACCAGCTTTTTTTTTTTTTTTTTTTTTTTTGGAACTATACACATTATTACTACAAGCCTGCATCAGGGTCACCTTTGGTAGAGCCAACGATGCCCTTATTCCTAACATGGCCGAGCCAGAAGAGGTTAATTACCCCTTGTATCCTGTGCCCAACAGCAGCTATGGGAAGCCAGAGTCACCTCATCTTTGATGGGCTCAAGCAAGCAGGAAGTACCAACAGTCTTCAGAGCTCAAGGGATCATGGGCAAGTCTTTCTCCAAATTCAGATTCTTTGGGATTTGATAAATACATCCACCGCGCCAACACCACTCATACAACATGCACTTTTTGAGTGCTTGCTTCGCATCAAGTACTTTAATTGCTGGGGAAGAAAAACTGCATCCACGCCGGCCCCGCCTCCAAGGGGCCCCACTGTCCGTTCTCCCAGTTGATCATACCTCACTCCACAACCTTGACCAGTTCCTCCTTGACCACCCAGGACCTGTGACAGCCCAGCACGTAGGAGGTGTCCGATCCACTCTTATTAAAGGAAATGAGCTCAGTCTAATGGGGGAGGCAGACAAGTCGTTAACAGCCACCATTAGACATGTACACAGGAACCGGGAAAAGGGCAGGGGCATCGATTCAACACTGGCATGGTTGGCTTCCTAGAGGAGTTGCCACCAGAACTGAGATCTGAGACACAGAAGAGCACCCCACAGGCGGAAAGGGCTGGGGTTTAGCAGAATCAATCTGATCCAGGCTTAGACTTCTCTCTCTTCTCGTTTTCACTTCTACTTCATTCCTATCCGCCTTCTCCTTGCAGAGCTGTCGGGTTTCTACTCTCAGATGAGAAAACAACCTTCAGTTGTCCCATAGACACATCCGTGTGAGCCTGTTCCGGTCTCCTTACGAAAGTCACCTGTCTGGGAGGCAGGTGGAAAATCACAGTGGTCACTCTTGGCCTGGCCTGACAAGTAGGAAGAGAGAGGGCATCACAGTCTGATCAGGAGCAGGGCGCAAGGCGGGAAGTGGGTGGAGAAGGTCCTAGCAGGGCGGCTTCCAGTCCTGACCCGGCCTGCTCACTGCGCGGCAGAGGGCCAGGGCCAGAGTCCCCGGGGTCCCCGGGGGCAGCCTCTCCTCTCAGCTCAGGTTAACACTGGACAAAGGCACAGAGAGCGTTCACCCCAGAGCCTGACGCAGCTCGGATTTCAGAACAGGTGACACAGCCTCTCTTGGCGCTGGGAGCTTGTAAGTCAGCCTGCAGCTGGGCAAACAATGTGCCCAGTGAGTCCAACCCCTCAGCAGGACATGACTGGCCTCACTCACCCTCAGCCCTTTGCTCCCTGCTCCCACTCTTTGCCTCCACTCTCCTCCAGTTCCCCAACACTCCATTTCTCTTGCATCCAGACCTGAGCAACCACAGGCCCCTCCACCTGACACTCTATCTAGTTCACCCCTCCTTAGAAAGCCCTGCTTCCAGAAGTTTCCCATGATCCCACCGCCAGGTCATGGGGAGCTGTAAGTGCCGGTGGCATGCCCGTGTCTCCCTGTAAGTCTCCTTCGGGGAAGAGACGAAGTCCTTTTCATCCCTGTATCCCCAGCACCCCGCCCAGCGCCGGGCCTGTGAATGTGCCAGGCCAAGGGGACACGTGAGCGTCCTTTCTCTCATCGGAGCCACTGAGGGATGGACTCCAGACAGCAGGATGAGAAAGCCAAGGTCACTCCTCAGCTGAAGGTCCTCTGGTTGGGGGCGGTGCAGAGAGTGCTCCCTCTGCAAGAAACACCACTCCCTTCTATTTGCAAAGGGCTTCCCCTGCACCACCCTCCGGGGCAGGTATTAATCTATCACTTAAGGACGGGGATCCTGAGGCCCAGAAAAATCAGGGGAGTTGCCTGCCATGCCCCTGGGAGGGCACATGGCCCTGCTGGCCCCGGGTCCATCTGACTCTGGCTCCCCAGCCACTCGGCTTCCCTTCACCCCTTCTGGGCCTCTGGCATTGCCCAGGGGAGCCTGGCAGCCTGAGCTCTGGCTGAGGGGGTGAGGACCCTGAGGGGGGTGAGGACCCGTTGCTTGGGCCCTTCCTGTGACGTGCTAACTCCCCTCCGAGGGCCCCGTAGGGCCTGCCTGAAGCTCCCCCTCCTTAGTGGGGTGCTCGAGGCTCCATGCTTCCCCAGTCTGCCCTCCGCACACACGTGTCTGAACCCCACCCTGTGACTTTTAGGTCCGTGTCCCTCAGGAAAAGGGGGGAGGCGGCCACAGAAAACTCGCAGGCACATGGAGGGAGAGGGGAAGGCAGCAAGGGAGGCACGTGCTGTCACCCAGAGCCCAGGAGCCCAGGCAGCCCAGGCAGCCCTGACACTGCACTGCCACTGAGGAAGGACCACCTGTCCCTCCTCCCCGCCTCCCAGTCTCACACTTTCATTTGCAAAAAGCAACTGGGACCCAGCTGGCAATGCAGCTTCTCATCCTTGGGGGGTGCGGGAGGAAGATCAAAAGGTTGTCCCCACCAGGCCCTTGCGAGGCCTCCCGAGGCCGGAGCACAGGAACAGCTGCCGTGCGCTTTCCGACTGTCCTAGGCCGGTGGCCGGGCTCCTTCCCCACCAGGAGCTCCGCCTCCTAAGTTAAGGTCTCAGCCTCCCCTGCAGCTGGAGCCCTAAGTTAAGGTCTCAGCTCCCCTGCAGCTGGAGGGGGCCTCGGCTCCACAAACCCAGTCTGCCTGCTGGGATAGAAGTGGAGACCTGAGGGAAGAAGCCCCTTGCAGCGTCCAGGTGCCGGAGCAGCCTCCCCACGCCGGGCAGCCCAGACTCCTGGCACGCTGGTCCCTCGAATGTTCCCTGGGGACACTGTCTCACCAGATCCCTTCTGTCTCACCAGATCCCTTCTGTCACGGGGTCATGCAGGTCACAGCCAGGGGCCTCAGCCTTCCCCAGAGTCTCTGATTTACCCAACAATCTTTTTTTTTTTAAGATTTTATTTATTTATTCATGAGAGACACAGAGAGAGAAGCAGAGACACAGGCAGAGGGAGAAGCAGGCTCCATGCAGGGAGCCCGACGTGGGACTCGCTCCTGGGACTCCAGGATCACGCCCTGGGCTGAAGGCAGATGCTAAACCACTGAGCCACCAGGGCTGTCCTACCCAACAATCTTTTGACACAAACATTAAAACTCAAGTATAGGGGCGCCTGGTTGGCTCAGTCGGTGAAGAATCTGCCTTTGGCTCAGGTCATGATCTCAGGGTCTCCCTCTGCCTCTGGGGCCACTCCTCATGCTCTCTCGCTCTTTCTCTCTCTCTCTCTGTCAAATAAATAAATAAAATCTTTAAAACTCAAGTGTAATGTCCTTACAAAACGCATACAAACTGTGAGTATACAGCTCAAGAAATGTTTATAAAGGGAACCATCCCCCATATCAATATAGGATATACCAGTACCCCCAGGGCCCCCCCCCAGGAGCCCTCCCAGAAACTGCCCTCTCTCTAAATGTAATTGCTAACCTGCCTTCTAACAGCATAGATCTGTTGTGCCTCTTCTTGAATTTTATATAAATGGGATCATAAAGCAGATATCCCTTTGCATCTGGCTTCTTCTATGCAACATTGTTTCTGAGATTCCCCAGTGTTGCTTTCTACCGCCCTGTTCTGTTTGTGCTCCAAGCTGGATAATATTCCACTGGAGGAGGAGTAACCCAGTTTGCCCATTCTTGGGGTGCTTCTAGTTTAGGCTTAGTATAAATAATGCTGCTGTCAGCATCCTCACACGTGGCTTTCATGTGCATATAAGCAGAACAGAACTGAGGCCAGCTCAGATTTTTAGAAGTAAAAAAAAAGTGACTTAAAAAAATTCCCACCCCAAAGGCTTGCAAGCAAGTAGAATCATTTTTTTTGTTTTGTTTTGTTTTGGGGTTTTTTTTGGGGGGGAGGGTGTTTTGTTTTTGGTTTTGGTTTTGTTTTTTAACTCAATTTGCCAACATATAGTATAACACCCAGTGCTCATCCCATCAAGTGCCCCCCTCAGTGCCCGTCACCCAGCTACCCTACCCCCCCCCCACCTCCCCAAGTAGAATCATTTCTAATGGAGGGATTTAGGGTGACTCCCTGAGCCCACTGCATTCCCTGTAATCAACACCCAACCAAGGCGGCAGGCTGGTGCTAAGGGACCCTACTACTGCTTCGCTGCAGCGTGACATGGCCAACTGCCTGGGTGACCACCTGTGGGCCTCAGTTTCTTCACCTGTAACTGTAACACCCACCGCATCAGACTGTTGTGAGGGCCAGACTGATGCCCGTTCTGAAGGAAAGGGGAAGAAGACGGGCGAACAAACATCGCTGGGGACAGTCTCTGTGTAAGATGCTTCCCAAACATCGGTTCCCTGAGGTGTCACCATCATCTTATGAGGAAGGTCTCACTCTTCTCTTTCTAAAGCTGAGGACAGTAGAGCTCAGGTTAATGGGAGGTCATGCACGTGGCTCCAGGTCACAGGGCTGGTAGGGGGCAGTGTCAGCTTCGCCCAGGTCCACCAGGCACCTCGGCCGTGTTGAATATACGCAGAAGGTGTATCTGCCTCTCCCTGGGAAGGGGTGTCATGCGCTCCCTCTGAGCCCCGGTATACTCGTTTGCAGCATGGGCACAGGGAAACCATCAGAGGGCAACTGTGAGGACGAAAAGAGTTCATGGTTGGGTAGGGAAGGGGAACTAACGTTTCTGAGGAGAGCCAAGTGATTTACACCTACGACCTGAGTTAATTTTCACAACAGCCTTCCTAGGTGGGAGCCGGATTATTTCCCACTAGCTCGGGCATTCGGGTGTGTCACGAATTGTGACTTGGAAGTCCCAGAGGGAAGCCAGCCCCCAACCTCCCTCGGCCCTCCTGGAGACTCCAGTTCGTCCTGGGGAAATGTGTTGGTCAGAATCAGCCCTGCAAAGCCCACGATCTCCTGCCACTAAGGCCAAACCCATAACGCCTCCAAATGCCTTTGTTCCTGAAGCCGGGCCTGCACCCCCCAACACACACCCCCCCCCCACAGGCCCTGCACAGCGAGCTCCCCTCCCAGCCCCCCACGCTATCAAGAAAGCCATTGTCAAATGCACACACTCAAAATGCTAAAAGACTGCGTTTTTATTTTTCAAGGACCCATTCCTAATCACAAGAGGCCACTTAGTCTGAGTGGGGCCCAGTAATGTTGATTAATGATTATGCATTTCTCAAGAGGGTGGGGAACGCTGCTGCTCTCGGTCTCCTGCCCCAGGGCCCGCCCGGGGTGCGCATTAATCACGGCGCCCCCGGGACTCAGAGCGGGGACCAGTGACCTTTGAGCAAGATCGCGGCCAGGCCCCAGCCCGGGTCCCTCGCCCTCGCGCGTCCAGGTGCCTCTGCAGCGCCGGACCCCGCCACCCTCCCTCGGGTGAGGGGCTGGCAGGGGCGTCTCGGGGGTCCCTGCCCCCCTCCAGTGCCCGGCTCACCCCTCGGGTCCCGCGCCACGTGCACTGAGCATTAATCAGAGCCCACGCGCGCCCAGGTGTTTCATCTTAATGATTTTAAGGGTTGTCTTTAATTCCCTTTCTCTGCGGGACAGACACACAGACACTGGCAAGGAGCGAGCGCTCCCAGCCCCCGCCCCTTCCGCTGGCCCAGCTCCCCTCCGGGGTTCGCGGCCCCCCCCCCACCCCCCCCCACCCCCCCCCCCCACCCCGGCTTACACCCACGTGTTCGGGGAATGGGCGGAGGGCGAGCAAACTGCAAGTGAGGAAAGAGAGAGAAACGGAGAAAAGTTGAAATTCAAAAATGTCAACTTTGGGGACTTTTTGGGGAGGTGAGAAGTCGGGGGCTCTAGCACGGCCTTAGGGGTCAGGGACCAAATGGAAGCAAGCGGAATGAGGATTCTCAGAAGTGCTGGGGTGAGTAAGGCACACTTAGCCAAGGGCTGGCACCCCCTACGCCACCCCACTGGGGGAGGGGGCGTGAGGCAGGCACTTTGGAAGACCGCCGGTTTCCACTATTGCTAGATTTGCACGGACTCGGATTTGGCAGTTCTCGCTTCGAGAAATTGGGTCTAGGAGGTGCCTAACCCCACAGATCCATGTGTGGGTTCATCCTCCAGAAGATGTGCGGGGGATGTTCACAGCAGCACCGCTCCCCATATCCTGAAACTACCCCATGCCCATCAGCAATAGAATGGATGAGAAAATCATGATGCCTTCATACATGGAACGGTCTTCAGCAACCAGAGTGATAGCAACACAATTAGACACATGAATGACCTTCGCAAGCATCACATTAAGTACAAGCAGCCAGGTGCAAGACAAGAGCTGCATTGTGGTTCCATGCATAGAATATTCTAAACCAGGCAAAAACTAATTTCTGCGGTGACAGGGCAAGACTGTGGCTCACCTAGGGGGCTTGGTGACCGGCAGGGGGTTCAAGAAGGCTTCCAGGGGCTGGAGATGTCATATTCTGATCAGAGTGCTAGTTACACAGGTGTGTTCCGTTTGTAAAAAACTCATCAAGCTGTACACTTAGGATGTGTGAACTTTCCTAAATGTATGCTGTACAGTAATATTATTTTTTGATTACCTTATTTTATTTATTTATTTATTTATTTAAAGTAGGCTCCATGCCCAGTGTGGAGGCCAACTGGGGCTTGAACTCCCAACGCTGAGATGAAGACCTGAGCTGAGATCAAGAGTCAAATGCTTAACTCACCAAGACACCCGGGTGTCCCCATAATATTCTTAAAAACAAAACAGCAGCATTGTAGTGGATCTGTTCTTTGGACTTCTTAGTAAAGATTTGAATTACCGTATAATGGCTCTTTGGTTTGCTGGACCATTGTTTATGCGATGGTGATACTGTGCTGAGACCACGCTCTGTGTTCTTTCAACGTCATTTGACGTGCCACGTGTGCCATCAGGACACTTGGGTTTCCGAGCTTCCCTTGCAGTTAGTTGACACCATGTGACTGAGTGTCGGCCAGCAGCACGTGGATAGAAATGACGTATGCCACTTTCGGCCTGGCCCCTAAAATCTCCTGCATGATCCTCCACTTGCTCTTTCTCAAAGTGTCCACCATCTACAAAGAGTTCAGTGGACTCTGAGGTCCCGGGACACTGTGGAGCTCCTCATAGTTTGCACCATGGCAGACAAAAAAAAAAAAAAAAAAGTTCAAAATCCCTGCACTAATTGAAAGGACACGGAGTCTCTGAATAACTGCATGGAGAACCACCCCTCCTACTCCACTCCCGAACCTTGACCCCACCATCCCACCTGCCTACCCACCTTGTCCTGTGATTTGCACGAGAACTTGATCTCTGTGGTGATGTCAGTGGGGAATTGGTGATTGCTTGTTATAGCTCTTAGTCTAACCCATCTGAATCACACCTTTCAAAAGCCCTTTGCATCCTGGATCTCCCAGTGGGACCGTCTCTGTCTTATAAATGGGAGTAGAAGTGAGCATTTTTAGGGAGAAATACTGGTTTCTCACTCCTTGTATTGCCACAAAGAGGGAATTTCCCAGGAAGGAAAAGTAAAATTCTATTTTCCTCCCAAAGGGAAGACTTTTATGATTAGAGTCAAGGTAGAGACTGAGCTTAGCCCTTATGAGGCCAGTCAGGCCTCCGGAAGCTACCTTCTGGGCTCTTCCCCAAGGCAAGCTTCCAGGAGTAGACACACACTCCTGTCCTTGTTTTGCGGGGCCAGGGACCAGGGCAGTGTTTCAAATTCTGGGGTTCTGTTTTAGGACATCTAAGTGACTACACCTCTATAATGTATCTTCCAATCCATCTTTTCTCAAGAGTGAAGCTAACGTTTTTATCTCTAATAACTGTGATTGTCTCTCACTTGGCTCCAAACTGAGGAGGGAAAGAGGAGAGTGATTTAATGGTCCTCTAAAATCCAGTGAAGACTAGGAAAGTACCTGTTCTCTGTAGCGATGGCCCCCAAATGAGGACAACTGCGAAAAATCATTTTGAACAACAAAAGTCAGGGAAATTTCAAAGGATTTGTAAAAAGGCGGGGGGTGGGAGGCAAAAAGGGACGGGATCGAGGGGTAATTTGTGACAACAGTAGCTGTGACCCTTCTCTTGCTAGACAATTTAGATCAGCCTCCCTTCTGTCTTTTAGGTATTAGGATTTGAAATTTCATTAGAGCAAAGAGTGTCATGCCTAAAGATCACTTGAAAATCTGATTGAGGGATCCCTGGGTGGCGCAGCGGTTTGGCGCCTGCCTTTGGCCCAGGGCGCGATCCTGGAGACCCGGGATCGAATCCCACGTCGGGCTCCCGGTGCATGGAGCCTGCTTCTCCCTCTGCCTGTGTCTCTGCGCCTCTCTCTCTCTCTCTCTGTGACTGTCATAAATAAATAACAATAAAAAAAAATATTTAAAAAAAAAGAAAATCTGATTGAGGTCATCTTTGAGGTACCCTGTAGCCTGAAGGATCTCTGAGCTTATATAAGGATTCCAAAATTCCATTTTTGTACTGTTTGCCAACCATGGCGGTCTGGGACAGACACAGACACACAGTGGCTAGAACGTAGAGGGAAGGCTGACGGTCGGCTTCTAAATTAAAGGCCTTTCGGCAGGCAAAGAAGAGATGCATCCAGGTGATCTTGGCTGCTGGGAGACTGGTGCTAACCTTTCTTTCTGTCTTGGACAGACTTTGTCTCACCCGAAGGGATGAAAGATGATCACCAGTACTTCTCTGGTCCTTCTAGGCCAGAGAGAGAGTTGAGAGTGCTCCAGCTGCGAGAGGCGGAAAGGGCACGTCGCATGTAAGGACCTGAGCGGAGGTCGTTGGGAAGTTATTACAGCACTCTAGGGGGTGTATTAGTTTCCTAGGGCCGCTGTAACAAATCACCACAAATTTGATGGCATGAAACAATAGACTCTTACTTTCTCACGATTGTAGAGGCCAGAAGTCCAAAACCAAGGTGTTAGCTGGACCACACTTCCTCCAAAGGCTCTATGGGACACATACTCCTTGCCTCTTCCAGCTTCTGGTGGCATCAGGTGTTCTTTGGTCCTCCTTGCTCCGATCTCGTCCTCTGTCTTTGTGTCACCTGCTCTGTGTCTGTGTCTTCCCCTCTTCTGTCAAGTATCTCGTGTGCCTTTTTTTTTTTTTTTTTAAGAGACGGGGAGGGACAGAGAGAGGGAGAGAGAGAATCCCAAGCAAATTCCCCACTGAATGCAGAACCCAACATGTGGCTTGAATTCATGACCTTGAGGTCATAACCTGAGCTGAAATTAAGAGTGGATGCTTAACCAGTTGAGCCACCCAGGCCCCCCCTCCCCTGTATGCCTCTTATGGGACACTTGTCATTGGGTTCAGAGCCCACCTGGATAATCCAGGATGATCTCATCTCAAGATCCTTTATTATATCTGTGAAGATCCTTTCTCCAGATAAAGTCATATTCATAGATTCTAGGAACTAGTACATGGATGTATGTTTTGGGGGCCACTATGCAACCCTCTGGAGAGGGGGTATCAGAATTTTGAGGAGTAGGTAATGATCAAACATTTGAAATAATGTCTGAAATAATTTCAAATAATAAACATAATGAAATCATCCTAATTTTTTAGTTTATTTATTTAAGTAATCTCTACATCCACATGGGGCTCAAACTCACAACCCTGAGATCAAGAGTCACATGCTCTTCTGACTGAGCCAGTCAGGTGCCCCAAAACTGTCTTAATTTTTTTTAAAGGTTTTATTTATTTATTCATGATAGACATAGAGAGAGAGAGGCAGAGACACAGGCAGAGGGAGAAGCAGGCTCCATGCAGGGAGCCTGACATGGGACTTGATCCCAGGTCTCCAGGATACGCCCTGGGCCAAAGGCAGGCACCAAACCACTGAGCCACCCAGGGATCCCCCTGTCTTAATTTTTTAGCCACAGAATTCCCCTGCTTCCCTGACCGAGTCTTGCTTTGTATCTGGTGAGTAACTTTAATAAGCCTTTCTAAGACGGGTAGACCTGATTAACTACAAAGCTTTTATTTTGCCGAGTATAGAGCTTTAGAGCCAGGACAAAACTGACCAAGACAGAGTGGACTGGAAGAGCCACCTGGGGAAAGGATGAAGAGACGGCAGGAAGCCAGCTGACAGCTCAAGAGAATTTAGGTTATGAAATGGATCCATTCCTTCAACAAATATTTATCTCAAGAAAGCTGTGCCCGCCAACCTTTGTGCTAGGTACTGGGGATGTGACAGTGAACACACACAGAGACGGTCTCTCTTCTCAAGAAGGGTGGGGAGTCACTTATCCCTCTGATGTTCAATGTCAACCCTCTTCACCTTCTTCCCCTCAAATCTTCAGCAAAATCCACACTGCTTGCTAATGTTCTGGAGGTGAACTTGAGAGAGGAGATGGGGGGACATAGAGTCTTACTCCTGGGTTGGAATGAGGCAAAGCCAGAGATTCTTCCAGAAGGCCACACATGTGATCTACATGCATGTTAGTGGGCCAACTGGGGCGTTTTAGGCATCCAGCATCTACTTCCCCCTTCTTATGAATGAGGAGTACTTTGGTTTGCTCTTGAATATTACTACTCCCCCATTGCAGAGTCTTAAATGGGACTGCCAGTCAAATGTTTTTCCCCCAATTCCTATTCACAGGAGATTCACAAGGTCAGAGGTAGGCCAATAAGACTTGGGAATTGAGCCCCAAAAGGAGAAACCCAAGTATAGAATAAGAAATATCTTAGCCCAGCAAATGTGGTTCAGATTAGCTTCTGCTCCCCTGAATCCCTGGTCCCCCTTCCTGCCAGGTGTCTCAGCAGCCCCCTGAAATCCATGAGGTACCGTATATCCTTCCAATAAATTCTTTTTGCTGAAGTTAATCAGAGTCCTTTCGGGATACCTGTAACCAAAGAACCCTCACTGATGGAAGGGATCAGGCAAAGGCCCAATCCTTCCCTTCCAGTAAGGAGGAGTCTGGAAACCTGCAGATGTTGAAGGCATGCTGTGGTGACAGATGCCATCTTACAGCCTCAGAGCTGGGTCTGTGACTTCTGTATCACGACAGTTTTGATCAAAATCTAAAGTCTCCCTTGAGCTAACGGTGATTGCCCTTAATTAACGAGGACACTCACTGTACCAGTGCCAGCCCTCAAAAAGGCCAACGTGGTGACAGAGAAGGGACAGGGATCAAATTCATCTAGGTCAGTTTGAAGGCTGCCAATGACAACCTGAGCTTAATAAACATTTCCTGAGTGATCCTTAAACCTTGCACCTGAATCCAATTCCACACTCCCTGTGGGTCTTTCTGGCCCTGGTGACATGGCAGGGGTTTCTCCTCCTTCCTAAGTGCATATGCACTTGTACAGGCAACAGGGTTCTCGCCTGCCTCCAGTCTATAGTCTCCTTTTGCCCCAATCACAAGGGTCACACCCATTCGCTGATATTACCCATTGTAGACAGAAGCCGCTTGACTGCTTTTTAAAAGTATCTCAACTTTGAATCCAGTCTTCCCAGGATCTCCAACCTCTTCCAATATCCTGCTTCAGGGAACTATGATCCCCCTGTATGAACAAGAAGTCCTTGAAGACTCCTGGGAGACTGAGCCATTAGCTCGCTTCCTAAACAGGCCAAATTCCTACCCAACCCAATCCCTAGTCCAGTAGAGAGCACACACCCTGAAGACAGAGCTGGTCCTAATTGCACCTGTCCAAACACTACTCAAGAGACACCTAGTTTTTATAATAGATAGAACTTATATACATGTTTACATAAATGTTTTTTTTTTTTTTTTTTTTAGGATCCCTCCCCACCCCCTGCCACCTTTGCAAGCCACAAGGCAATTCCCCCTAGGGATGATAGAAAGCTAATTTATACCTTCAACTAAGGTTTCCAGATATTCTGGCCTGCCTTCGGCCTGGCAAGAAAAGGATCTTTCTTCGCCACTTGATGGCCAGATTCTGAATGTTGGCTTCCTCAACTCCAGAGCAGCAGCAGAGATCTTAACTCAGAGCTGGGTTCATATCTTGTCTTTGGCACCGTGTAGCTGCTTGATCTTAGGCACCCTAACCTCTGAGTCGAGAGTTTCCTTCCCTGAGAAATGGGAATCCCTACTTCACAAGTTGGTTCCCAACCCCAGCCAAATAGTAGAATCACTGTGAACTTTAAAAACATGCAGGAGAGCAATGCAAGAAATCTGCACCCTTAAAAAATCCCAAGTGACTTTCTGGGACAAGCAGACTGGAAAGCAGAGATTGGAGGCTTACCTTAAATGATGTAGAAAGTACCTGGCACATCCAGTACCCAGGTATCTACCCTACCAGAGTTGGGAAGATAAGGAGGGCACGTGGACAACCATTCTGGGCTTTCATCATTCATGTCAGGATTACATGACATGATCCTCTCCCCGAATCCCAATCCCAACCGCCAGAGCCACTCTGGAAAGCAGATAAGTCAACTGCTAGGAAACACGTGTTTTCTCAGCCCCACCTTCCGAGATACTAACGGTATAAAGTCCAAAGAGCAAGAATTAGACTTTTCCCAAGGTGAAGCTTTGCTATTAAGTAAATGCTGCAAATTTTAAAGGGGAAGGGACCTCAGAAACAGAGTGGCCATGAATGGAGCAGTTGGCAACCAGCATCACCCGTTCAGTCAGTGTTACTCAAAGGCAGCTTGGAACACGGTGACACTGGCGATATGCCATCTCCTGAAATAAGCAAAATCATTCCTTTCTAACTTTCTGGAATTTCCCCCCAAGACAAGGAGACGGGTGCAGCACTGCTCCTTCTCATCACCCCACCTCATGATGGATGAATGAAGAGGGCCCAAAACCTGGCATACAAATTTGGGTGGTTCATGCTCTAGAAAAAAAGGCTCACTAGTGTCATGGCATCTGCCTTCCAGTCTCTAGGTTCTGACATGGCAAGGGGATTAAACGAATTCTGTAGGGTTCCAGGAGTCAGACCCATGGGCTACAGAAATGCCATGAAGCACCCTACAACTGGATAGGGTTCCTAACTCAGTGTTCGTTAAAATCAAAACCCAGACATTCTGCTTCCAGGAATGAATCCTACAGATAGTCCCCAACATGTGAACAGAAGTAGGTACTGAAATATGCTGCATCACTGAAATAGCAACAAATCCTGGGCACTCCTAAATGCCCAAGAGTTGACTGGTTCCAAAAATGACGTAGTACCTAAAAGAGGCAGCAGAGTAGGTACATGGAAATTTAAGGCAGACAACCATCAAGTTGTACACTTTAATTTACAATTTTTATCAATAAAAAGGATTAGTTACAAAAGGGGAAGTTCTCGATACAAAATAAGTTTGTTTTTTTTTAATTTCACTCATTAATAGAATCCACCATCATGTCTTGCCTTGCCAAATCAAATCTCAAATAGCTTGCTTAGCTAAAATTATTCCAAAAAGACAGGTCATCCAGACAAAATGATCAGCTCCCTAAATGTATTTGAAAAGGAAAATTTAATGAACATTTTGCCTTGAACTTAGGTGTCCTAAAGAATACTTGTAACCCTTACCAAAACTACTGCTAGCAGGCAGCTGAGTGGCTAAGAGGGCAAAGAGCGTCGGGCTCACTTACGAGAACCTTCTTACACGTACAATGAGTTTCCGCTCCTGTACGATGAGCGCACATGCGACATGACAGGACTAATGGCTTCTAAAAGTTTACAAGTAAATTTTATTGTGGCCACAGGTCAACAGCAAAAACATATGACAGTTGAGGTTCAGATTCTCTCGGCCTCCTATTTTATGGTATAACTTAAATATGGAGAGGTACACACAAACAAACTTTTTTTAAAAACGAGCTGTTTTCAAATCCTCACTTCCTGGGAGAACACACGTCACTACTGTTTAGAGGTGGGGCGCGGGACAGTCACACTGGTAGAGCACAAAGTTTCCTGAGAAGAAACCAATCAAAACGACCAAAGCCTTTCCAGCTGACTCCAAGTGTGGCAGCCACTCAACACTGGTCCTGGCAGGCTGCTTTCGGACTAAAAACACAAATTAAGAAACTGGCAAACACCAGGGCCTTCAAAAAAACTTTATTGGGGGATAAGCCTCACTCTGATGTGAAAAAGCCCACCTATGAAAACAGAAGTTGTGGGTATTTACGCTGGTCTGATGTGCATTCATGACGTGTACCTTCATGGCTCAAAATAAAGACCCTCAAGCACAAATGATTCTAAAGCCATTACAACCCAAAGTTATGGGATCTACCTAGATGTGCTTGTAGTAGCTCTCAACATACAATCTCTGTACAGAGGAGAGCTGCACCTTCCTCACAATTAACTGAAGCACATGGCCAGTAAAAGGGGAAGGAGAGAAAAAAGACAATTTAAATAGGGTATGAGGTTGTCCTGTCCACACTATTCAATGAACATAAAACTAGAAGGAGGAGGAAATGTGATCATGCCCAGGTCTCTCTCAGAGAGAGCAACTCCCTGCGGCAAATGTGATTTGGAACTTTCTAGCACAACACAACCCAAACTACTCTGGGCCCACACAAAACCAGTATGCTCTACATGAGATGCAAAGGGAGTTTGCAGTATGCCCCCCAGTTCACCTTAGCCCCACCCCCCACCCCAGCAAGATGCAGCTCCACTTGAGTTTCCACCACTTGACTTGGGGAAAACAAAAAGGACTAGCAACAACCCTCAGCCCCAGTCTGTGGCCCTCACTGACACAGTGGTGCTTTTTTTTTTTTTTTCCCATAAGAAACATCTGTAGAGGTGGCAAATGGTTGCACATGATACCAGGTCACAGCAATTCCAAAAGCTGATGAAGCTCTCCGTCCGCTGGTCCAGTCTTCTCTTCTATTGTTATAGTTCTGCCACCAAAGGGGGGAACGCGGTGGACAAGTTCTCTGTGACCAAGCCTTGGCAGAAGTCAATAAATAAGAGAGCTTGTCACAGGCAGAACCATGTTATGGGCAACCTCCTCTAGCTGCAAGTGTGGGGGTTGGGGAAAGAAGGAGGGAGGCATGTGTGCGAGAAAGAGGTAAGAGTCCCTTTGTCAAGGGTTTGGTGACCCCACCCCACAAGCCCAGCTTGGTGCCAGCAGACCGGGACCTGCCAAAACCCATTAATTCAGACGGAAAAGGAAGAGAAGACACCAAAAAAATATAGTCAGTTCTGAAATTTGCACAGTTGATATTTGTTCTTCGTAGCAGTAAGGACTTGAATGAGAATCACGAAACTTGAGGAACACTTATATTTTTCTTCAGGATTTAAAAAATTGTGTCTTGTACTGAAAGACTACATTCAGTGTGGGTCGGGTCCGACAGCGTTTGCTAGAACTTGGTTGGTAAGCACACCCAGCACTGGGAGGAAACGTCATCTGAGCGGAGTGGCTGGTGGGCAGGCCCGAGGCCGCCCCTTCACTGGTCCCCAAGCCGAAAGCCCTGTCCCCAGTTGTGTCTCCCGCCTCCGCCGTTCTGGTCTGCAGCTCGCCTCATGCTTGCGGGGGGCACACCGAATCCTGACACCCCTCCTCTCCTGCTGGGCAGCCAGCGGTACCTGGGTGGTGGGGGGACAAAGGGAGAGAAGACGACACAATCACTTCGGCAGAGTGATCCCACCACTCAGTGCACCTTCCTTTCTTGGTGTCCCTGTGGCAGCTGTCTCACTGAATCGTATTAGCGCGGCCAATGGAAGGACAAGGACAAGTCTTACTTTAACTCAGGCCTTTTCAGCACTTGGCTCAATGCACTGACCACAGGCGGTACGTGCTTTTCAGGTTTCTTTCTTTCTTTTTTTTTTTTTTTTAAGATTTTATGTATTTATTTGAGAGAGAGAGAAAGAGAGAGAGAGAGAGAGAAGGAGCACGAGGAGAGGGAGAAGCAGGAGACTCTCCACTGAGCAGGAGGCCCAACATCGGGCTTGATCTCGGGACTCTGGGATCATGACCTGAGCCGAAGCCAGACGCTTGGCCAACTGAGTCACCCAGGCACCCCACTTTTCGGGTTTCTCAAATTTACTCCATTCCCAGCCAGATCCACACTCAATTTGATTTCTGATTACAAAAGTATTTCATGCTGAAGAGTATGGAAACAAAAATATTACTCCCACAAGCCCAACAACCAGAAAGAACCACCCATATATAGCATTTTGACATATCTAAATACAGATCAAACTAGATCAAAGCAGACAAAACAAATTCACGTGCAGAAGATGAATCCGCAGCCTGAGTGTTGAGGCCCAACAGTGTCCACTGCCACATCTGGGCTCCACGGCATCCACCAAGGGGGATCGGAGAGGCCCTCTTGGTCTTGGGAGTCTGGGGTGTGTTTTTCCTGTGAATTCCTAATCTGCCCTCTGACAGCATTCCTTCCATCTCCAATATGGTGGGAACGCTGAAGCCCAAAAAGGGGACCTGATTTCACATGTGACAGATTAGTAAACCAAGAGTCACAGAACAGCTAAGAAAACATACACCCCAGCCTGTGTTCTCTTGGGCTCTGACCTCTCTGGACTCGGAGTAAATGGAGAATGTTTTTAAATCTATTCCACTTAGTGGCTCAGTCAGTTGAGCGTCTGCCTTTGTTCTGCTCAGGTCACGATCCCAGGCTCCTGGGATGGAGTCCCACATCGGGCTACCTGCTCAGTGGGGAGTCTGCTTCTCCCTCTCCCTCTCCCCTTCCATGCTCGCGCACTCTCAAATCAATAAATAAAATCTTAAAAAAAAAAAAAAAAAACCTATTCCACTTAAATTCTAATGTTTACAATTGTGCTCGAAGGCAGAGACCATCACCCGATGCCCCTGCTCAAAACCCTCATGGGACCAACAACAACCCAAGAGTGGTGACCTGCCCACAGCAAAGAGCCTGCAGAGCACAACCCAATCACCCAGTGCTTCGCGTACACCAGGTGCTGTCTGTGCATACACTCACCTTGTCTTCACCACAACAATATGGGGAAGGCTCGATTAGTATCCCATTTTATACATGAGAAAACCAAAACCAGATTGAATAAAGCCCTTCTAAAGGTGACCGTCGGGATTCAAACCCAGGCGTCCTGGCCCCAGAGCTTGCACCTGTACCACTTACTGCACTGCAGCCTGCAGAGGGGACCCACGGGGTGCGGTTCAGGTGACAGCGGCCGGTGACCGGAGTCCTCACTTGTTTACATCATCCCTGAGACTTTCCTGTTCCCGCCAAAACCAGACAATGAACCCCTTTCAAACAGAAAAATAACTGTGCGCAGAAGAGGATCTACTTTTCCAAATGGAATGCAGAACAGGGATCTATCTTAGAATTCTAGAACTCCCATCTTCCCTTTTAAACAAATACAGCTTTGTCTTTAAATGAAAATGTATTTGCAACTTCTGATTTCTCAATATCCTTGATGTTCTGGTACAATAATATTCCTCCAAAGTGTGTAATAAAGTAGAACACTTAAAAAGGTCTGTCTTGCTGTAAGACAATATGGAAGCCATCTCCACTGCTTAAATGGATAGTGAAATTAAATGCAAGTAATTAGTACAAAAAGACACCCAATTATACATAATCAACAAAAATTTATGGTAATTTCAAAGCAGTTACTGCTTTTGCAAGGAGCTACATTTTATCATCTGATCTTTATGCAAAATTCAACAGAAGGGCTTTTCCGCCAACAGAGAATGCTCAAATGGAAGGCAGGCTCCAGTGTGCCCTTGATTTTGCCGCTAGAATCTCGGATACTTTATTTCCTGCAATTGAGAAATATCTACAAGCCGGGAAGTCAAAATATGGCCATTTAAAGCAAAAGAACTGCTGGCTACCCACCAAAGGACCAAGTTTTTTCTTTTTTTTAATTGATGCATCTGCCATCTGACTTGATAAACCTAGATCAAAAATCCAAACCTGCTGTTATCGTGTCCTTTGATAATTAGAAAGCAGATTGGTCATTTGTTTTCTTAGCCTGAAGGCAACTCAAGGCTCAGAAGACAAACAAGTTTCTTTCTCTGCTCTTAAAAAAGAGAGAAAGTACAACAATAGTGTACTTCTCTGTTTGTATGTTATATTTCACAGAAGAAGGCTTTCAAAAACCTACCACTAACTGACAAAGGGGGCGGGGGGGGGGGTGAAGGGGCCTACTCAAGTTTTACTGCTCTCACTGACCCCTCCAGAAGAATGACAAACCGCAAAACATTAAAATGAGCAAGATGTGAAAGGGTGTTTTTTTTTAAAGCTTTTCAATGCAAGCTATGACTGCATATCCCCGACTGGAGATTAGGCGTGATTGTCAGGCAGGCTGTGACACCCAGATGGTGATTTCACTGGTCCCTTCTTCAACTGCCTTTTGCTTCACTGACAGAATGGCCACACTACTTACATGCTTAAGTGTGTCAGCATCTCTTCTGGTTTGTAAAATCCCACTCCAGCCCTAACTTTAAGAACAAGACTAAGAGCTCGTATTTACTGGACACCCATGGCTGTACGGCCAACAGCATACCTTTCCACCTGCAGCCGTGGGAGACAGGGCTCCCCTGGATTTACAATTTGCAAGTTGGAGCTCCAAGGTGTTATTAATTCCCCTAATTATCAAAACTGGTAGACGGGAATGGCATTCCAACCCAAGTCTGTCACAGGCCCTCAGCCCCCTCACCTGAATAAACCCTAAAACCAAAGAAGGAACCAGTACGTACTCCCGGGGTGCTTGGACTATCCAACCCTGGGTTTCTCACTTTCACTTTAAAAAGTCCCACAAATTTTCTGTTCTACAGCATCTAATAGAAAAAGGGTTGAAACTGCTAACCAAGGAGTTAACTTAGCCCCTTTGCCTCTTCTCTGGCCAAACCTTGTGGAAAACTGATACTCCGAGAGACGGTAGCCTTGTGCTGTGACTGTGCCCGGCCCCCTACGCACTGCTGTCCACGCTGGACCGTGTGCCTTGCCCCGTGCCCCGCAGAGCTACGGTGTCCCCTGGGAAGCCTGACATGAGTCAGCAGCCCCTGGCTGCAAGGGCTCCACAGAGACAACCAAACTGTGGCTCTGAGCCCTGGCTTCCTGTAACTGGGTGACCGGGGCAGTTTGTTGGCTCACAGTTCTCTGTCCACCAAAAGAGGTAAATGCTATATCTCATGGAGTTTTGATGAGGACGCCTAAAACATGAGCAAATGGCTATTCAATGAGCAAAAACACACTTACAGAAACTGAGGTGTGGAGAGAAAATTCCTTCCTCCCAAGTCCATCGGGTATCTGAACATTAGGAAGAAGTAAAGATGTCCAACAAGATTTCCAATTAGCTCATTGATTACCCTGCAAACAAAGAGCCAGGTGAGTTTGAAGGCATTCAAGCAGTCAGGTGAGATGTAGCCAGTTTTAACTAGAAGCCCAGGGAAGAGAGTCTGGCAACCCACTGCTGGTCCCTGGGAGCCTATGACAGCTCCACAATGAGCCCTTTTGTGGTCTGTATGGTGAATGCATTCGGAGGGAAGGGAAATTCAGTCCTGCTGGAGTCTGTGCTCTACAAGACCAGCTGCCCTGACATCTCTGTCAAGCCCCATCTCATCCTCAAAATATTGTTTTTGCTACTTCCTGCCTCCAGAGTTGGAAGCTGCAAAGCAAGCTTCTGCTGTTTCAGTCATAAATACTGTATTTGCAAACCATGGGCAAATCAAAAGGCTAGCAAGAGAGAAGCAGGGGAATATGGAAAGGTACAGGGGGAAGAGTGAACGCCTGTTCCCCCATTCCTAGAGCCACAGCACTTCTCCCTCACATCTTTGAGTATAAGACATCACAAAGATCACTTGGCATAGCTGACCTTCACCTTGTAATCCTAAAATAAACATTGACCTTCAGTTTTCCCATGGCTTACATACAGGCCACTTCAAGGTTTTATAGATCCACTCCTACTATCACATATCCTTCTGCCTTCTCCTGCCACGTGATTCCTGTCAGGGACAAATCAACAGCCACAAGTACTCCCAGACTCTGCCCATCCGGGTGGCAGGGCAGCTTTACCATGCTCAGAACTTGCTACGCTCTAAAGAGAGTCTGTTTGCTGACTCATTCATTTCTATCAATATCCGACAGGCATTAGGACCACACAGAGCAGAAATGTCAGACATGTTAAGGCCCCAGTACTATTAAAATCTGTTAAAACATTTAAGATATTTTGTAGTACAAGTAGGAGTTCACAGAACAGTTGCATCTTGATATCTTCCTTTTACAATTCTGACTGGATGCTTTAAAGGTCTTCCTCTCAGCTCCAATTCCAGACTAAAAATCTGAGGCTATTTGGCTAAAACTTCTGTACTATCAAACCACTTACAAAACTACTTCCCATCTGAGAATCTGCACTTCAATGACTGGTGAGCAGCTTTCAAGGCATCCTGGAAATGCCTCAAGTATAAAAAAAAACAAAGGGATGCCTGGATGGCTCATTGGTTGAGCAACTGCCTTCCGCCCAGAGCATAATCCTGGAATTCCAGGATCAAGTCCCACATCAGGCTCCCTGCGGGGAGGGAAGCCTGCTTCTCTGTCTACCTGTGTCTCTGCCTCTCTCTGTGTGTCTCTCATGAATGAATAAATTTTTTAAAAATCTTAAAAAAAAAAAAAAGAATAAAAAACATAGTAATTTTATGTATAATTCTTAGAGTCGTCAGCTCAGACACAAATTAAATTAGTTCTTTGTTTACTCAGTCTGGACAATGAATTCAGAAATATTTATTCAAAAACATGTACATGGAAATGTACTGTGCCTAATGATGAGCTAACAAAATAACAATCATTCAATGCTAAATGCACTTAAAGCCCTACAATTTAATCAATTAAATCAGAATGAAATTATAGTTGATTCTTGAACACAGATCTGAATTTTGTGGATCCACTTATATGTGGGGTTTTTTTGGAGAAATATAGTACAGTTCTAAAGCATTAATTGACTGCTTGTGCCATAAGCAAGGCTTTGGTCAATGGGAGACTATTAGCAATTAAGTTTTGGAAGAGTTAAAGAATATACACAAATTTCCAACGATGCAGGAGGTTGATGCTCCTAGCCCCCATTGTTCAAGGGTCAACTTTATTTCATAAGTATAAGGTTCCAATGCATCAATGTTGAACAACTTTCAAATTTTCTAAAGATAAGAGAAGGGAGATAAAGAATAATGGAAGTCTTCTAGGGATTTGTTTCCAATTAAGTAAATCTAGTATCACTTACGAGCCTCCGATGATATAGTTGAATCCAAGGATAACCCAAGGTAAATAACAGGCCTAGGAAAAAATATACACAAACATGAATAACCACACCTAAAAAGGATACAGTTGCTAGGGGGCTGGAATGGGTAAAGATATACTGACAAGAGCTTTATATAAATCCCTTGGAAAGTCACTGCAGTAATTTCTCAGACCAGTCTAGCATTATTGTACTTGAAACTTCCTATCTCAAATTATACAGGGGGCGCCTGAGTGGCTTGGTTGGTTAAGCACCTGACCTTTGGTTTTGGCTCAGGTCATGATCTCAGGGTCATGGGATTGAGCCCTGTGCACTCAGCAGGGAGTCTGCTTGAGATTCTCTCTTGCCTTCTGCCCCTCCCCGGACTTGCATGCTCGAGCTCTATCTAGCTAAAATAAATACATTTTTAAAAAATAAAATTATATTTATTCATATATTAGTAACTAGAGAGACAGAGTACTTTGCCCATGGTTCAGATACAACACATGCCCCTCTGGGTGAATATTAACAAAGATCTTCACAAAGGAGATGGGTGTCCTATGGATGCTGGTGAAAACATGACCCTGAAAAGAACCACTTTAAGACTCTAACTGGCAAAACTGCTACCCATGAACTAAAATATCCCATCTTTTTAGGTTCTTCTTTTACATATTTCACAAAATTACTTTGAATTTTTATCTCATTACACACGGATACCTTGAACAAATACTCTCCCCAGTGACAAAGCTCTTCAGTTGAGGCTCTGGCCAGACCAAGATTCAGCATGTTATACCAAGAGCTAAGGGAGCTGCAAGGAACTTCACAAACTAGTAAAGAAAGGGTTGCATATAAATAACTTGGAGACCGAATGTGGTTAAGTACCATAAGAGAAAGAGAACATCTTACAGAGCCCAGAGGCGAGACAAATTCTAGACAGGAGACCTGGAAGTATGTTCAGTCCCTACTCAAATGAAGAACAGGTAGGATTTACAAGAGGAAGAGAATAAAAAAGATGCTACCAGTGGAAAACTGTGAGAGAAGGCACTAAGGGAAGTGTTTGGTGACAAAAATAATCTCTCTTAGCTAAAGTGTAAAATACATTAACAGGGAATAGTAAGAATAGACTTTAAAAGAGAGTGCTCCCCAGGAGTATCTTTCCTTTTTCTTCTTTTTTTTTTTTCTTTTTAAAGATTTTATCTTTATTTATTCATGAGAGAGACACAAAGAGAGAGGCAGAGACACAGGCAGAGGGAGAAGCAGGCTCCCTGCGGGAAGCCTGATGCAGGACTGGATCCCATGACCCCAAGATCACGCCCTGAGCCAAAGGCAGCCACTCAACCACTGAGCCACCCAGATACCCCTCCTCCTTCCTCCTCTCTATCACGTACAGACATGAGACCACTTAGGGACACAAGCCTGAGGGGCCTGAAGCACAGAGGGAGTGAGAAGTAACAGCAAAGGATTCCAGGTTGGCTGCAGACAGGCAGGGCACTGAGCAGGGGAGAGGGGGCTTGCCTATGGTACGCTGCTCTGCAGTGACCTCTTCCGGATGAGTCAGAAAGTGCATCTCTGAGCTGAGGGGATTTTGCAAAGACAAATGAAAAGGAAAATTTTCCAACTACATGAAAGTACCTTAAACCGCGTTCCAAACCAAAACGATACAATCATGTCTCTGTTCAGTTGGGCCCAGACATAAAGTACTGACATGATCAGAGGAATCATCAGCAACTGCAAAAGAAGTCAACATGTAAAGACAAGGCTCCAGAGGCACTTCAAACAGGCTCAGCGTGAATCTACCTTTTTTTTTAACCTCTCCCCTACAAATTCTCACATGGCTATTCAAAACCAAAAAGAAATTCAATCATCAGAATTACAAACTGTGTTAATCAATTGGACAATGCACATTACAAAATCCTGGAATAAAATACAATTATTTTAGACATATTCAGAAATCTCAGGATCAAACTTGGTTATTTGAAAAAAAGCAGGCAGTAAAACTCTACCTAATGTATATTCTCAATTTAAAAAAAGTACGTATCCATATAATGCATAGAAAATACTGGAGAACCATCACTGTCCATACACAAACATTGTGAAGAAGCCCGAAATGAGCAAGGAAAATAACAGTTTAGATAATTCATGTAAGACTTTCAATATAAAAGTTATAATTCTGGTAATTTCAAAATGCCACATAGTTAGCCACAGAGTTAATGCAATGTAAGCTTCTCTCAAAGGCCATTCATTATAAATCTGAAACCTATAAAAGGGCAAACAGTTTCAAGGGACACTTACCTGCATATCCATTGCTAAGCCAGTAATCTTGGTTTATAAAGTTAAAGATAAGATACAAAAAAAACATTGTGCTCCTAGTATCAGTTAATTTCATTTCTGTGTCCTGAAAGAAAACACTTTTCTGTAGTTCAGGTTGTCTAGAACATCCCAAACACAAAGGTACCTAATCATCTTCATTATGAATACTCTCTTATACTATTATGATGACAAGGAAATGTGACAAATGAACTGCTTTGGCATATGACTCAGATGGCCCCCTTGCGTCCTCTCTGCCTTGCCCTGTGTTTCAGCATCTCATCTTCAAATGGAAGACAGAGATACCTGTGCCCTGAAACAAATAATGATTCTACTCACATCCAGGGCTCCACAGCATGGTTGAGGTTCCAAAACATTTTTTTTCTTCCCTTAAAAGAGGGGAAAGGGCAATCAAAGTGCCACATGTCCTGGCTCTTGGCCAAGTTTCAATGGAAGCTAAGCCCCAAAGCAATGTTAAGTTCACCAACTGGGTGCAGACTGAGCCATCAGGCCCCTTCTGCTGCTCTCACCATCTGTACAGGTCCGCAGCTGGAAGGCTGCTGGCAGCTGTAGCTGTGACACAGCAGAGACGAGCTGGGTCCTTTCCCAGAGCTGGGGACTTATGGGGGAACTGAATTACTGGGTAAGCCCCCGAAACAAGGACTGCAACAAAGTCAGGAAAGGATGCTGCTTGTAAATTCATTTTCTGAGAAGGAGCACAGATTCCAAAAGCTGTCTCATGGCATGGAATCTCTTTGTGCTGCAGTCAAACAAGCTGTCACACATGAGAACGCAGAGAACCAGGAACAAGAACAGGGACGGCAATAAAATTCAACCAAATGTGGGAAACCTCACAACAGCAAGAGGACGCATCACTCAAGGGCTATGTGATTTACGACAGCTTCAAAAACGAACTTTAATTATTCCTAATTATTAACTGTAGTAAACAAAGATGCAAATACTATAATTTGAACTGTTGTATAAAACACGGTCTACTTCCCCAAACCTGAAAATAATAGTTTATTTCTGGCCCCAAATAACAGACTAAAGGATACCACGATGCAAATCCAGTTAAAGAGGAGCATGAATAAATAGTCTGCCGGCCTCCCATCAAAAGCTCCTAGAAACAAAAACAAGCCAAATGTCATGGTTCAGAATTTCAGAACAAAGTGACTTCTATGTAGAGAAATACTTCAAAAAGTTATAGAGAAAGCCAAAATGAGAATATCTTTAAATTTCTCCTCTCAAGCAAAAGAAAAGTAAATTTTTAAAAATATCTAAAACGATGCCCTTGGAGCATGCAACCCTTGATCTTGGGGTTGTGGGCTTGAGCCCCATGTTAGGTTTTGAGAATACTTAAAATAAAAATCTTTAAAAACAAATTTAAAAAATAGGGATCCCTGGGTGGCTCAGTGGTTTAAGTGTCTGCCTTCAGCTCAGGTCATGGTCCCAGGTCTGGCATCGAGCCCCAAGTCAGGTTCTCTGTTCATCAGGAAGCTTTCTTCTTCTCCCTCTCCCTCTGTCTGCTGCGCTACCCCCCTCCCCGCCCCGCCCCGCTGCTTGCACTCGCTGTCTCTCTGTGTCAAATAACTAAGTAAAACCTTAAAAATAAATAAATAAAACCACTTCCTCAACAAAGCCCTGAGCTACAGCCAACTGAGTAATGCTAATCTGTGTTCTCCTAGCTGAATTCCAGTAAGGATCATGCTCCCCAACTACCACAGGCTGAAGGACTCCTGTGGAGGAATCTGTTCCAAAACTCCTGAGATTACACCTCCTGAAGACATCACAACCAGTCGGGCTCTTTCCTGGCTCTCCCCATGACTTGATGACACATCCGTGATCACTGGGGCAATCCTTTCCCTCTCCACTGGACCATAAGCTCTGATAGGGAGGGAAACACATCTGCTTTGCCCACCACTGTGTCTCCTCCAGCATGACTCTGTTGGGAAGTTCTTACAGTTGTTGTTGCTGTTGTTGTTAATAGATTCACACACACACACAAACCACTTAGTCTGACACTGCCTTTCTGAGAAGATTCAATCTCCTTCCAGCTTACATTCTAGCAAGGGAAAATGATGCTGGAAAAAGGGAAGAGGAAGGGCAAAGCCAAACCTTCCCATAGCCTCTGACTCTTTACCTTTACACTCCATCTGAGAGGTAGAAAAGAAAGACCCCCTTTCTACAGAGAGTTACATGACCAAAGTCACATGGCTTGTTAGAAGGTGAACTCTACTAGTCCAGTGCCCTTGCTACTACATCATATACCAGACTCTGTCTTATATCTGGACAGAATAATCAACATTGGTCTGGCTCTCCTTTCTAAGGGAGATTCCTCATGCATTCAATTGGAAGACCAGTGAAGAGGCAGAAATAAGAAACAAATGACTGGAAGGGTCACTCTAGCTCATACGTAGTCAACTAAAAAAAATCCTAACAAGTATCAGAAAGTCAGGGGAAAATATCTATCTAAAAGAAAAAAAAACAAGTGGGGCGCTTGAGTGGCTCAGTTGGTTAGGCATCTGTCTTTGATTCAGGTCATCATCTTGGGGTCTGAAAATGGAGCCCCGCATTTGGCTCTCTGCTCATCAGGGAGTCTGCATCTCCTCCCACTGGCCCTCCCCCAACTCTTGCTCGCTCTCTCTCTCAAATAAATAAAAAATCTTGGGACACCTGGGTAGCTCAGTAGTTGAGCGTCTGCATTCGGCTCAGGGCGTGATCCCAGGGTCTGGAATGGAGTCCCACATTGGGCTCCTTGTGGGGAGCCTGCTTCTCCCTCTGCCTATGTCTCTCCCTCTTTCTCTGTGTCGCTCATGAATAAATAAATAAAACCTTTAAGAAAAAATAAAATAAAAATCTTAAAAAAAAGAAAAAAAAAAACAAGTTTGCAGCAGAAGTCTCTCGTTCTTTCCCCCATTTCTCCCCTGATATCTCAGAGGCACACTTTAGCCCCAGTGTTAAGGATGCTTAATGGTAGGGGATCTATCTCTATGGATGAATCAGAGCTGAAATTCTGACAACACTTCTGAGTTTTAGTAATAGTTGTGCTTCTTTTGATTTGGTTTCGGCTTTATGATTTCTGTTTTTTTTTTTAATTTAATTTTTAAGGGGGCTCCATACCCAAGGTGGAGCTTAAATTCATGAACCCAAGATCAAGAATAGCATGTTCGACCGACTGAACCAGCCAGGTGTCCCACTGGCGTCTTGATTTCCAAGGATTATTCGGATTGACTAGTTTAACTATTGTCATCACATGAACTATAGTAGTCTATTATATGACAAGTTTGCAACTGGGAATTTACAAATTAACAGGTCTCAACCTGCAATCTTCCAGTTTAAATCAGAAACCTTATAAATAAACCAACACTGCTGTATACTTGAGTCAGGCAGGAAAATATATAGGTGACAAGTGTGTTGTCAGGATGTTATTGTGAGGCTGTACGGTGGAGAGAAGGCTGGGAGTCCACGAACCCAGGTTCCAGTCCTAGCTGTGTTACCTTGAACAGGTTTGTGACCTACGGGACCTGTCACCACCTCTCCAGACCATTGTTTTCTTGTCTGTGAAATCTTATATTAAAAGGACAGGTCTCAAAAGTTCCTCCCAATATAAATGTTGAGAGGAGCATCATTCATAACAGTGACAAATGAAAACAAGTCAAATGTCCATCAACTGATGGATGGAAAAACAAAATGTAGCAATTCCATACAATAGAGCTTTATTTGGCAATACACAGGAATAATGTACTGCTACATGGAAGAACCTTGGCAACACTATGCTAAGTCACATATTGTATGATTCTGTCTCTAAGAAATGTCCAGAATAGGCAAATCCAAAAAGGCAAAAGTAGATCAGTGGTTGCCTAAAAGTTTAAGGGGAGGGCGGGGTTGAATTGAAATGGGGAGTGGCTATTAAAGGGTACAGAGTTTCTTTTCATGGTGATAAAATACTCTAAAATTAATTGTGGTAATGACTGCACAACTCTATGAATACTCACTAAATCGTACACTCTAAATGGGGGGAGCTGTACCGTATTTGAATTACGTATCAATAAAACTTTAAAAAATGCCTCTCAACTCTAGAACTTCAAAATGCTCTGTGACTACATAGTATGGACTGGGGGAAACTTTTAAGAATTAGAGTAGACAAAAGAGATCAAAGGGCTAATAACCCTACAGATTGATCTGAAGTGTTATTCAGGTATCACAAATTAGTTTAATTACTTGACTATAGGGGATCCCTGGGTGGCGCAGCGGTTTAGCGCCTGCCTTTGGCTCAGGGCATGATCCTGGAGACCCTGGATCGAATCCCACATCGGGCTCCCGGTGCATGGAGCCTGCTTCTCCCTCTGCCTGTGTCTCTGCCTCTCTCTCTCTCTCTCTCTCTCTGTGTGTGTGTGTGTGACTATCATAAATAAATAAAAATTAAAAAAAAAATAATTACTTGACTATATAGTAGGGATGGGTAAGTGGGTTCCAGGACATCAAGCAACCAAGAGAAAACAATTTACAAATAAAATATGGCCGCAGAATTATTGTAACTTACATTTCATAACAGTATTATGATTATTTTTTAAGTCCTTGTGTTTCAGAAGTGAATATTAAAATATTTACGGATGAAATGATATCATGTCTGGCATTTGCTTCAATTAATCAGGGGCAGAGGGACAGACACGAATAGAAATCAAGTAAGACCAGCGATGAGATCATTATTAAAGGTGAGCAGTAGTTAGGGGTGCCTGGTTGGCTCAGTTGGTGGAGCAAGAGACTCTTGATCTCAGGGTCATGGGTTCAAGCCCCATGTTGGGTGTAGAGATTACTTAAATTCATTTTTTTTAAAGGTGAACAATAGTTAACAGAGGGTTCATATAGACATGTAGACACAGACTACAACATGGATAGACCTTAAAAACATTCTACTAAGTGAAAGAAGCCAGTCACATAGGGACTCAGAAAATGTCCCAAATAGTGAGATCCATATGTATAGAAAGTAGCTTGGTGTGTGCCAGAAGCTTGGAAAAACAGGATGGGGGAGGGAGAGTAATGCTTTCAATTTTGAGGGGGTGATGAAGAAATCTTGAATTAGTTAGTGGTGGATGCATAACACTGCAAATAGACTGAAGACCACAGAACTGGGGCACTTGGGTGGCTCAGTCAGTTAAGCATCTGCCTTCAGCTCAAATCATGATCCTGGTGCCCTGGGATCAATAGAGCCCCAAGTCAGGCTCCTTGCTTAGTGGGGATTCTTCTCCCTCTGCCTCTGTTCCTCCCTCCACTCACGCTCGTGCTCTCTCAAAAATAAAATTACTCTTTTTTAAAGATTTTATTTATCTAATCATGAGAGACACAGAGAGGCAGAGACATACGTAGAGGGAGAAGCAGGCTCCCTGCGGGGAGCCCAATATGGGACTCCATCCCAGGACCCCAGGATCATGCCCTGAGCCGAAGGCAGATGCTCAACCACTGAGCCCAACCAGGTACCCCAAATAAAATCTTAAAATAAAAAAATAATAATAATAAAAAGACCACAGCACCCTACACTTTAAAATGGTTAAAACTATTGGGGCACCAAATAAAATCTTTTAAAAAATAAATAAATAAAATGGTTAAAACAATCCATTTTTTTTTTGCTTTTTTTTTCTTTTTTGTGTTTTTTTTTTATTGGAGTTTGGCCAACATATAGTATAACACCCAGTGCTCATCCCGTCAAGTGCCCCACTCAGTGCCTGTCACCCAGTCACCCCATCCCCCCACCCACCTCCCCTTCTACTACCCCTTGCTCGCACCTTTCTGATTTCTTTCTTCTTCTTTTTTTTAATAGCGCTTAATGCAGGAAGGAGGCTTACTGACCATTTGGTACAGGAACCCAATTACATCTTAGGAGAGTTTGTTTTTTTGTTTTTTGTTTTTTTTTAATTAATTTTTTTTTTTTTTTTTTTTGGAGTTCAATTTGCCAACATATAGCATAACACCCAGTGCTCATCCCATCAAGTGCCCCCATCAGTGCCCATCACTCAGTCACCCCCACCCCCCGCCCACCTCCCTTTCCACCACCCCTTGTTCATTTCCCAGAATTACAAGTCTCTCATGTTCTGTCTCCCTTTCTGGTATTTCCCACTCATTTTTTCTCCTTTCCCCTTTATTCCCTTCCACTATTTTTTTTATATTCCCCAAATGAATGAGACCATATAATAAAACAATTTTATGTTATGTAAATTTTATCTCAATAAAAAGGAAAACAAAGGTGCATTAACCTTTCTCACTACTTTTGTGTATGTCTGAAATTTTTCCATAACCAAATGTTTAAAAACTGGTCATGATCATCCATACTTAAGAGTTTACTATTGATATAGAAACAAAATTACTCCAATAGCTTAATCCTCAATGAAATTATATCAGAGGGGCAGAATTTGAAGCCAGTTGGCATCATTATCAGCAAAAGGAGAGAGAAAAAAAAATCATGTGTTCTGGGGGCTTTAAGGACCAAACCCCTGATGCGATGGTGAGAGTCCTCACCTGCTGGTCAGTTTTAGCTCAGCCCTAGCCCCTTTACCTGTCTGAATAAGGGGATAGGCTAGGTCCCTTCCAGTGCTAACAGTTGATAACCTGACACTTTGTATTAATACAATGATTTTCTTTGTAAAAAGAACCTCATACAAATGCCAATTTAGGGAAAAATCACATTTGACACCAAGTGCCCATCCTTCTACTTTTCCCTGCAGTTACAAGATTCACAATTCTCAAACTGACTTAGATTTTTTTTTTTTTTTCAAACTGACTTAGATTTAAGGGTGGTTCAGAATTCTCTGTCCTGAGCTAACAGCTAGCAGGTTTATAGTCTCTGGAATCAGCCAACCTTTTCAAAATCATTTAGGCTTAACAAAATTATGTTTACATTTTGACACAGCAGTATCAACTTATTGCTTCTCCATGTAAGCAACTCGGAACAGCATATAAGGTATTTGCACAAAGGAAGTAACAATTGACAAAACTTTTAAGAAAAGGTTTTTGTAAAAAAGCTTATCCATAACATCATAGAGGTAGTCATATCTGATAAACCTGTGTATTATTAAATCCCAGTTATATATCTTACAGGTGAGTGATCTGATCACAGATAATAAGGCTTTCATAGCATAAAAAAATGTTTTTCAACTCCAATCTGGGAGATGTATACACTTCGGCCCATTTGCGCATTAAAGAACAAAAAATGCCACATGACAGAAATGAGATACCAAATTTCAAGGAGAGGCACACAGCTCAGCCCTTAGGGACAAAGTGTGGACAAGACATGTAAAGCTCTGGTCTTCTATTTTTTCACCTATAAAATGGTGACGCTGTTACTTCATGATAATGCTGTGAGGATTAAAAATCAAATAATCTAAGTACCTGGGACAGTCCTGGCACCAGTACTATTAACTAAGCATTTATTATCATTAGGCCATTTCCTATGCTAACTGCCCTCAAAATTCTTCCAATACATAAACATGAACCAGTAAGTTAGACAGAAACAAATCTTAAAACTATGGAAAACATACCTGTTTCAAGTCGTGTAGAATACTGATATAAGAAATATAAATTGACCAAATAAAGAAATCCAGTTCCTGGACCCACAGGGAAATAAAAGGTGGCAGTGATTGGCCTCCAAACCTGTCCAGATTAAAAGAGACACAGTAGTTAAGTTTCTCTAAACCTGGTTAATTGCTTTGTTTTGTTTTGTTTTTTTTTTTGAACTAAAACAACATTCACCTTTGCAAAATATTCTCCTCTGTGATGAAAGCTACCAAAGGGACACCACTAAGATAACTCAAGAAAACTGAAGAAAAGCTCTTATCAGCTACAATCATATTAATTTGCGAATTGATGGAATAACATATTGTAATATAAGCAATAAATATTTCTAACCAAGTTGAAAAAATCAATACTACAGAAATATATGATTAGTCTTTACTGGGATAAGGCATAGAGTTAAGCCTGTCAAAACTGAATTATAAAGACAATTTCAAAAAAGACAGTATTATCACTATGTAGGAAAAAGAAAATACTGGGATGACAAATCTTGCCAAAAAATGTCATAATTTAGAGGTAGAAGTAAAATAGAAATTTTTGTATTCAAATCTCTGTGCCATTTAGGCAATATGGACATATGACTTCACAATATTAACTCCCTCCCCCCACAAAAAAAAATTATAGAAAGGTCTACAGATTGAAATAAGCCTCCCTCCTGACCCTCATTGCCTAATTCCCTTCAGCAACAACGATCAGTTTGTTGTATTTCTTTCAACAAATATAATATTATATGTTACTATCGTACATCCTTTTTCATCCTACCACACACTGACAGTTCTTTACCTTGTTTCATTCACTTGAGGAAAAATTTTTGCTGGCTTTACAGTATTCCTTTTATGTGAGTGCCCAAAATTCATTTAAACTGTTACAATGCCACAATGAATATTCTTAAATATCCTCTTTATACATGTACATGTAGGATAAAACCCTGCGAGTTAATCTGCTAATAGACCTTTATGTTTAATTTTGGTAGATACTGTCAAATGCCTACAAAAATATTTAACCGACTTCTACTTTCTCCTAAATGTAGATTAGTACCTATCCTCTCTCCACGCCCTCACCATTTAGTGTATTCTCTATTTACCAATTATGTTTTTAAGACTTTAGCATTTCCTTTCTTCATTTTTCTGCTAGATTTGCATTTCTTTATATATATCATGGAAATTCCCCTTTCTCATTGTTGCAAATATTTTCTGGTCTATCATTAAATCTATGCTTTTCCGGTATTCTTGTCATATTGTGACATGTAGAAGTATTCATTAAATGGCGGCAAGTGTATCTATCATGTATCATGCTTACAAGCTACTTCTCCACTCTAAGAATATGAAAGTGTTCACAGTTTTATCGTAGCACATTCCCCGATCATCTTCATCTTGGAGTGAGGAGGAGATGGTCACTCAGCCTTCTCAATCCCATTTACAGAGTAACCCATGCCTTTTTTTTTTTTTTTAAGATTTTATTTATTTATTCATGAGAGACAGAGAGACACAGGCAGAGAGAGAAGCAGGCTCCATGTGGGGAGCCCGATGTGGGACTCGATCCTGGGATCCCAGGACCACACCCCAGGCCAAAGGCAGACGCCCAACCACTGAGCCACCCAGGCATCACATCCCATACTTTCTCCATTGATTTGAAAACTACTTTCATCAGATATTTATTTCCTTTTATATTAAGGTCTCTTATTATATTAAAGTGCTATCTTGTTTGGAATTGAATTCCTATACCAACATCAAACTGTTCTACTTTCTAGTTTTATAATATGTTACAGTATCTGGTAAAGTTACACAATTAAATAACCCCGCTCCCATTTTTCTTCCACAGCTGTCTTGATTTTCTTGGCTGGTCTCAATATTTTATTTTCCTAAAAGAACTAGAACCGGCATCTTTATTATATCAATGTGATACAATTCCCAACCAGGAAGAAGTCTTTCATAGCTTTTGTTAAGTTTTGTATTGAGCTATGCTTTCTAGCTCTTTTTATAACCAACCACCAAAGCTGAATTATCTTCTTGTTTGTAATATTAGCTGAGTTACCTTATTGTCTGTATATCGGAAAACTGAGTCTCTAGGGCTTTCCAAGTACACAACTCCATCTGTTTTAATCCATTCTTGTCTAATTCACTGGCTAGTGCCCCCAGAACAATGTTTAAAAATAGTGGTTAAAGTAGATGACCTTCCCAAACCTTGGGAAATACCAGTATAATGCTGGCTTTGGCCTTACTACATAAGCGTGAAAGACACGGCCCCTCCATCAAAGACTTCTCAAGAGTGCATTATCCAAAGAAGCAAGAGTGATCACAAGAGGGGAAATTTGGTCTTAGAAAAAACAAAGTCCAAAAGAACTGCAAGAGCACAATAAATAAACAGGTATTGCTGACAATTTGGGTGTGGCGGGAATGGAGGACATTAGTTGTGAGACCTGGCCAGACACAGAGCTGCCAAGTTACATTCTCCAAGTATAAGAATGTAACTCTCACAGCTCAAGAAAATGCACTTTATAAAATAATACCCCAAAGAGTGACTTTCCAAGAACCTTATATTAAACCAGTAAAACAAAGTAGCATTTTGATTTATTCATACCTTTATCATAGACAGTAAAGTTTAACAGAAAGAACACTGGAAATGATTTAAGAAGACCTAGATGGTAAGTCCTGGGTTAGGAGCTAACACTCCTATCCATCTGTAAAAGGGGAATGATCTACTAATACTTGCCTATTTTGATGAGTGGTTAAGAAGAAAAAAAAGTGTACTCTTCTGCTCATTTACATGCAGTGACCCAGGAAATAGGTTTTATTATTAAAGAAACAGAATGAGAAAAGGTTAAATAATAGTAAGTGGTGGAGCTAGAATTTTAACCCAGACAGCTTGACTCCAGAGTTTATGACACAAAACCCTGGTTTTTACAATGTTGTTCACAAGTGGTATCATTATTATGAGCTATAATTACAATTAGTAAACATTTTAAGTACTTACTATACTTGTATAAGCCTGATTCTCTCTTATGAAAAGCACTGGGAACAAAGACCAGCAGCAAGCAAGCCTTGGCCTTGGCCCTTCAGTAGCCCTGCGGCCTTGGAAAACTCTAGACTTTGGAGCTGGTGTCTTCATCTACCCAATAACACCTACCCTATGACTCCATCTTCCTTATCTCCAGATTTTACCTTTTACTTTGTAAAAGGTAGGAATTAAAAAAGTGGATTAAAAAGGTGGTTTGTAAAAAAAAGAAAAAAAAATTGTGTGGGTGTATGATTATTACAATCTTTCAGGAGACATGCTCTGACATGGTTTTTACAAATTCCCATTTTAAACTACCTCCATAGTCCCATAAGTTACTCAGGGCTTGATTTTGGAAAAGAAACCCTGTTTTTCTCCGACTGTATTTTTTACACATACTGACGCCATGACACTATTTTTAGCTACTGTGTGCACCTGTGCTTTGGAAATCAGTGTCTGTCAAAATATCTCACTTCTTTTCCTCCGTTCATTAAGCTTACCCTTGAGTTATACTTGGCTTTCAGTGATCTAAGAGACTTAATATTATTTTTGTATTACTTTAAAATTATAACTTAAAAACACCAGGAGAGAGCTTATCTCTTCAGAAAAACACAAGGCAATATACTTCTGAAGTCCTCACTGAAGATGCCCAGCTAAATCCCCTCCTTTACGGATATAAAATAGGATAAGAAAATGGCTTTATTTTCAGGGCTGGGAGAGGTTGGAAGCATGTTTTACAACCCTAGAAAGTCTTCACGGGTCCTATAATGGGCAGCCAGGCGCGGTGCCAAGAGTGCAGAACCCGCAGGCAGAAGAGGGGAGGGGAGCAGCTCATTTTCACCCCACCCCAGCACCCCATAATCACCCCAGCTTTTTCATGACGAAAGCTGGGCCCTCATGAGAGTTGAGGCAATCTGCCCAAAGCTCCTCACTTAAAATCTAGCAGCCCACATATTCACCAGCATAGAAGGTCTTCAAAAAGGGAGAAGACATTGATTGCCCTTTGGTTACTAGTCCCAACAACTCCTGTTGGGAGAGCGTACTGTAGCCATCCTTGATTTGTAAATCTCCCACACAGTCTGCTAATGAAATCATTCCAAATGCTACCCAGAGCCTCAAGCAGGGTTTTCAAAGTACCAAAAACAAAGATTTTTCCTGAAATAGTATGGACTGGTTAATTTGGAGTTAAGAAACTCTACTACACAGGCCATCAAACAAGAAAGAGAGGGAGTACCCATGTACCAAATGCTGATGTTAGCTAAGTTGTGGGCTTTTGTTTTTGTTTTTGTTTTTGTTTTTTTGACATCCTAGGTAAGGCAAGAAAAAACAAATAAAAGGCACTCAATTTCAATTGTGGACTTTAAAAGAGCTATGAGAAGCCATTCATTCTACTCCTAGATATGTACGCAACAGAAACACATACCTATGTTCACCAATACATGTACTGGAATGTTCACAGCACTATTCATTATGGCCCAGACTGGAAACTATCCAAAAGGCCCATTACCAGTAGAATGGGTAAACAGATTGTGGTCTAGTCACACGATGGAACAATATGAGGAACAGCAATCTATAACCATGTGCAACAATATGAATGACTCAAATGCACTATTAAAAAAAAAAAGACCAAACACAAAAGAATATATACTCTAAGATTTCATTTATAGAAAGTTTTTTTAAAATGGCAAAAATAATCTATGATAGGGCGCCTGGGTGGCTCAGTTGGTTAAGCATCTGCCTTTGGCTCAGGTCATGATATCAGGATGCTGGGATCAAGACCCATGTTGCGGTGGGCGGGGGGTGGGGGTGGGGGTGGGAGTCCTGCTCAGCAGAGTCTGCTTCTCCCTCTTCTCTGCTCTTCCCCCTGCTTGTGCTCTCTCTCTCCCAAATAATTAAAATCTTAAAAAAAAAAAACAAACTATGATGCTAAAAGGCAAGATAGTAGTTACCCTTGGAGGGGGTAGTTACCAGAAGGGAGCTGTAGGAAGGTTTTGTGGGGGTACTGGTAATTTTCTGTTTCTTTATCTGGGTGCTGGTTACATATTGGTATTCAGTTTTTAAAAATTCAACAAGCTATAGATATATAATACATACACTTTACTGCCTGTATACTTAAAAAAAAAAAAACAAAGCTATGATCTAATGGACCTTATCTACAGACAACAACACAACTGTCTGAAGTGAACAGGACTGTTAAGGAAAGATTTTAAAGCTGTATGTAATACTAGCCACGAAAGCTCTAACCCAAACCTTGAGGCTACTTCCATGCTCAGCCTATAAACCAAGTTCATCTCCCTTCTGGTTATGTGTGTAATAGGTCTCTCTTCCCCAATACTCTTTTTTTTCTTCTTAACTTTATCGGTTTTTTATTCAATTAATTAACATATACTGTAATATTAATTTCAGGGGTAGAGTCAGTGATTCATCAATCTTACAGAGCACCTAGTGCTCATTACATCCTGTGCCCTCCTGAAGGATCACAAACGTAGTGATCCAAAGTGGCACTTGAACCCTAAGGTTTATAGTAGCAATGTCCACAGTAGCCAAACTATGCAAAGAGCCCAGATGTAAGTGCACAGATGGATGGATAAAGATGTGGTGTGGTGTATGTAAATATATATATACATATAAAATGGAATATTACCCAGCTATCCCCAATGGAATATTACCCAGCTATCCCCAATGGAATATTACCCAGCTATCCCCAATACACTCTTAAATCAATCTGCTAGGATTGCTGTCATTGGGTTATAGGTGATATAACAGAAGCAAAAGTTTGGCAAATAAAACCACAAGGCCCAAATCACAGATTTGGCTGGTGCCATCTCTTATGACTCCTAAAAACAAATCAGCGAAATTGAGAGTTCATCTCTTCTCACCTAAAGGCAGGATCCTTTTAAGAGGGCTAAATAAGCAATAATAATCCAGCAGTTACATTTCAATCTCAGTTACAGATTAAAATTAGAATCCTCATGCCCACAGAGAAAAGGCAGGAATGGCAGAAATTATTACTGGCTAGTAAATAAAAATGGACACTATTTTTGATAAGATTATTTACCAGACTACTTACTGGGCACTTCACATTTTTCTTTGAAATTTTCATAACAGAGGCATGGAGTAGAGAACATACCTCCTCAGTTTGAGGACACTCATTTTTGTGTTTCTAAAATTAGGATGTGGCTTACAATCAATATCCTCATTTAATGGAATATCTACTCTTCCGTCCCTCAAGCTGATGGAGCATCTTAATATCAATGGAGTTTAGATCAGGGTTCATATGGTATTTTATTTTTTTAAGATTTTATTCATCCACTCATGAGAGAGACAGAGAAGAGGCAGAATGAGAAGCAGGCTTCCCCGCAATGAGCTTGATGTGGGACTCAATCCCAGGGCCCTGAGGTCATGACCAGAGCCAAAGGCAGCAGCTCAACCACTTGGCCACACAGGTGCCTCCATATGGTATTAAATCATCCCTACTCTTAGGTAACAATCTTGAGCCTCAGAAAGGATAAGTAATTTGCCTAAGGGCACAGCACTAGTAAGAGGCTGAGCCAGGCCTGGAGAACTGTGACTCAACTACTTGAAATCCTATGGTCTATTTTAAGAGAAAGGAGATAACTGGCTTGGAAGAAATCACCCTCAAGAATGTTTGCTAAACACTGAACTGTGTATTTTGGTAGATACTATGCGAAGGAGTTGAACGAGACAGCTCAGAACTATCTTTGACTCACTGAAGTAGAAACCAAACTGCAGCTGTCTACAAACTGCAGTGATACTTGTCTCAGGATGCCTGTGGGAGCGGAATGAGCTCGCATGGAAGTACAATACACATGTAAGGGGGCGAGCTTATTCTGTCCAAAGAAATTGGCAGCCCGGGGAGACAAAATCTCAGAAATCACCAGGGCTGCAGGAAATCACCACCTCTCTCCTAGTGAATCAAGGACCCATACAGAGACATGCAATCATTATGAACAAGTAGATAGATGAGTGTTAAATGTGAGGGGCTAGGAATTCTGGACAACAATGTGGGGAGTCTTAACACTCCTATCCAAACTAAGAAAATAACACTTTAAACTTTGCCGTTCCAAACCAACAAGCTACTCAGATGAGACCTAAAGATAAGGAGAAGTGACTTTCATCACTTCCAACATGAATCCACAATTCTAAACCAATCATCCCCAATTTTTTTTAAGCTGTTCAAGATTCAGCTTCCAAGGAAAAGAGGAGCCTCTAGCAGAAACCACATCACACTGTTTGTTACACATCTGCCTCTCAGACACACTTTTTCCTTCAACTGCTTCGTTTGCAAATGAGTTCCTCCAGGTGGGTCTGAAAGCTAAATTTGTCCAGAATGGGTAGCAGCCAGAGGAGCAGAAAGAAGATACAGACATTAGCCTTTTCACATCTGGACAATCAGTGCATTGCCTTGCTGCCAGAAGCTTCTCCCTGGTCTCAGGACAAGCCCTGACAAAACGATGCAAGGAAGATGGGAAAAGCATGGGAGCTGGGACACGAATGATGATTCTAATAAGTCACCTGTCAATATTTACCTGTAATCTATTAGAGAGCCTTTCTTATTTTACTCGTCTGACTACACAAGTGAACAGGGTTTTGCAAGGAGGGTCAAAGAGCCAGTTTTGACCAGATTCTTCTTACAAAAGGATTTACAACCACTGCTCCTCATGTACACACATTACCCAACGTGCCACTGACCGGGCACAAAGTGCACAACATTCACTAGGTCACCAATAATTACCAACGCAAATAAACAGAAAACACTGTACAATTCTGGCTGCAGGCCCAAATCACATTCTAACATCCACCTGCCTACTTCCGCATTTGGATGCCTAAGAAGCATCTCTATCAACGTGGCCAAAAGAGAACTCTTAATCCACATCCTCCCCCACCCCCAAATGGAAGCCTTCCTAAGCATTTCCCATCTTGGTAAAGGGCTCCACCATCCACTGTGGAAACAGAGACATCTCTGAGTGCTGCTGCCTTCAGCCACTCCCCCATTCGCAGCAACCTTGCCCACTCAACTCCCAAATCCATCCACTTCTATCTTCACAGCCACCCTGGCCCAAAACGTCATCTCTCTTGCCTTCTAATGCAATTCTATCCCTCTCCCCCAGTGCATGGACCAAGTCCATCCCACAGAGCGGTCAAAGCAATCCTCTCAGTCCTCTGTTTAAAAAGCTCCAAAGGGATCCCTGGGTGGCGCAGCGGTTTAGCGCCTGCCTTTGGCCCAGAGCGCGATCCTGGAGACCTGGGATCGAATCCCACATCGGGCTCCCGGTGCATGGAGCCTGCTTCTCCCTCTGCCTATGTCTCTGCCCCCCTCTCTCTCTCTGTGTGACTATCATAAATAAATAAAAATAAATAAAAAAAAATAAACTTAAAAAAAAAAAGAAAAAAGAAAAAAAAGCTCCAAAGCCTTTCTGGCATCTTCAAAATAAAGTTCAAACCACAAAGCCCTGTATGATCCAGGCCCAGGCTACATTTCTATCTTTGCTTTACCGTACTCACCCCTCGTTACCTCTGTCCTCATCTACCAATCCTCATCCCTGTAGCTGACTCTGTACTATCCAGTCTCCTTCTGTTTCTAGGGCCTGCCTCTCAGCCTTCCACTGACTATTTTTTCCTCTTGGAGGGTTGTCCCAGAGCCAGAGCTTCCCAAAGCTGGCTCCTGGGCATTCAGATTTCAGCTCAGATATCTCCTCTGAAGGCTTTCTGGAACACTCTGTCAAATGTTAAGTCACTCTCTATCACATGCCTCTCTCTCATTTTCTTCATGGGAGCTGGGACTTTCTGCCCTATTCACTATTGTGGTTCCAGTGGCCAGCGCTAGTAAGTGCCAATTATTTCCATGCATTCAACCAACATGAAAGCACCTGCTACGTGCCAGGCACTATTCTAGGTAACAAAGACGGTGGTAAACAAGTCAGGGATCTGGCTCTCATGGAGTCTTATTTTCTGAAGGGATGCCGAATAACAAATGCCAACAGGTGATACGTAGCAAGAAAAATTAAGGATAAGGGAGATGGAGTAAAGGACAGGTACTCTTTTCTGTAGGGCTAAAGCGTTGCCAATAAGGCGGCACTAGGGAAGAGATGTGAAGAAGGGAAGTAATCATGGTTATCTTCCTCCAAAAGAGAAACAATAGGCACTAATGACCTGAGGGGAGAAAGTTAGCTGCTAGCGGAACAAGAATTCCACTGTGGAGTCTTCTGTGCAAAGAAGGTGGACGGTGGTAGGAGATAAAGTCAGAGCGACAGTAAGAACTGAAAGGACTTGGATTTTAACCATCTGAGTTGCAGAGATGCTGGATGGTTCAGGGCAGAGGACTGACAGACTTGATTTATGTTTTAAAAGGATTACTCTAGGGGCAGCCCCGGTGGCTCAGCGGTTTAGCGCCGCCTTCAGCCCAGGGTCTGATCCAGGAGACCCGGGATCGAGTTCTACCTTGGGCTCCCTGCATGGAGCCTGCTTCTCCCTCGGCCTGTGTCTCTGCCTCTTTCTCTCTCCTCTCTGTGTATTCTCATGAATGAATGAATAAAATCTTTTAAAAATTAATAAAAGGATTACTCTAGCTTCTAGAGAAAAAAACCTAGCTGAAATGATAATGGCTTGCAACGCAGAATGAAAAGGGACCTGTACTCTGGATATATGTCTAGGGTAGAGCAAAAAATTAGCTGGCAAATGAGAGAAATGTGAGAGAAAGAGAAGTTGAAGATGATTCTACGACTACCAGTTTGAGCTCCTGTAATAGTGGAATCGCTATATACTTCTAGGGGGCAAAGGAAAAAGGGTATCCGGCTTGGGACATTTTAAATTTGAGGGGCCTATTAGTCATCTGAGTGATAATTCCAAACTGACAGCTGGAAATCAGGAGATAGATCCAGACAGAAAATATGTTTATTTGTATTCGAGAGTCTTCGGTTTATAGAAAGTATTTAATGCCATGGAACTAAATGAGATCACCTACAGCTGGGGACAGTGTAGAGAAAAGAAAAGGTCCTATCCCTGATCCCTGAGGGACGTCACAGCGTGTAAAGGTTAGTAAGATGAGGAACCCGCAAAACAGAGGAAGAAACAGTAAAGAGGGGGAGGACAAAACAGTGTTATCCACACTCCGATTAATGTGCACAAATTAATGTCAGGTCTTAGTATCTGATTAAAGACCTAAATCACACAATCCAGTGAAGATCATCTCTGGGAAAGTAATACTCTTGCCTGAAATACTCTGGACAGTTTCCTTCATGCTTAAACAAATAACTAGGACTTCTATTTATGGACCAATTTACTCTTTACTCAGTCCTTCACACATTCAACTACTACTTGCCAGATACCAGGTGGCGACTGGGTGAAACGCAGATAAACAACTCACTCTTTGCATCTGACCTCAAACCACTCCCAACAACAACAACAACAACAAACTCCATTAACAGAAGAAGAATTCGGCCTATGAGTAAGTTGACAACCACATGGCACCCACGTGGGTGGCAGACAGAGGTCAGAGGGCACCTGCTCCAGGTGGACCAAAGCTGCTAATCACTGGCGTCCAAAAGATGAACAGCTATCACAGAATTACCTTCCCACTGCCTCCTTCTCTGAATGCAAAGGGCAGGGAGCGTAAAGTTAGAAGGGCGAAATCAGTCCCCCTTCTCACCAGGCCAAACCCACTTGTCCAGCCATCCTGGCCCCCAGCTCCAGACCTCTTCGCCTCCACCCCGCCCCCAGACCACAGGACCCCGCCCTAAACCGCTGGAGCCGTCGCACTACAAATCCCACCAGGCACCGCGCGCCCGCAACATGCCAGTCTACGCTCCGCCGCCGCGGGGCCTCCTGGGACCTGCAGTCTCCACTCCCCTCGTCGCTGGTCAGTACCTGGAAGCGATAGAGGAAGGCTTCGGGCCAGAGGAAGAAGTAGGCCGGGCTGATGAGACCGAGTTTGCCGACCAAGGGCACCGCGACAGTGGCGGCGAACCAATAGCGCGTGATGGCCGGGATGCTCCTGAACCAGTCCCCGATGTCCGACATCTTCGCCTTTTAAGTGGCCAGGGTGCGCACAGCCGCCCGACTCCCCGTACTCGGCCCCTCACGACAGGGCCCGCTCCGCGAGTGGAAGGTGTCGAGGCGGAAGCCGCCCAAGCCGCGGCTAAGAAGGCGGAGAAGGGCGGACGTGGCGCCACCGAATTCGGACGAGCGAGGGAGCGTTCGAAGGCGAAACTTCCCCTTCCGGCGGCTGTAGAAGACGTTGACCAGAAGTCCCGCCGCTTAAAGGGCAAGCGCAGATTTTCACCGCGGGGCCGAACCGCGGCGGCTCGGGGGCGGGACCAAAAGGGGCGGGGCCAGGCGGGGGCGGATAGACACGACTGGTGGGAAACAGTGGTTGCCAGGGGCAACGGCAGATACTCCAGCCAATCGCGGGCCTCAACGCCTGCTGCACAGTTCAAGCCCGGGTTGTAACCCCGCTGGGTCTTCTCGGCCGGTGTTTGAAATGGGGAGGAGGAAAGTAAAGTACGCAGTTCCTCTTTTGCTCTTTCGTTCGACGGATGTTTGTTGAGGACCTACTAAGTGCCAGTCAAGGTTCTAGACACCCGGGATCCTGCGACTATCAGAGCTGTCGTGGTACCTTGTCTCCTGGGGCTTACATTCTAATGGGGATAGACAACTACTAAATAAGTGAAAAAGGTCATTTCAGAGAGTGGGAAAAAGTAATAATAAGGAATGAAAACAAAAACAAAAAATTAAAAAAATAGTAAGGAGTGTAAAAGAGGACGAGGCGGTAGAGCGAGGGGGTGGGAGCGGAGGAGTGTGGGGAAAGATGACTGCTTCGATGAGGATGGTCAGGGAGGACTTCTCGGATGAGGTGGCCTGAGAGCTGAGCCAGCTTCTCTCACCCCACCCCCCGCCCCCCATCCTCACCCCAAGGACCTGGGCTACAGGGGTCATTTTGACCCATGATTTTCAATCTAGGTGCAAAGCTTTAGCTGGAAGTTTTCAGGCCGTAGACTGAAAATGGGATTTTCCATCGACACCAATAAAATCTCGAACAGCAAAGCCTGTCCAACAATGTATTTATTATTTTAGAGAACAGTTCTCAGCACAACATCCCTGATGTTTATTAACAACAAAAAAAATTAAGATTTTTATTTTTTTACTCATGAGAGACAGACATAGGCAGAGACATAGGCAGGGGGAGAAGCAGGCCCCCTGAGGGGAGCCCAATGGGGGACTCGATCCTGGGACCCCGGGATCACACCCTGAGCCAAAGGCAGACGCTCAACCACTGAGTTGTGCACCCTCCCCCCAAAATAGTTTTTACAGAATAAAAAGGCACTAAGTATTCCACAGCCTGATAAAAATATACTACATTTGTTGTCTCCTAATGGATAACAAGTATAGTGAATATATGAGGGAACTCTTCATTCATACAAAGCTGGTGGGCCTACGGATTAGTACGACCTTATAAGATCATTGTGATCTCCAGTAAAAAGCTAGAACATTGGGATCCCTGGGTGGCACAGTGGTTTGGCGCCTGCCTTTGGCCCAGGGCGTGATCCTGGAGACCCGGGATCGAATCCCACGTCGGGCTCCCGGTGCATGGAGCCTGCTTCTCCCTCTGCCTGTGTCTCTGCCTCTCTCTCTCTCTCTGTGACTATCATAAATAAATAAAAATTAAAAAAAAAAAGCTAGAACATTGTATAAATAACATAATATTTGGAGATCCTTCCTGAGATTCATTCTCTGCATCTACCTGTCTTCTTGTACCCACTACCCCCTGTATCCAAGATACAATAAGAGAAAATGGGTTATCTAGCTTAGGTGGAAAGCTAAGGAAGGTTTCTCTGATGAAATCATAAGTACCGATGCCATATATACATATGTATCTACCAAGAACAAAACAACACACGCTCCATTTTGCAGTATTTATTTGTAGGTCACACTCTAGAATTCAGAGAGTGCATGCCCTGGAGTTCGACTTCAGGCTTTTAGAAACACTAAAGTTTGGGTTGTGATTACACCACTTGTTAGCAATATCATGTTGTAAAATGTGCCTCCATTTCTTCATCTGTAAAATGAGATAAGGGAGAATACTAGTACGCCATTCATTGGACTGTTGAGAAGATTCAAATGAGATAAATTCGTGTCTAATGCTTAAAGGAACATCAACATTCTTACTATTTTTGCTTCCTTTTTCAAAATGTTTTAGGATGAAAGTGTATCACTTTTAGAAATAGAAAGCTGCATTTTCAAAACCCTATACCCTCCCACAATGTGATTCTGATCCAGGTTATCTGCAGACCCTTCTTTGAGAACCATCAGACTATATGGACATTCAGGATTTTCTATTTTCTCTATAAAATCATTATATATTGTGATAAACTATTCTGAAGGGTGGGGGAAGACAGTTTATTCTTAGCTGTCTTAAATAGAGGACTTCCCCAATGCTCCCAAACAGCGAGCTCTAGAATTTAATTGCTTAGCTTGTAAGGAAGTCCCTGTGTTACTATCATAACATGAGTTATGATTTAAAGCATGCAGAAAAATAAATAAATAAAAATAAAACATGCAGGTAATGATTAGGCTGTCCTAGGAAAAATTGTGGAAGTCTGGGGGAAATAGGCACTCTCATGAATTATTGATGAGAATATACATTGGTACAGCCTCTCTGGCAAGCAATTTGGCAATATTGAAATGCATTTCTAGGAATTTAAGCTTCAGATAGACTCCCAACTTCTTTTTAAGTGCACAAAGAGAATCGTTGCCACAATCTATGAAATATCAGGAGATTGGAAATAGCTGATTATGCATCAATAAGTAACTGACTAACCTATGGCTTATCCATATGGTCAAATCCTATCAACCTTCATTGGAAAACAATAACTTCGAACACCCCAAAATGGAATGATTTCTAATAGCATAGCAACCAAGATACAAGAGTTATATTTCAATGTGCACATGATGTCATTGTATTGTACAGAAGGCTCACACACACAAATATCACACAGCATTTGCTTGGAACAGTGGTTACCTCTGGGAAGGGAAACTCAGAGGCTGGGAAACAGGAGTAGGAAGGAGATATTTTATTGCATATTCTTTTATGTCTTTCAAATGTCCCAACTATATGTACTATGTATTTTAAAATTAATTTTCAAAATAGGTAGAAAGGAGGTTCGTGCAGAAAGGAACAGGTTCAATGTCAAAAACTTTAGAAAAATTGAGAGGTAGAAAAGATTACCTTAACTCTGTCTTTGCTGCTATCTTCAAGTATATTTCCAAGTGTTTCTCTTAAAAAGGGACTTTAAAAAAACTGGAGGGAGACCAATAATTAAGAGCACAATATTGCCTAGCACTGAAGCTTGGCACTGCTGAGTGATGCTGACAGACAGGGAGCTGATGACTCAAATATCCTCTGTCACAACAGTCACAGAGGAATACCATCCTAATGGATGTCTGCCACATAAGTGGCCTCTTCAAGAAAGTCAAAGCACATTGCAAAGATGTAATTAATCCTTACGTTAACTAGTAGGCAATTTCATTAGCCCCATCTTGCAGGTGAAGCTATGGCAAGAATTATAATTTCTCTCTCCCATGTCTGGAAGAGCCAGTCCTATATTTTTAGTCATAAGTCTGGGAAATTTTAAAGATTTTGTCACACTGGGCAGGAGGGCAAGGCAGCTACTAAACACCATTTAAAGCATTTTGAAAAATAAAAAAAAAAGCATTTTGCATTTGTTATTTTGATGTGCACATGCGTGTATGTCTATGTGTGTGTCTACTAAATAAAGTCAGCCTTCTACATGCCGTCAAGGAATGAATTTGGATTCCAGTCCTGCCTCTGTCCTTTTCTGATTGTGTGACCTTTGCTAATGGTGTGTGACTGTGGGCAAGTCCCTAATAATAATAATAGTATTACCTGCCGCTATATCAAAGTTGTTGTTTGTCTGAATAGAGAGCTTGCTGTTTACCAAGCTCTGGACTTGAGGTTTCCATGCATTGTCTCTCTTAATGGACACACTAACCCCCAATAGGTAGGTACAGAATCATTATTATTGTTACAGAAACTGAGAAATAGACATCATCTAACTCATCCAGGGTCTCATAACTGTAAATGGTGATTCCAATCCAGGTCTGGCTGACTTGAGTCCATCTTTTAACCATTCTGCAATACTTCAGTGACAAATGTAAAAGCCCTTTATAAGCTCCAAAACATCCCATAAGTACTAGTTTTATTCTAGTAACTAACACAAAGGACCAGAACATGGGAGGCACTTGATGCTTTATAGATGAGTAAACCAGGCTGGCTGGACCAGAGTTTATGCAGGAAGTATTTGGGGAAAAAATCCCTTTAATATTCATAATTATCATTCTAATGACTAATATTCTACTAGTGGTGTAGCATAATCCTTTGACAGCTTTCCTATTTCTGATGCCTTGCAATAGCTAGCTTCTTTTTTTATTAATAATATGTGTAGAGTATTAATAAATTGACAGTCTATGGGAATGGTCGTAATAAGTCTTCACAAGAACATTTCAACCCTATGAGGTACTTTTATTTTTATTTATAATTGAAAAAACAGCCTCAGAAAAGTTAAGTAACTTGCCACTTGCTAGCATGTGCAAATATAAGACTTAACCCAGGTCTATCTAAAACCAAAGGTGGTACTCTCTGGGTGATTTATAAGCAACCTCACAGTTCTGGAGGCTAGAAGTTCAGAATCACGGTGCCAGCCAGGTCAGGTTCTGGTGAGGGTCCTCTTCCATTTTGCAGACCTCTTAGCACATCCTCCCACAGTAGAAGGGACAGAACTCTTTTGAGTCTCTCTTATAAGGTCATTAACTTTATTCATTAAGGTGGAGCCTACCAAAGGCTCCTCATCAATCCCAGTGCAGGATTTCCTGCCCAAGGGTCCTCTCCCTCGTGCTTTAATAAAACCATCCTTTATGCAGCAAAGGCACCTCAAGAATTCTTTCTTAACTTCCCTCTGAACCCCAACATTTCCATATCACCAGGTACTCTTCCAAGGCATTGTGGATATAGCAGTAAACCAAACTGATGAGTATCTCTGCCCTCTTAAAGCTTACATTCTAGAGGAGACAGAAAGACAATTGAAAAGGGTAAGAGTGAGAGGTATACTGGATGAACTCTTGATAAATTCCAGGAAAAAAAAAATAGAGCAAAGAGATTTGGGTTGGTCAAGGAAGGCCTCACTATGATCTCAAGGGATACTTGAGTAAAGATCTCAAGGAGGTAAAAGAGCAAGCAATGCAGATACCTCAGGGAAGAGTCCCTCAGGTAGTGGGACTGCCATGGAGGCCTCACAGCACAAAGACCAACATGGCCAAATGTACAAAGTCATTTGCATTACAAAGTCAATAAAGCATTTTATTCTGATATTTTTTAAGATTTTATTTTATTTTTTAATATTTTATTTGAATTCAATTTGCCAATATATAGTATAACACCCAGTGCTCATCCCATCAAGTGCCCTCCTCAGTGCCCATCATCCAGTCACCCCATCCCCCCTCTCCTCCCCTTCTGCAACTCTTTATTTGTTTCCCAGGGTTAGGAGTCTCACAGTCTGTCTTCCTCTCTAATTTTTCCACTCAGTTTCCCTCCTTTCCCTTACAGTCCTTTTCACTATTTCTTCTATTCTGCATATGAGTGAGACCATATGATGATTGTCTTTCTTTAACTGACTTATTTCACTCAGCATAATACCTTCCAGTTCCACCCACATCAAAACAAATGGTAGGTATTCATCCTTTCCATCTGAAAACACTTGAGATGCCTCTAGGGAATGGCCTTCCAGAATCCTATGACTATATATGGTTTTACAACACCAATGAAGTATGTCCACATGCACTAACAAGTATTGATTGCTTCCACCAAAAAAGAAGCTCTTAGTCTATGACTTCTAGCTGTGAGTTCCACAAGCATAGGAACTTTGTTTTGCTCACTTCTGTATCCTCAGTGCCCACAGGTGGGCCTGGCACATAGTGGGTGCTCAAGAAATACTTGTGGAAGGCATGAATTATTCATTTTAGAAATTGTCCCTGGGGGCACCTGGGTGGCTCAATTGGTTAGGCATCTGCCTTCAGCTCAGGTCATGATCCCAGGGTGCTGGATTCGAGCCCCACATTGTGGGGAGGGGGGGGGGGTCCCTGCTCAGCAGGGAGTCTGCTTCTCCTTCTCCCTCTGCCCTTCCCCTCACTCATGTTCTCTGTCTCGCCCTCAAATAAATAAAATATTGAGAAAAAAAAAGAAATTGTCCCTGACTCCCTCACCCACTTCCCATTAGCATCCCCTTGCCTAGATTAATGCTCCCCCACTTCCTTCTCTCCTTATCCCTAGAACATCACACAAATCACCATTGCCCTCAGCACATTGTTTTATAATTATGTGGCAGTCTCCTCCTCTAGGGTATAAGCTCCTTGAGGTGGAAACTAGGTTGTATAACTCTTCATACAAGACTGAATACATTTCGTAAGTGAACCCAGGCCTCTCCACCTTCAAAGTATATCCCCAATCCAACCACTTTGCAACATCTCCCTCTGTCCCTCTGTCCCAACCTACCTACCTAGGATCACTTAGTTCTGGGGCTTCCCCAGTCGACTTCTGATTGGTCTGTTCCCAGTGTGCCGTCTGTTCTCAGACAGGAGCCTAAATCAGCTCCTATCACTCCCTTGCTCAAAGCTCCATTGAATTTTATTCTAAGTGTGATGGAACGTTCTTACCATGACCTTCAAGGTACTAGATGATCTGAATCTTGGCTACTACTGTGACTTATTCTTCCCACTTTCCCCCTTGTCACAGCAATTCAGCTTCATTGAGTTCCCTACACTGGAAAGGCCTAGGCAGCACACGTTTGCTGGACCCTCAACTGGAAACATCCTTCTCCCTGAGGAATGGTGCTCAACCCTCTCAGGCCAAATGCCCTCTTTTACTTTAAAAAAAATTTTTTTTAAAGATTGTATTTATTTATTCATGAGAGACACAGAGAGAAAGGTAGAGACACAGGCAGAGGGAGAATATGTCAGCTCCCCAGAGGGAGCCTGATGCGGAACTTGATCCCAGGACCCTGGCACACACTCAACCACTGAGCCACCCAGGCATCCTCCAAATGCCCTCTTTTAAAACAACTATTTGCAAAAAAATAATAAGATAAAATTTAAAAAATAAAAATAAAACAACTATTTGCCCCCCAAGTTAAAACTAGTTTCAATAAATGTAGTGCCTAGTTGTCATATAAATTATAAATACAAGAAAATTAATTTATACTATGATATGCATTTTAATATGTAAATGCTCAGGCATAGCTACATTAGCAGATGTAATGAAATAGTCTGGTGCTTGCATTTAGACTTAGTATTGTGAGCAAAGAGTGACAAATGCAGACATACCCACGTTGTATTTGTAACTCAAACACCACCATAGCCTAGCATTGGTAGTAGACAACTTTTGGGAAAATTCTGAATAAAGAAAATATATCAAAATTCATATGTAATAAAATAACAGACTGAACAGATTGAGCTTTGTGAAAATATATTTGCATGACAAGAAAAATTACCAAGTCAAAAGGTAAATGACAAATTGAGAGAAAATATTTTCAAGATCTATCACAGATAAAAGACTAATATCCCCAAATATATGAAGAACTTATTTAAAAAAAAAAAATTAGGGGAGGGACACTTGGCTGGCTCAGTTGGTAAAGTATGTGACTCTTGACCTCCAGATCATGAGTTTCAAGCCCCATGTTGGGTGTAGAGATTACTTAAAAATAAAATCTTTTAAAAAATGAGAGGGGGCAGGGGATCCCTGGGTGGCCCAGCGGTTTAGCGCCTGCCTTTGGCCCAGGGCACGATCCTGGAGTCCCGGGATTGAGTCCCGCATTGGGCTCCCGGCATGGAGCCTGCTTCTCCCTCTGCCTGTGTCTCTGCCTCTCTCTCTCTCTATGTCTATCATAAATAAATAAATCTTTAAAAAAAAAATGAGAGGGGGCAAAAAGACCAAAAACCCAGTAGAAAAATAAACAGAATACAGGGATAATTCGCCAAAAAAATAGATTATATTCCCCTAAAGCATTTTAAAAGATATTCAACTTTTCCCGTAAGAGAAATGTAACTTACAACCATGATGAGATACTATTTTTCACCAATGAGATTGGCAAAAAAATAGTATAATCCCTAAAGAGGGCACATATTACAATAGAAACAACATATGCATTTACCCTTTAACAAAACAAAGGCAATTTTAATAACTTACCCTGAACATAAACCTGGAAGAGTACAAAAAAAAAATTTGTGCAAAAGTCAGATACAAGGTTATTTATTGTGTTATTGTAATTGCAACATATTAGAAAGGCCCCAAGTACCCATATATAGGAGATAGGTTGCAGACTACGGTACACTCACACATTCGAATAATAAGTAGCTGTAAACAAAGAATAAGAAAGATCTCTATGAATACATATGGAGTGATTTCCAGGATACCTTAGCAAGGGAAAGATAGGAAACTGCAAATTATTTACATGTAATATGCCATTTTTTATGTAAGAGAGAGGAAACAATACATACATATACATTAGAAACAGTAATATATAAACCTTAAATTTACACAATGTTACATGTCAAATAGATTTAAATTAAAACAAAATAAAACAAAAAAGAATAAGATCTTGTCTCAATGAGTACAGTAGCTGCATCCCAGGACAATTTAGAGTATATTAAATCCTTGTAAATATTCTTTATGTTTCCATGAAAAACAGAATTAGGTTCTAGTTCATATATCACAAACAGGGTTTTCACTAACAGGATATGTTGGAAATGTTCAAAAGGATGCAGGAGCATTTTATACATTGTTGGATGCCTGCCTAGCAGCCCTGACCCTTTTCCTCAATTCCTGTTGTGCTACTAAGAAATTGTGATAACCCTAAACAATCACATTATCAGCTGAAACGTGTTCCCCAAACAGATATCTTAAAATCCTAACCTCCAGTTCCTGTGAATGTGATATTATTTGAAAATACTATTTGTAGATGTAACCACGTCTAAATGAGGTCATACTTGATGAGGGTGAGCCAGTCCATTGGATTAGCCATAGCGATATTCTTATAAAAAGGGAAATTGTAGGGGGAGAAGGCCATGGGAAGATAAGGGTAGCGATCAGAGTGGCACATCTATCAGCCAAGGATTGCCCACCAGGACCAGGAGCTAGGAGAGAAGCAGACTCTTCCTCAGAGTCTCTAGAAGGAACCAATCCTGCCAATCCTTTGCTTTCAGACTTCTAGCCCCTGGAACTGTGAGAGAATAAATTTCACTATCTTAAGCCACCCAGTTTGCAATACTTTGTTACAGCAGCCCTGGGAAGCCAATATAAATGTCTTACACAGCACAGTGAATACACAGTTGCAAACCTGTCTTTGTGTCTCCTTCCTAGCAGGGCCCAGTTCCCTGCTCAGACAATACCTGTCAGCAGTGCCTTCCCCCAACATCTTAATCCAGGTACCTCCCACCCCTCCTGCTCATCCCTTTATCCTGCTTAAATTTGTCTTCCCCTTTTCATTACCTGACATGATATAATTTATTTGTTTTCTTAGTCATTGAATGTCTTCTCAACTAGAATGTAAGTTCCAGGCAAGGGCAATTTTGGCTTGTTCACTGCCATTCCCCAGCGCCCAAAACAGCCCTTGCCCACATAGGAGCCACACTGACATTTACTGAACTAGTGATTGAGGATCTCCTTTGCAGAGAGAGGACAAAGGTACAGAATGGCTTACCTGGAAAAAGCAAAGAGAGATATCAAGAGCACCTGCGAGCCAGAGGACTTGGAGGAAAAGCAATTCAAGATTTTTCAGTGAAAGTTGGATGTGCAAGCTCTTTGGGGCACAGGACGTTATCGCTGATTGCAGATGTAATGTGCAAACATGCATATGCTCGACTGGCAAGCATTGGAGCCAAAAAAAGCGACATCTGTCACATTTGTTTGAAGCCAATCCAAGTAGACTGAACATGCATTTAGAGAGCTCCAAAAGCTTTTATATCTTGTACGTGCTGTCAAAGACAGTAGGAAAAAGTGTGTTGGCAAGAGAGAGTACATACTAACCAGTCAAATTTGCGCGTGTGTTAGGTTACACGCAGGGTTTCACAGCCCCAGCTCCCAAAGTTGACACTTTGGGTCAAACAGTTGTTTGTTGGTGAGGGCTTCCCTGTGCATGGTAGGACGATTAGCAGCATCCCTGGTGCCATATTACAGTAGCACCCGTCTTCTCAGTTATGACAATCAAAAGCATCTATAGACATAGCCAAATGTCCTCTGAGGATCTGGGGGCAGTCACTCTTGGTTAAGAATCAATGAATTAGGGATCCCTGGGTGGCGCAGCGGTTTGGCGCCTGCCTTTGGCCCAGGGCGCGATCCTGGAGACCCGGGATCGAATCCCACGTCGGGCTCCCGGTGCATGGAGCCTGCTTCTCCCTCTGCCTGTGTCTCTGCCTCTCTCTCTCTCTGTGACTATCATGAATAAATAAATAAAATCTTTAAAAAAAAAAAAAAAAAGAATCAATGAATTAGGGGTGCCTGGGTGGCTCAATTGGTTAAGCAGCTGTCTTTAGCTCAGGTCATGATCCCTGGGTCCTGGAATGGAACTCCAAGTCATTGGCCTCCCTGCTCAGCTGGGAGCCTGCTTCTCTCTCTCCCCTTTTCCCCACTTATACTCTCCCTCTCTCTCTTTCCCTCTCAAATAAATAATCTTTAAAGAAGAAAAAGAAGGAGGAGGAGGAGGGGGAGGAGAAGGAGAAATCACTGAGTTACGTGTGATGCTTGTCCATTCCTCCTTCTTTCGCAACCCCCTTACCACTTCAAGATACACACACAGACACCACAAACAGTAGGACAACTCTCCCAACCCCCTTCAAATGATGATTTATTCCTATATGTACTCTTACTGAATACATCTTTGGGATTTCCTGATGTCATCTTTGGTCAACCATCACATTAAGAATCTCTAGCAAGGAACGCCTGGGTGGCTCAGTGGTTAAGCATCTATCTGCCTTTGGCTCAGGTCATGATCCCGGAGTCCCGTGATCAAGTCCCACATTGGGCTTCCATGGGGAGCCTGCTTCTCCCTCTGCCTATGTCTCTGCCTCTCTCTCTGTATTTCTCATGAACAAATAAATAAAATCTTAAAAAATAAAAGGAATCCCTAACAAAACACATCTCATGCAGGTGTGCAGTTTCCTTCTATATTGAGCCTAGACTTGCTTCAGCCAGTGGGGCATCAGCAGGCATGATGGTGCAAGCAGAGACTTGTTAGACTTTTATACATTCAGGCTTGTCCTACTGGAGCATTGCTTTCTTAGAACCCAGTGCCATGTTAAGAAACTCCAGCTAGACTGACAAAAGATGAGAGGCCACGTGATCAGAGGCACTGGTAGGTGAGAAGCCATCTTAGATATTTCAGCCCCAGGTGAGCTTTGGCCAAATGCAACCATCAGTGAAGTGACCATGGCTATACCCCCGCGAATGGAATGTTTAGCAGTGGAAAGCAGTGGAACTGTTTAGCTCAGCATGGTTAACTCACAGAATTATGGAATTTAGGAAGTCTCTTTTGGTTTAAGCCAATAAATTTCGAGGTAATCTATTATACAGCAACAGATAATTGAAACATTTGATGATTTGAAAAAACATCATTTATTATTTTATTTTATCTTATTTTATTTTATTTTATTTTATTTTATTTTATTTTATGTATTTGACACAGAGAGAGAAAGAGAGAGAGCACAAGCAGGGAAAGAGGCAGGGAGAAGAGAGGGAGAAGTAGGCTCCCCCACTGAGCTGGGAGCCCGATGCGGACTTGATCCCAGGATTCTGGGATCATGACCTGAGCCGAAGGCAGATGCTTAACCAACTGAGCCACCCAGGTGCCCCCATTCTTAATTTTTAGACCACATTTTACAATTTCAATGCTCTTGAGGTTGTGTCCATTTTATCTGTATAGTGAACATACTACGTAACAGTGTACTTACTATGCTTATGTTTTTCCAATGACATCACATTGCTAGCTTGAAATTGGTCCTGAATAGTAGGAGTATTTATATTCTACAAACCAGGGCTCTTTCTTTTTTTGTCCAGAGAGTCAGTTGTTGAATTTATCAGTACATCATCGGTACTCTCCTTAGAAGGGCTTAAATAATAGCAATACTACAATATTTAGGAATGTGTGTGTGTGTGTGTGTGTGTGTGTGTGTGTGTGTATGTGTGTTAAGGAGAAATAAAAGGGATCATCATGCAAATGATGAATTCCCTTCATAGCTTAGCAGCATATGCTTTGAGAATACAGATGAAGGCAGCACTACGGATTTTCTGGATGTGCAAGTTTTTACCAGATTATTGTTTCATGTATATCTACAGTGCTAAGTAATGGTCATGGAGCCCTCCAACTAATTGCTGTGTGTTCTACTGCCAGTGAGAAAAGCATGATGTGGTTGCCTGTTTCTTGTCTGTGGATAATAATCAGCAAAGTCTGTAACATTCTGGGTGGTTTAATAAAGAAAGATACAAAAAATAATAATAGCAATAATAATAATAGCTAGCTTTCACCCAGGACTTCTGTGTGTCATTGCTGTTCTAAACTCTTTATAATTCAAAAAATAAATAAATAAACTCTTTACAATTCTATGGGGTTGCTCCTATTATAACCTTGATTTTACAGCAGAAGAAATAAGGCATGGAGAAGTTAAATCCTATGCCCAAGGTTAGAGCACTAGTAAGTAATGGAGCCAATGGACTCAGGCAATATACTTATGGGGATAACAGGGTGGAATATGTGAAATTATGACTCTGAGTTCGCAGTATTCATGAGTTAGAGGTTTTAATTTAATGCAAAATTCAAATTGTTCAGTCCTATGGGAAATCTTCACAGCATTCTCCAACTCCAGAGCCTTCTGCCCAGGGAGGCCTTTGGAATAGGCCACTACAAGCAGAGCAACATGCTTCTAAAGCCTGTATGTGAAGAGGCAATCCTGCTGTACATACCCTATCTTATCTTTCTCTTTCCTCCTGCACAAAGTTGCTTGCAATATTTTTCAAAGCCATCAACCTAATGAAAACAAAAATTCTTGGGTAAAGGGGAGAAGGGAGGGATGAATAGGTGGAGCACAGAGGATTTTTAGGACAATGAAAATACTCTGTATGATGTTATAATGTCCAAACCCAGACAATCTACACCACCAAGAATGAGCCATAATGTAAACCAGTGGCTCTGGGAAATTATGATGTTTCCATGTAGGTTAATCAACTGTGGGATCCCTGGGTGCCTCAGCGGTTTGGCGCCTGCCTTTGGCCCAGGGTGTGATCCTAGAGACCCGGGATCGAGTCCCACGTCGGGCTCCCTGCATGGAGCCTGCTTCTCCCTCTGCCTGTGTCTCTGCTCCTCTCTCCCTCTCTCTGTGTATCTCATGAATGAATAAATAAAATCTTAAAAAAAAAATCAACTGTAACAGAGGTGTCACTCTGGTGGGGATGTTGATAATGAGGGAGACTGGGCAAGTGTGGGATGTTGATAATGAGGGAGACTGGGAGGTATATGGGAAAATCTATATAGCTTTCTCTTAATCTTCCTGTGAACTTAAAACTGCTCTAAAAAACTTTTTAAAAACTTACTTGGAGGGCTTCTGGGTGGCTCAGTGGTTGAGCATCTGCCTTAGGCTCAGGCTGTGATCCTGGGGTCCTGGGATGGAGTCCCGCATTAGGCTCCCTGCATGGAGCCTACTTCTCCCTCTGCCTATGTTTCTGCCTCTCTCTGTGACTCTCATGAATAAATAAACAAAATTAAAAAAAAAAAAAAAAAGAAAACCTACTTGGGAGCACCTGGGTGGCTCAGTCAGTTAAGTGTCTGCCTTCTGCTCAGGTCATGATCCCAGGGTCCTGGGAGCCTGCTTCCACCTCTGGTTCTGTCTCTGCCTCCCTCTTCCTCTATCTCTCATGAATAAGTAAATACAATCTTAAAAATAATAATAAATTTTTAAAATTCTTTAAAAAATTAAAAATTACCTGGGAAACATGTTTTTTACTGTTGGGTAAGGCCACATAAAAATCAGAAGAGACTGGAGAACCCGGTCTGTTTGGTGCGGATTTCTTGCTGATCATGCTCACTGGGCTCTGTGGCCTCTTGGCACACACTGCCCGGAGTGGGCACTAGAGGAAGGAGGCCACGCTGCCGTAGAATACTTTAATGCACAGTAAGTGCTTTGCTCAGTTTGCCTTCCTCCCTTACAGCAATTAAAAATATTTTACTCATGGTTTACTGGCATCCTGTCACACTTGATTGATAGCCTGTCCTCTGAGCTCACAAATGTTATTAGGAGCCTGTGAATCAAGACTAGTTGTTCAGTCCTGTGGGACTTACTCTCAGCCCTCTCTGACTCCACTGTCCTCTGCCCAGGTGGGGCCTTTGGAATAGGCCACCACCAGCAGAGCATAATTTAAAAGTTTTAGCTTCCAATAGAACCTTTCCACGTGGTCTTTGACGAGTGCCTACAATAGTACACTTAGATATTAAGTTCCCTGCCATATAGTTTGAATATAATTTTTTACTTTTATTTTTAAAATTTTTTAAAATTTTATTTATTTATTCATGAGAGACACAGGCAGAGGGAGAAGCAGGCCCCATACAGGGAGCCTGCTGTGGGACTCGATCCTGGGATACCAGGATCATGCCCTGAGCCAAAGGCAGGCACTTAACCGCTGAGCCACCCAGGCGTCCCTGAATATAATTTTTTAAAGCCCAACTGTCAACAATAGAGGGATGATAAAATTAAGCCACATCTGTAAGGTGGGATATATTGAAGTTGTGGCTAAGATGGAGGTGGTTACAGGCTGTCTTTCTTAGGACAGTTGTGGGCATGATAGGGGCCAGGAATTCTGCACCCCCTCCTCCCCTCCTGCCCACGTGGAAAGGCTGTAAAGACTGGAAGCTTGCAGCCACTGCCCATTGGGTCATGGAATTCTCTCAGGTCTCCTCCTTCCTTTAGCCTGCAGGAGGCCTTTTAGAAACCACAGTCTATGTCAGCAGTTTCTCATCGTCCCTGGGAATGATCCTGCTGCCTGTCAAAATCAACATCACATTTCGCTCTCTGCTTTGATACCCTACCGTTCCAGCTGTAGTTGCCAAATCCTTTTGATTACACAAGAAACACCGCCCTTGGTTGCTTTCATGTATGTTTTATGAGAACACCTAGCCATGAATATTTATTTAGGCAACTTGGAGCACGTCTCTTTGATTTTCCTTCTCTCTTCTGAGTCATGTTAAAAGGGGGAGGGGGAGGTGCACAATGTCATAGTTCACCTGTCATGGCTTTTGCCTTATCCCCCTCTTTCCCGACCACGCCAAATGGCTGAGTCGCCTAGGAAATGGAAAACACTGCTGCCTGGGTTTGCATCAGTTAGCAGCATGACACACACTTCTGCTTCACTGATGAAATGCAACCCGTTTCTTTGCAATGTCAGCTTTCCTACACAATATGTCAATGGACCCTTGTCATCTAATTGTTGCCTGTTTGGATTCCCTTTATGGTGACTGCCTTGATCGACCCCTTCGTCACTTTTGCCTCAAGTGGAACAGCTCACACCCTCTTTCTGTCTCAAGCCTCAAACTATTTTAAGTGATCTTTCTCACACAGTCAAAGGGATGTGTCTAGAAACCATGAGTTTCCCTAGAATCTTTGAGAAGAAGATTCAAGCACCTTAGAATGGTAGTCTGGGTCTTTTTTTTTTTTTTTAGATTTTATTTATTTATTCGAGAAACAGAGAGAGGGATAGATGTGGGGCTCAATCCCGGGTCCCCAGGATCACACCCTGGGCTGAAGGTGGCACTAAACCACTGAGCCACTCGGGCTGCCCTAGATTATTATTATTATTTTTTTTAAGATAAGTCTGGGTCTTTTTTTTTTTTTTTAAAGATTTTATTTATTTATTCATGAGAGACACAGAGAAAGAGAGAGGCAGAGACACAGGCAGAGGGAGAAGCAGGCTCCATGCAGGGAGCCCGATGTGGGACTCGATCCCAGAACTCCAGGATCATTCCCTGGGCCGAAGGCAGGCGCTAAACTGCTGAGCCACCCAGGCATCCCAAGTCTGGGTCTTTTATATTCTGACTTTTATATGTATCCTCACTCTTCTGCCATTCACTCACATAATAATAATAATTGTTACTGGTATTATTATTGAGGGTTTTCTAGATGCTAAACTCTTTACATGCATAATAACTCCTTGTGTATCCTGGGCTTTAATTACACTAAGCATTTCTAGTTTCTAGAAGGGTCCACGTTGTTTCACAAAAGCCCCTGACTTTCTGCAGATGCTGTTTCCATTCCTAACTTCTCTGCCTTGCTCATCTTTCCAGACTCAGCTCATGTATCACCGTCCTGAGACCTTCTCTGATCCTTTTTTTCTAATTATATCTATTTTAGAAATAGAAAGCAATGTTTTAGCTTAAATAACCAGTGTATAGTAGACAGCAGTCCAGGTAAGTTTCTGCAACAATTAGAACAAGAATATAAATGCTGCCAGAACAGAATCTTCTTTTACTATTTCTCTCTCTTTTTTTTTCCCCTGGAGTTTCAGCTACCCTCTCTCAGACTGGCCATCACCAAAAAGTTGGAGCTACTGCCTCTGGCAGTTCTCAGTCTTTGTTACCAGAGAGGAACTGAGACTTGCCATCCTTGGTCTCAACTTTAAAAATCCAGAAAGGGTACCTGGGTGGCTCAGTGGTTGAGTGACTGCCTTTGGCTCAGGTCATGATCCCAGGGTCCTGGGATGGAGTCCCTCATCAGGCTCCTTGCAGGGAGCCTGCTTCTCTGGCTGCCTGTTTCTGCGCCTCTCTCCCCCTTCTCTCTCATGAATAAATAAATAAAATCTTTTTTAAAAAATCCTGAAAAAGAGCTCTTTTTGGCTCAGCTGAGTCAGGCCCCACACCTGAGCCAATCATATGACCAGTAAGGAGTGGGCTAGGAGCATTTCCCAGAAGTGTGTGTAACAGGACATTTAGGCAAAATTATCCACTCATACCTTCCTACCATACCCTCCCCCAAACCCACTTCCTCAGTGCTTTATTTTTTTTTAAGTCCTCTTAACATCTTTGTTTACCAACACTCCTTTTAATGTGCAAATAAACCCTTTTCCCAAGGAGATAAAACAGAATCTTGTTATAAAAGTTCCCAGAAAAAAAAAAAAAGTTCCCAGAGATTTTTATCCCAGGCTAGCAATAAATTATTTTCTGGTCCAGGCAATAGGTCTTTTGGAAGAATTCAGAACCATACCAATCTGGTGCAGGAAAAGCAGAGTAAGATAATGGAGCCAGACAGGTCTACATTTGTTTTATTTTATTTTACGTTTTTTATTATTATCATTTTTTAGTAATCTCTACACCCAATGTAGGCCTCAAACTCACAACTCCGAGATCAAGAATTGCATGACTGAGCCAGCCCGGCCCCCCAACATTTTAATCTCGCCTCAATAGTTACATGACCTTAGACAAGTAAATAAGCACTCCAAACCTTGTTTCCTTGTGTGTTAAGTGGGGACAAAATTATTCTATTAGTCAGGATGGATTACTTTATGCTGCAGTAACAGCCTGGCTGATCCCAGATGCATGAACAATAAATGCTCATGGTTGAATGGCACAGAATTTTGGTGATTGTTTTTTCACAGCAATGTTGCAGCTACAGATAACTAATTTAGTAGGATTGCACTTCAGGGCCCCTCATGTTTGGATGGAGCTACAGTTCTGGTAATGAGTTGGGAGTAAAAGTTACAGTGACATTTCTGGGCTAGAGCATTGAATTGCTGGCATGAGACCCCCTAGAACTCTCTTTGTCCGACAGCAACCAAACACTTTTGAAATGGCAACTCCCAACAGCTGTGTTCCCCTAGAGACTAAGATGGGCTAAACACACTGGTAAATTGTTTTAAGCCGTCTGAGTTTGGGAGTTGTTACTGTGCATAACTTAGTCCGGCCTCCCTTAATGAGGTAAGAAAGGGTATTTGAAGAAATTTGCTAGGGATCCCTGGGTGGCGCAGCGGTTTGGCGCCTGCCTTTGGCCCAGGGCGCGATCCTGGAGACCCGGGATCGAATCCCACGTCAGGCTCCCAGTGCATGGAGCCTGCTTCTCCCTCTGCCTGTGTCTCTGCCTCTCTCTCTAGCTGTGTCTCTATGAATAAATAAATAACATCTTTAAAAAAAATAATAAAAATAAAAAAGATTTAAAAAAAAAAAAAAAAGAAATTTGCTAAAGGTTTTTAATTGTTTTCTACTCGGTGCTCTTTGAGAGACTACAGGAAATATTTGAATTGTATTTTTAGTTACCATACTGGTTTGATTTGCTTGCTCACTCCTTGACTGGCCTAGGTTTAGACAACTGAGTGCCAAGCAATAGCTGCCCTTTACCTCCTAAATATCTTGGGATTTTTCCCAAACAGAGTTTTCAGATGTTGAGTAATCCAAATATCCACTAAATACCCTTTAGCAAAGTAGACAAAGTGGGAGTGCTTCTTCTCTCTCCAGATTATATATTAACACAGCAAAAAATAAGGCATCCAGCAGGAGTACCTGGGTGGCTCAGTGGTTGAGCATCTGCCTTTGGCTCAGAATGTGATCCTGGGGTGCTGGGATGGGGTCCTGCATTGGGCTCCCTGCGGGGAGTCTGCTTCTCCCTCTGCCTGTGTTTCTGCTTCTCTCTGTGTGTCTCTCATGAATAAATAAGTGAAATTTTTGAAAAAAAAAAAAAAAGAAGAAGGCAGAAGTAGGGTAAGCAAGAGGGCAAAGAGAAAGGACTTTTCAAAGAAAAACCCAAAAATCCCTTGGATACACATAACTTTCCATTCCTCTGAGATGTATTTGAAAAACATACAAAGAAGAAAACAGGAACATTTCACAAAGAGGAAATCTTTGTGATCTTGGGTTAGGTAAAGATTTCTTAGATATGACACCAAAAACCCAATTCATAAAAGAAAACACTGTTGGGGGCAGCCCCGGTGGCGCAGCGGTGTAGCGCCGCCTGAACCCCGGGGTGTGATCCTGGAGAGCCTGGATCAAGTCCCACGTCAGGCTCCCTGCATGGAGCCTGCTTCTCCCTCTCCCTCTGTGTCTCTGCCTCTCTGTGTGTGTGTCTCTCATGAATAAATAAATAAAATCATTTAAAAAAATAGAAAGAAAACACTGTTGGGTTGATCTGCATCAACATTAATATCATCTCCTCATTGAAAGATATTGTTAATAAAATGAAAAAACAAGCCAGAAACTCGGAGAAAATATATGCAAAGCACATATATGATAAAGGGCTTATATCTAGAATATATAGCTCTCTCAAAACTCAATAAGAAAAAAACAGCCCAATTAAACTTTGGATAAAACATTTGAACAGATACTTCACCAAAGTTATATGCAGAAAGCAAATAATCACATGAAAAGATGCTGAACATTCATTCTGGAAAGGGAAATTAAAATCACCATGAAGTACCACAACATTCCTAGTATGGCTGTGATTACAAACACTCATCACAGATTTGGAGCACCTGGAACCATCCTACACTGTTGGTGGGGATATTCAATGGCACGATTACTTTAAAAAAAAAAAAAAAGATTTTCTTTATTTACTTATTTGAGAGACAGAGAGAGCATGAGTGAGGGTAGGAAAAGGGAGAGAGAGAAGAAGGCTCCTGGCTGAGCAAGGAGACCTACACCAGGCTCTATTCCAGGACCCCAAGACCATGTGACCTGAGTGGAAGGCAGATGCTTAACCGACTGAGACACCTAGGCACCCCTGGCACAACTACTTTGAAAACATTTGATACTTCCTTAAAAAGCTAAGTATATACCTACCATATATGGCCCAGCCATTCAACTTCAAAGAATTTAATCACCAGAACTGAAAACAGTTTTGGTATTTACACAAAGACTTGTATAGGAATGTTCATAACAGCTCTATTTGTAATAGCCCCAAACTGGAAACAATCCAAATGTTCATCAAAGGTGAATGGATCCATTCACAGTGGTATATCAATACCATGGAATACCACTCAACAATAAGAACATGTGAACTGTCGATATACCCAACAACAGAGTTGATTCTCAAAATAATTATGCTGAATGAAAGTAGCCAGGCCAAAAGAAAAAAAAAAAAGCGTACATAGTTTAGAAACTATTTATTATTTATTTATTTATTTATTTTTTGGAAAGAATTTTTTAAATTTTTTTTCAGACTTTACCCATTTATTCATGGGAGACACACACACACACACACACAGAGACAGAGAGAGAGAGAGAGAGAGAGAGAGAGGCAGAGACACAGGCAAAGAGAGAAGCAGGCTCCATGCAGGGAGCCCGACGTGGGACTTGATCCCAGGTCTCCAGGATCAGGCCCTGGGCCGGAGGTAGGCACCAAACCGCTGAGCCACATGGGCTGCCCAGGATCTATTTATATAAATGTCTACAAAATATTAACTAAGAGACAGAAAACATTAGTGATTACCTGTGGGCAAGATGGGGTGGGGATAGAAAGAGAATGAACTGCAAACAAGCAAGAGGAAGCTTCTAGGGGCGATGGGTATTTTCATTACCTTGATTATGATGATGGTTTCACAAGAGTATATTTATGTCAAGTCATAAAATACAATTTAAATATGTGTGGCTTATTGAAAATCAGTTACACCTCAGGTAGGCTGAAAAAGTATATTTATAGGATGCATCAGTTATTGACTGAGTAATGATTCAGGAAGAAAGTAGCAAATGGTCTACCAACTTGGATAACTCTAGGAAATTAGAACAAATAGAAGGCTGGCAGCCGCGGGTGCATGTCTCTTCAATTGCCAGCATGACCTTCAGATCTGGCCCAACTCAATCTAAAGATAAGTGCAAAGTGGAATCCAGAAGATCTGTAATATGGAAACCTTTTGTCACATACCTGAAATTGAATAGGATAGTCATATGGGCTGTGATAGCCCATATAAGCTGAACTGCAGGCAGGTTAAGCCAAAATGGTTCAGGAAATCATTCAGCACGTTTGTCTCTACTACTGATAAAAATGTTGCTTGGTTACCAGCATGGGATAGAAATGTGAGAAATAACCTGTTTCAAGTTAGACGCCCATATGCTTAACACCCTAAGCTTCCTGACTAATAACGCAAACGTTCATACACACAATTTGTTATCATCTCAAATCCAATAAATAAAAATGAAGAATGTGATGGTCTATTCTACAAGAGGTTATTGAAAGTTGTGTGGTCTCTCAGAGTCACCCTTGGCAACAATATAACAAGTTTTAAGCTCTGCATTGGTAAATTTTTGTGAGAGTTTTGCTTTTTTCGGTAGACTTTGAGCTTTTCAAATATCATGGCCACATAAGTTTGAAAAAACTCATTTTGCTGTTGTAGAAAAACACGGGGACCAAGCATGAAAAGACTAAAAATCTAATCGCAGCTCTCCTATTAACTCAATTCCTTGTCTGCAAAACGGGGATAAAAGACGTACCTACCTGTAGTAGGTTGAACAGTGGCTCCCCCAAAATATATACCCATGATCTAATTCCCAGAACATGTGAATGTTACCTGCTTTAGAAAAACAGTCTTTGCAGGTGTAATTAAGTTAAGAATCTTAGAATGAGGAGATCATCCCGGATTACCCAGGCAGGCCCTAAATCCAATGACAGGTGTTCTTATAAGAGAAAAGCAAGAGAGATTTGAGACAAAGGTGGGAAAGAGAAGGCAAGGTGAAGATGGAGGCAGAGAATGGGGGGATGGAAGGGAATGATGTGGTCCCAAGTCAAGGAAGCCACCAGAAGCTGGAAAAGGCAAGAAATGGAATCTTCCCTAGAGGCTCTGGAAGGAGCCGCTCTGCCAACACCTTGATTTCTGACTCTGACCTCCAGAACTATGAGAGAATAACTTTCTTTCTTCTTTCCTTTCTTTTCTTTTTCTTCTTTCTTACCAAGTTGTGATCATTCATTACTGCAGCCTTAGGAAACCAATATACTACCTCACAAAGCCCCCAAAATGAAAATAATAGTGCTACCAACATTGTAGATTTTCTATGAGGATTAAATGAGGTAATCGTCAAACACTTAGAAGAATGCTTGATACCTCCTAGGCCTGAAGGAAGTGCTAAGTTAAGTGAATTTTTACAAAAAGGAACTCTGATGTCAATGCAACTGGTTGTTGACGTTCACTAGTCCATGCCTGGTGGACTGGACACCATGATACTGGCGCCTTTTGTTAGATTACAGTTGAAAAACCAATCACAATGGTGATAAGGACAAGAAGAATGGACTCTATAGGGGTTCTTTTAAACTCTGTAAAAGGAACCCCCTTCAACTCTCAATGCATTTGGGTCCCTCTACTAGTTGTCTCCACAATCCCTGAGTCCCTAAAGGCAATGTAGAAAAGAATGCAGGGGCCACAGGAGAAAACCACTTTTATTGCCTCCATGGGGAGCCTAAAACCCCGCGGGGGGGTGGGGGGGGGGCAGCAGCGCAGAATTCTCAAGCACGTGGCTCTGCGCCACCCGCAGGAAACTACGATTCCCAGAAGGCTTTGGGCCCCGGGGGGTAGGGGATGGACCGCCCCCAAGGGGCGGAGCCTAAGAGAGGTCGTTGGCCGGTTCCATTATCCCGAGCTGCAGGGGTCGCCTGGGCGGAGTTGGGAAGCAAAACTTCCTCCCTATTGGCTGCGAATAGAAAGGTCGGCGTCCCCCGCGCGGTTGGTCGGGTCGCCGGGATCCCGGACGCCCGGGCCGGAGCCGGGAGCTCAAATTTCCCGGGTCGGGAGATTAAATTTCCCGGGCGGGGAGCGCGGGGCCTGCCGGGAAGGCGCCTGGGTCGGTTGTGCCTCGCGCGGCGGCGGCGGCGGCGGCGGCGGGGCTTCGCGATGCAGAGCACGGACCTAGGCAACAGGGAGAGCGGCAAGCTGTGGCACCGCAAGCCGTCCCCGGCCGCTCGGGACGGGTAAAGGCGGCGGCTGAGGGGGGCCTGGGGGCCGGCGAGGGCCTGGGGAAGGGGTGCGGGGGCCCGGGTGGGGCTTCGGGCTCTGCCCCGCCCCTGCCCCCGATGACCTCTTGCAAGGCAGGTGGTCCGAGTCGGTGCTCGGCTGGCCCAGGTCGTGGGGGCGGGGGCGCGAGACCGTGGTGCCCGGGCTGAGCCCGCCTGGGTCGCCGTGGCAGCCCCGAAGCGTTCCTGGCGCGCAGCAGATGCTCAGTAAACGTTAGGGGTTGCAGCTGGAAAGGAACTGGAGGAACGTGCAGGGGAAGGGCAGCGGTGCACGCCCACCGCTCCCGAATGCTGCAGCTTAACCTCCTTAAATCCTCGGACACTTGCATTCAGACGGGCGTGCACCCACCCGTCAACTGTTGAGCACTGACTCTGTGCCAAGCTTCTAAGCTCGGGGGGCGGGGGGCAGCTGTGAAACACCACAAACTTCCGGGTTTTTGGAGTTTACAGGGTTGTGTGTATGACGGTGACGACAGGGGGGTTCGGCCACGGTCAAGGTGGCCTAGTAAGGACTGTGCTGCTGCTGCTGCTGCTGCTGCTGCTAATTGTGTTTGTTTTTTAGATAGACTTTTTTTTTTTTTTTTTTTTCTTAAAGAACTGTTTTAGGTTCACAGGCAAATTCAGAGGAAGGGACAGAGATTTCCCATATACCCGCTGCACTCACACATGCATAGCCTCCCCATTATCAAAATCTCCCATCAGAAAGGTATATTTATTGCAATTAAGGAGTCTGCATTGACATATTATCATTATCACTGGAAGTCCACAGTTTATACTAGGATTCCCTTTTGGTGGTGTATGTTTTATGGGTTTGGGCAATTGTATAATGACCTGTATCCACCATTGCAGTATCCTAGAAAGTATTTTTACTGCCCTGGAAGTCCTCTGTACGTTTCCTGTTCCCACCTCTCCTCCCCAGGTTCTTTTCATTCTGGTTTTCATTCTGGTCAGGTACCTGACCTCTATTTGAGTCTTAGCCACTCAAGACTTTAATGGAAGCCTTTGTCCCAAGTGGTGACATCTTGGTTCCAATTGCTGCACACAGATTGATCCTATTGATTTTAATTTCCTAGGATTTCATGGCCTTTGCTGCATCACTTGGATTCATGTTTCTTCTCCTAGTATCTTTTCTCTTGATCCTTTGATTGCTGCTCAACAAATCAACAGACTTCAACTGCCAGCTATGCTTGCTGGAAGCCTGGTTCCGGACGTTGTACTGACAGCTTGTTTGATTTCTGCTTGCTGACAGCCCCCTAGCCTTGTTGCTGTCCCACCAATTCCATTGAAAAAAATTTTTTTGTTTAGAGTAGGGATTCTTCAGTAGACATTTTCATTTCCAAACTTGGAGTTTATGTAAACACTACCTCTACGTCTGATGTTTTCTAAATATTCTGAAAGTTACTACCCAGATGCCTGGGTGGCTCAGCAGTTGAGCCTCTGCCTTCAGCGCAGGGCATGATCCTAGAGTCCCAGGATCAAGTCCCGCATCGGGCTTCCTGCAAGGAGCCTGCTTCTCCCTCTGCCTATGTCTCTGCCTCTCACTCTGTCTCTCATGAATAAATAAATAAAATCTTTTAAAAAAAGAAAAAGGTTATTGCTAACCCACAGTAATTCTATTTCTTGCTATCATAAAATATCTGGATATACATGCAAGATTCAAAAAAGTAAAGACACAAGTTTTACACAAATGTTAATTTGCTTCCACTAAAACATAGCTTTATTTTTGTTCATCAGAATCCACTGTGATGGTGTTGAGAGAGACCAGGGGCACAGACTGAGTCAGTTGGATGGTAGTTGAAGAAAATATCCATTAACTAGTTCTATGAAGGGCAAGTTAATCACTAAGACTATAGGTGAAAATAATCATGCCTGCCAGACTAGTGTTGCCTTAGGGCATATAAAGTCTTTAAAAAATGTCTCAATGTTTCATGGATCTTGGTGTTTGGTAAATTTTTGATTTTTAAATTATGTTTAAGAATTGAGGAACCATCAGGCAACTCATGAGCAGTTGAAAAGGCAGTTGTTCTAAAATAAATGCTAGTATGTGTGTGTTATATGAATCAAAAGGGCAGAATGTTGCTATTAATTGTGATTATATATCCAGATGGTAGGGTTATAATCAGTTTTATTTACTAGTGTTTTTCCATATTTTCCTTATTTTGAACAATGATCATGTAATGTTATAATCCGAATACATAATAAATGTTATAGAAACAAGAGCAGAGGGAAAAGTCGTTGGCTCTGTCTGATTTTAATTGCTGGGGAACATTTTGATGTTATTACTCTTTTCAATATATATATTCTCCCCCTCTCCCCTTTGGGGATGTCAGAGGAAAACCAGAGCTGGACAGTAGTTAAAGTGGTAAAAACAGATTTTCTTCCTCTATTGCAATAGAGGAAAGGAGACCTCGGTACAGAACTGGGCTCGGGTCTGAATAGAGCCTGGGCAACTGGGAATATCAAGCCAAAAGGCAGGGTGGGAGTCAGTGGATAGAAAGTTACTAGGATAAAGGAACTTTGGGTAAACCAGCCTAAAGAGATTCTTGCTGAAGACAGGCCAGCTTGATTAGATGTCAGCTGGGAGATGGTTGAGAATGAGAAACTGCTCAGTTATCAAGGATGATCAGGTCCTGAAGGTCCGGGGTTCTAATTAAACAGACGGACTGAGCAGGGTTCTTGCTAAAACTAGGTTTTACAAGGAAGTGCACAGATGGAGAAGTGCCTCAGAAGGTACAGGAGCCAGACTAAAGTTTGGTCAAGCAAAGAATCTTTGTCAGGGACCTGATAAAAATAAGTATTGTAAGAAATTTGCTATTTCCCCCAATGAACAACCTTATGTTTAAACTGAAGAAAATAGGACGCCTGGGTGGCTCAGCATTTGAGCGTCTGCCTTCAGCTCAGGGCATGATCCTGGAGACCCGGGATCGAGTCCCACATTGGGCTCCCTGCAGGGAGCCTGCTTATGTCTCTGTCTCTCTCTCTCTCCATGTCTCTCATGAATAAATAAAATCTTTAAAAAGGGGAGAGAAATTATTCTGCTCTTTGTTACCTGAATAGGCACACATAAATTATTTTAAGAAATTAGTTATTCTCTGCTGCGAGTTTTATAACAGGCTTCTTTTAACAGATACATGGTGCAAGATCTTCTCAAAAAATAGTAACTTTAGACAACTGTAGAAAATAAAACTCGTGTACGCTTAATTCACTTTGGAACACTTTATACTACAAAATCTCATTAAGATACCTTAAAATTAAAATACTGAATTGACATTATTCTTGCATGTGGTGGCTTATGATTTACATGAAACTACTTTTCACTAATTACATCATTGTTTTTAGCATGTCTTTATGGCTTCATGTAACAGTTTGACTAACTCAATAAAAAATACATTCTCTTATATCTTGTTATTGTCTGTCACTTTCTGTTCATATGTGCACTTATTTTTTTCATATTTGTCTTCCCCACTAAACTGAAAGCTCGAAGAGGGCAAGGGCCTGTGTCCATCGGTTACTGTTAGGCCCCAGCATGTTCAGTGTGTGACACATAGTGAATTTTCAAGTATTTGTTGAACATATGAACAGTAGCCACTTTGATAATGAATAACCTGATCTGCTTTTGGAAATCACTGTACAATTGCTTCTAGGAGAATAGCAGAAAAGAGGGGAACAGGTAGGCAGGAAACTTCAAAATAAGTGATGTATGCTATATCTTTCGTAAGTTATGCTTGGCTTAGAATTACATATATTGTTTGTTTGTTTGTTTTTGACAGAATTATAGTGAACATCATTCACAGCACTTCTGATTACCTTCCGAAAGTCTTGCGATTTTTGAATGTGGCTTTTGATAGTTCGGGTGATTGCTTAATTGCTGGAGACCATCAAGGAAATATCTATGTTTTTGACTTGTATGGAAACAGGTGAGCAGATCCGTTTGATACATATCTTATTTAGCAAGTCAGTCACTGCCAATTTTAGTACCTCCTGTTAATTATTCATTCAGCAGGATTCATTTAAATTCTTACTCTATTTCAGGTACCCTGTAAAACACGGTCATAAATGCTGATGGAAGAAAGTGGAAGAGCATAGAAAAATATAGTTAGTTTTTTTTTTTTTTTTTTTTAGAGGATTCAAGTTCCAGTTTGAATGGTATCTCTAGTAGCTTGTTTTTCCCTAAATTTAAAAATTTATTATTGCTATCTTATCACTGTCTGGTACGTTATCAGGCAATTTTGAAAGAGCATAATTTCCTTCGTACATTATTGTCACGGTTTTCACATCTAGCAGTTTTGTTTTCTTTAAGATTTTATTTATTCATGAGAGACAGAGAGAGAGGCAGAGACGTAAGCAGAGCGAGAAGCAGGCTCCCTGCTTAACCACTGAGCCACCCAGGTGCACACACATCTAGCAGTTTTATTTTTTTATTTTTTATTAAAAGATACTCATCATTACTCACTATCGGGGAAGTACAAATAAAAACCACAATGAGATACCACCCCACTCCCATCAGAATGGCTAAAATCAAGAATACAAGAAACAACAGATGTTGACAAACATGAGAAAGCAGAACCCTCTCTCACTGCCGGTGGGAATGCAAACTGGTGTGACCCACCTGGAAAACAGTATGGGGTTCCTCTAAAAGCCAAAAATAGAAGTATCTTATGATTTAGCAATCATTCTTCTGGGTATTTATCCAAATACAAACATACTAATTTGAATGGATACATGCACCCCCCTGTTTACAACAGCTTTATTTTTAATACCCAAACTATGGAAACAGCCCATGTGTCCATCAACTGATGACTAGATAAAGAGGTGGTATATACATACAATAGAATATCATTCAGCCATAAAATTAATGAAATACTTCCATTTGCAATGACGTGGAGATGGAGTTAGAGAATATTACGCTAATCAAAAGCAGCCAGTCGGAGAAAGACAAATACCATGATTTCACTCATATATGGAATTTAAGAAACAAAATAAATGAACAAAGGAGAAAAAAACAGAGAGGCAAACCAAGAAACAGACTCTAAACTATAGAGAACAAACTATTGGTTACAAAGGGAAGAGAGTAAATAGGTGAAGGGGATTAAGGAGTGCACTTGATGTGATGAGCACAGGCTGATGTACAGAAATGTTAAGTTACTATATTGTACACCTGAAATTAATATAGCACTGTATATTCACTAACTAGGATTAGAATTAAAACTTAAAAAAAGAATTTTGTATACTAAAAATCGTGTGGTAAGAAATAAGAAAAATGGGTTTCAGTTAGAGCATGAGTTAAGTGGTTTTGTCTTTCTGGTTTTAACTGTTGAGTTCTATAATTGAGCAAGAGGGCTCACTGACGTCATCCCTCTATATCTTTGCCTATATGATACCCATTACTCCTTTTTTTAAAAAATTTCTTTTTATTGGAGTTCAATTTGCCAACATATAGCATAACACCCAGTGCTCATCCCATCAAGTGCCTCCCTCAGTGCTGTCACTCAGTCACCCCAGTCCCCTGCCCACCTCCCTTTCCACCACCCCTTGTACATCTAGCAGTTTTAAAGACTTGATCTTCAGCTTCTGCCTCTGCTTCCTCTGCTGAACAACTGAGTGCAGAAGCAGTTAGGTGGGATTGATGAAGGGAAGCATCCCTGCAGCGGGGGGCGGGTAGGTGGGAGGGAGAGCCTGTCCGCCTGGCAGAGTCAGGTGTCTCTGCGAGGGATGGGCAATCATGGGAAAGACAGGAAGCTTTGATCGAGTGAGTAAATATGTTGAGGATAATGGGGACCCGGCTTCTCCGATCAGGAAGGGGGGTTACAAATATAGGAACGTAGAAAACTAGAATGAATCCTGTGGTACCAGATTGGAATTGGATATACCTGTGTGCACTGCTGGTTTTGAATATCTGGACATAGAATTGAATAGATGTATGAGTGAGTGAATGAATTACATATTCATATGTTTCCTAGCGTAGTCCATTCATAGGACCTGGGAGCAACAACGCCCCAGTAGCAATGAATATACCGTTTTTTTTTCTAAATACCACGATCTGCTAAAAGTAATCAGGGATCCTGGCAGAAACGGCCAGTTTTAGGATAGAGACAGGCAAAGTACAAGGTGAGCCTTTAACATTTTGTAGCCAGAAAGAAGGAATTGTTTAAAGAAAGAGCGTCGAGATGCCTGGGTGGCTCAGTGGTTGAGCATCTTGCCTTAGGCTGAGGGCATGATCCTGGAATCCGGATCGTGTCCCACATCAGGTTCCCTGCGGGGAGCCTGCTTCTCCCTCTGTCTCTGCCCCTCTCTCTCTCTGTGTCTCTCATGAATAAATAAATAAATCTTAAAAAAAAATAAAGGGTCAAAGGGCACATGGGTGGCTCAGTCGATTAAATGCTGCCTTTGGCTAAGGTTGAGATCCTGGGGTCCTGGGATCAAGTCCGAATCGGCTTCCAGCTCAGCCGGAATCTGCTTCTCTCTCTCTCTCAAATAAATAAATAGAATCTTAAAAAAACACAGAGTGTCAAAAGGACATAATGGTGGCTTAAAAGAGCCCCTGTATTAGAGACATTGTAGCAAAATAAATAATGATAATAATGGGTACTAACCCACTGAGTAAAATAGAAATCTATGAATTCATGCTGTAATAAGTTAGTGAAAAGGGATACTCACATAGTCACAGAGCAGCTCCCCACAAAATAATTATAGAGGGGGAAAGATTAATTTTGTGGTGAAGTATAGCAAACACTACCTTATCAAATGATGACACAAGTAGTGGGACAGATCGAAGTTTGTGTGCATACATAGGATGGCCCATAATCTTGAGGGTTGAGGTCATGAAAGTTGTAGAAAAACCAGAAGAATTATTACAGCTTGAGGGAGACTAGAGACCTGAAAAGTAAAGACATGAATCTGGATTGATGTTTTTGCTGTCAAGGACATTACTAGGGACACATGGCAAAACTGAATGGGGGTCTGAGGACTCGGTTGTGGTAATATATAAATGTAATTTTCTGATTTTGATAGTTGTATTGCAATTATATGGGAGAATTTTCTTGTTTGTAGGAATCATGATCTCAGTAACTTATTCTCAAATTGTTCAGGAAAAGAAGAGGTCGTAGTAGATAATGAATTTCTCTGTAATTTATTAGATATCTGTTAATCATTGTCTCTCTTCTTTGCCAAAAAAGTAACGGTCACAATTCTCCCACCCTTTACCCTTGCCTAACGCATGCTACCAGTTCTCAATCTTAAGTCCATACAACTGTCTCTTCTCTGTTCCCGCTGCTAGAGAAAACAAAAATTACTTAGAGACTCCGTTACTAGATAATGGACCTGAGCGTTACTGATTCCTTCCCTTCGTTTGCTAATCAATTGTTATTATTTTGTCAATAGTTCTTATTTCTCTCACTCTCCTCCATTCATTCAATTCCAGACCTTTGCCTGCTTCCTCATCTCCTTGTGTACGATCCTACTCTTGCGATCCTACTCTTGCTCGACTGGCTGGCCTCCTCACTCATGAGAAAACAAACACTTTCAAACTGCCCTTCCTCTTCCCCAACACAGCCTCAGATACACAGCCATCCATATGGTTGGTTTATTCATAAAGTAAGTGATCCTAGTTTCTTCCAGTACTGATCTCCATCTTCTGAGGCCATCCCTGGGACTTTGCACCATGAGTGTTCTTCTCTTTTAATTTGTCCACTGTCCCTTTTCTCTCTCTCTCTAAATATTCACATCTGAGCAGAAGAGTAAGTGGCAGAGCTGAGCCTTGAAATCAGGCATGCCTGATTTGAACACCCATTGTGCTGGGGTCCCTTGGAAATTTTACTTGCCTAATCGAATGTCTCTTTCACTTCTCATTCCATTAAATACTCGTCTTCACATCCTCTGTAGAATTTTTTTTCTGTTGCTTCAAGGTACAGCTCTTTCCTGATTTTTTTACTTCCCTGATCAATTTTTCCCCTTGTTTCACTGACTCTCCTGCTAGTGCTTGTCCCTTCATTGTACTGCTTGAGCATCTCTCCTGGGCCTGCTCCATTCTATGCTCCAGGCATTCTCATTGATAATCTCATCAATACCAAGCCTGAGGCTTCAGCTGCCATGCAAACACTGTTAATCCAGATTTACTTCTACTACCTACTGGCTAGATTAGGCTGTCCTGTGCAGGAGCCACTGGCTGCATCAAGCTCTGGAGACTGAAAGTTGGCTAGTCCAAATTGAGATGTGTCAGGGGCACCTGGATGGTTCAGTTAGTTAAGCATCTGTCTTTGGCTCAGGTCATGAACCTGGGGTCCTGGGATTGAGCCCCACGTTGGGCTCCCTGCTCAGCAGGCAGTCTGCTTCTCCCTTTGCTCCTCCCCCTGCTCATGCTCTCTTGCTCACTCTCTCAAATAAATAAATCTTCTTAAAAAAAATGGTTAAAATTATAAATATTAAAAAAAAAACAAATTGAGATGTGTTAGTGTAAAATACACAGTGGATATGGAAGACTTAGTATGAAAAAAAGAATGTAAAATATCTCCTTAATTTTATTGATTAAATGTTGAAATCATAATATATACATATTAGGAAAAATATGTTATTAAGATTAATTTTACCTTTTTCTTTTTTTCAAAGTAAAAAGGCTCCTACAATATTTTAAATTACACCTGCAGCCTGTGTTATATTTCTTGGACAGTACAGCTCTAAACATTTTGCAAAGGCCTTGAACTCAACATATTTAAAACCAGACTTATTTTCTATCCTCAAACTCATCCCTCTTTTGCCCACTCTTGAAAACCTGATTTTTTTTAGTAAATTAATGTAACTGTGTGCCAGGTACTCTGCTAAGCACTTAGCATATATTATTTCATTTAGTCACTGTATTAGTTCACTTAATCATCACAACGACCTTATGAGATCGCTTTTCTTTCTTTTTTTTTTTTTTTTAAAGATTTATATATTTATTCATGAGAGTCAGAGACATAGGCAGAGGGAGAAGCAGGCTCCTTGCAGGGAGCCTGATGTGGGACTCAATCCCAGGCCTGGGATCACACCCTGAGCTGATAGCAGACGCTCAACCACTGAGCCACCCAGGTGTCCCGAGATCTTTTTTTTTTACCTTCATCATTCTTGATTCCTCCCTCCTCACCTCATAGTTGATGCATCACCATGCCGTACACCCACTTGACTCCTGACTCTTGTCCTGTTTGTCCTTTCCTTTTTATACCCATAACTCTGGTTAGATGCTCTCTAGCAGCTTGCTTCAGATCTCTTCTTGTCCCTCTATCCATTTGCCATTGCTGCCAGAATCATCTTCCTAAAAGCCGTGGCTGGTCGTAATTCTGCTAGGCTTAAAACCTGCTAAGTAAGTGCCAAGTTCCTGTACATGGCAGACGGAACTCTTCAGAATCTATTTTTGGCCTACCGAAACAAGAGTTCATTTTTCTGGGTTTCGTTTTCTTCATCTCTAAGGACTCCTCCAACGTAAAATTTATGATTGTTGGAAGAATTTCTAATACTAATGTGGTAATCTCTTAATAGGTTTAATCTTGTTCAGCGAACAGCACAAGCATGCACAGCTCTGGCCTTTAATCTCCGTAGGAAGTCTGAATTCCTTGTGGCATTAGCTGATTATTCTATTAAATGTTTCGACACAGGTAAGAAGTCTTTCTATTTATCATTTGAATAAGAGTAAAATTTAGACTGAAGTACTGCAAGGAGTTTGTCAGTCTGTACAGTCTGGGGCAGAGGTCCCCACAAAATGACCTCATTTGAGACATCAGCTGTAAGTTTGGGGGGTCCTGGGACCATCTTCCCATCAGGTCTGCTGTCTACAAATTCAAGGTTCCCCACAACTACCCTCAGGTTTGGTAATTCAGAATGACTCACAGAACTTAGGAAAGCACTCTGCTTACAATTGTGGTTTTAATGCAACAGGAGGATATAAATTGGAATCAGGTAAAGGAAGGACACATAGGGTAGAATGTGGGAGGCTCCCAGAAGAGAAACTGATAATTCCCCTTAGGGCATATTACCCTCCCAGCATCAGCAAGTGGCCATCCACACTGAGTATTGCCAAACCAAAAATTCACTAAGCTTTGATGTCCAGGACTTTTATGGAGGCTCCATGATGTAAACATGACTGATTTGAATTCAGACTGGTGGGTAATAATCCCAATTTCCAGCCCTCCCCTCTCTTTGGAGTGTTTGGGCAGATATCACATGGCCCAGAGCCCCAGCCTTCTGTTCACTCACATGGCTGGTCTTTCTTGTGTGACCAGACCCGGCTCTGAGATTCTCTCCTTAGATAAGCCATCTGTTGTTGTCCAAGGGACCAGCCATGAATAACAGAGACACCTCTTAACTGGGGAAATTTTTAGGGTTTAGAGAATGCTCCTCAGGAACCTGAACAAAAGCCAGACCTCTCTCTGAAGCCTCAGTTCCTTCTTGTACTTAGGTACAAGAATAATAACTTTCAAATATAGCCTATGTATTTTACACCATGTCATCTACTTTTAGAGAATTTAGAGTTCTGTAAACTGAATCTCTTAGTAAGAAAAAAGGTATCTCAACTGTATTTTTTTTCTTATTATTGAAGTAATTGATAGAATATTTAGAAAGATAATAATAACTGAGGGCAGCCCAGGTGGCTCAGCAGTTTAGTGCTGCCTTCAGCCCAGCACCTGATCCTGGAGACCCGGGATCGAGTCCCATGTCAGGCTCCCTGCATGGAGCCTGCTTCTTTCTCCCTCTGCCTGTATCTCTGCCTCTCTCTCTATCTCATGAATAAATAAATAAAAATCTTAAATAATAATAATAATAACTGGGGCGCCTGGGTGGCTTAGGTGTTTAAGCATCGAACTCTTGGTTTTGGCTCAGGTCCTAATCTCCGGATCCTGGGTTTGAGCCCCAGCTCCGGGCTCAATGCTGAGTTTGCTCATTTCTCCCCTTCTGCCCCTCCCCCATGTGAGCATGTTTTCTAATAAATAAAATCTATTTTAGAAAAAGGAAGATAATAACCGTAGTAATATTAGTGATAGCTAACACTTATATATTGTTTACTCTTTGCCCAGTACTGTTCTTTTTTTTTTTTTTTTTTAAGATTTTATTTATTTATTCATGAGAGACACACAGAGAGAGAGAGGCAAAGACACAGGCAGAGGGAGAAGCAGGCTCCATGCGGAGAGCCCAACGCAGAACTCGATCCTGGGTCTCCAGGATCACACCCTGGGCTGAAGGTGGTGCTAAACCCCTGAGCCACCTGGGCTGCTTGCCAAGTACTGTTCTATGACTTTATACATACTAATTTTCATTGTCCTGAAACGCACGGAGATGGATACTGTTATCTCCATTTCACAGATGAGGAGACTGAGGCATAGAAGTAACTTGACCAAGGTCCCACAGCTTGTAAGTGGTGGAGCCAGGAATCCTATCCTGGAAGCCTAGCTCCAGAGTCCCTGCTCTTAATCATCACTACACTCTCACTGTGCGTGTAAGGAGGCTAACTCAATGTCCTTCAGTAATGCTCAGACACAGTCCATGTTTCTATAGTAGGGACCTATCTTTCCAGTCTGTTTTCTCTGCATATACCTTTTTTACATTCTTTTTTCATTATTAAGCTTTTATTTATTTATTTGATAGAGCATCAGCACATTTGCACTCATGAACAGAAGGAGGGGCAGAGGGAGAGAGAATCTCAAGCAGACTCCCCACTGAGTGGAGCCTAGGTTCCATCTTATGACGCTGAGATCACTACCTGACCTCAAACTGAGAGTCCCACACTTAATGGACTAAGCTACCCAGGCACCCCACCTCTCTTACATTCTAACAAACATATGCTCATCCTATCTGCATTGTTTTGTGGGATCGTGTTCTTAACCTCATTAAACATTCAGACAGTATTTTAAAACCAGCATGTAATATTCCACTCTGTAGATGTTGGCATGACCATAATCATTAAACTTGTTACCTATCAATGGACTTTACCCTGTCTCCAATCTCTGTTCCAAACACTGCTATCACAAAAATTGTTAAAAAAAAAAAAAAAAAAAAAAAAAAGTGAAATGTTGATACTCCTCTGTGATTGCTTCACTTGGGTTCTATCCATGCTCTTCTCCTCTCTCCTTAGGTCTGTCTTTTCACAGTCTCTTCTGTCTGTTGAACCCCCCCTACCCTCACCAGTGAAGCCCCTTCCTTGGGATGTGGTCTTCACTACCTCCCTCTTGGCTGCTAAATCCCGCTGCTTCACCACCTCTAGCAGTGGACTCTGCCACTTGCTTCTCCCCACCCCCCCCATACCTCCAAGGTCATTCAGAACCTCTGATTGTTGAAACCCTCCTACTTTTCATTCCACCTCTCAGTAGCATTTAGCACCTTGCGTTACATCAGGACCTTAGTTTTCATTCTCTTCTCTCTCTGGCTTCTCCTCCTACCTTTCCGACTGCTTCCTAGTAGGTTCTCTCCTGTTGTTTTTTTTTATTTTATTTTATTTTATTTATTTATTTATTTATTTATTTATTTATTTTTTTTTTTTTTTTTTTTTTTTTTATTTATGAGAGACAGGCAGAGACACAGGCAGAGGGAGAAGCAGGTTCCATGCAGGGAGCCCGATGTGGGACTTGATCCCGGGACTCCAGGATCACGCCCTGGGCCAAAGGCAGGCGCCAAACTGCTGAGCCACCCAGGGATCCCCTCTCCTGGGTTATTTTAGTGGTCCCTGGTACCTGGACTTTTGGATTTTTTTCCCCAATTAAAGAGAAAGCAGAAGAACAACCCACATGGGTTGTCAACTTTTAAGTTTGCTAATTGACATTAGAAAAAACAATAAAACTTCATTTCATGAAACAAGATTTTTTTTTTAACATAAAAGAACTTACTAGAAGGATATAATACTAGATTGAAAGGTAGTACTTTAAACTTAGCTTTATGAGAGGTGCCTGGGTGGCTCAAGTGGTTAAGTATCTGCCTTTAGCTCAGGTCATGATCCCGGGGTCCTGGGATCTATCTAGCCCCACATCCGGCTCCCTGCTCAGCGGGGAGTCTGCTGCTCCCTCTCTCCCTCTGCCTGCTGCTCCCCCCCAACTTGTATGTGCTATCGCTCTTTCTCTGTCTCCCAAATAAATAAAATCTTGAAAAAAATAAATTTAGCTTTATGAAAAACTCGTTTCATTATCCTTATTTTTCTCATTTCACTGAAGACCAATGAAAAATTGATCATTAACTAATGCCAGACTTTAGACTGGTGTTTGGAAACTACAACTCTTCCCCCAGGGCTTTCTCTGTTTGCTCTGCTTTCAATTTCTACCTATGTTGTGTCTTTTAATGCTTCCCAGATTTACATCGTGCTTTCTGACTATTCTCAGTTTCATCTTTCTGGAGGAAAAAGTTCTAATCATGAAAGTAAAACATGCCTACCATAGAAAACTTGGAAACACAGGAAAATGTAAAGAGAATACACAAATCACTTCTAATTCTATGACCCAGTGATAATTGTCGTGAGGTTTTTGGTATTTTTCCCACCAGGCTGTTTTCTATGCTTCTCTCTCGCATGGATATACACAAACCTCAGGATCAGTTTTAAAAATCAAATTCATTACAAAAAAAAAAAAAAAAATCCATGATCTCTGCTTCCCATACTGCTAGATCTGTTTCTCTTCATGTATTTCTCAAGTCAGTTAGTAGTATTGCCATCTAGTTACATAACTAAGCTAGAACCACTGAAGACCTAACTCGTCTTTTAGTTCAACACATCTATTTGACCACACAGTCCTTTGAATTTCTCCATTACGGTTCTTGAGTTTATTCTTTTCTCCATCATCACCTTTTTAGTTTAGACCTTCCTGTTTCCTCCCTAGATTATTACAGCAGAAAGTGAATTTGTTATCTCTTCCTTCTTTGCAATGTATCTACCACGTATCTTCAAAGTGCTCTCCCTAAAATACACACCAGCTATGATATTCTTCTATGAGATAAAACTATGACTCACAAGAGAAAGCCCAAACTCCCTATTGTCACACTTGAAGCATTTCTTAAACCCTTTTTCATTTGTCCCCATCTCCTCACGTGTTCACGATATTCATGTTACTAACATGTTCCATTTGTGCATTTTATCAACCGGCCAACTAGGCTTTTACTTTTGTAGATGTTAATGAAGGTGCCTCATAGAAATACCTAGACATCAACTGAAATTGTTCTTTGGTGATAGTGTTTGATCTGTGTAACTTTTACTTTTCACCACAGTTACCAAGGAGCTAGTTAGTTGGATGAGAGGACATGAATCATCAGTATTTTCGATCTCTGTGCACGCATCAGGGAGATACGCCATCACTACTTCTTCTGATACGGCACAGCTATGGGACTTGGATACCTTTCAGAGAAAAAGAAAGCTGAATATTCTACAGTCTGTGGGTATACAAAAGGTCAGTGGAGGTGGGGTGCATCTTGGTCTTTTGTGCTTCTCAAGACTAGTTTCTTGGTCAGCAGGGTTTATAGATGATGGAAGACTAATGAATGATTCACATTGTCCCACCTAGCTGTGTTCTCGTAACTCAGCAACAAGCAAAGCAGAGTGGCCCACAGGATTAAAGATGTTACCTATGGCTACAATTTATAACTTACTGAGTTTTTGTTTTGAAAAATTTTAAACGTAGAGTAGATTTGTAAGAAATTCACAGTGAACACATGTGCACCATTAGATTCTATCATTAATGTATTCCTATGCTATTTTTACTTATGGTACTGTGCTATATTAAGGATCTGTCCATCTTTCTGTCCTCTATTCTTTTTTTTCCCATTTTTTTTTTAAGGTTTTATTTATTTATAAATGAGAGAGAGAGAGAGAGAGGCAGAGACACAGGCAGAGGGAGCCTGATGTGGGACTCGTTCCCAGGTCTCTAGGACCACACCCTGGGCCAAAGGCGGCGCTAAACCGCTGGACCACCGGGGCTGCCCTTTTTTTCCCCATTTTAAAGTGAATTACAGACATCAGTATACTTGCCCATAAATACTTAAGCCTGGATTTAATTGGTTAGGGTTCAGTATTTGCTAATGTGAAATTTATATATAATGAAATACACAAATCTTAAGTATTTATTTGTTCAGTTTTGTACAGTTTGCACATATACTTCTGTAACCTGTGTTGGACCTATTACTACCATCATCCCAAGGAAAGCACTGTCCTGATGTTTTCCTACTGTACATTAAGTTTTGTCTGTTGTAAAATTTCAAATAAATAGAGCTAGTCAGTAATGGTATATGTAAAGCTTTTTTCCTTTAACATAATGGTCTTGAGCTTCATCCATGTGGTTGTACATTTCAGTACTTCATTCCTTGTTATTATTGATGAGTATTCGATTGTATACATATATCACTTTTTAAAAAATACCCACCTCTTTTGCTTTTAAGGCTTAATTTTTTTTCCATTTGATTAGCCTAATACTATTGTCAGGATTGTCTGAGTCTCCCATGTGATTCATTCTATTGCTTCAGGTTATATTATACATGCAGTATTGCTTTTAATTTCTTGGTCATTAACATGAACAGCTAGCAGTGCATGTCAACCAGAAATTTATTTTATAGTCTCTGTGGAAATCTCAGTTCCTTAGATTGCCTTTAATAATTAAAAATAGATAAAAGTTGTAGCCAGCTTACTCATCAGGGGTTTAGGCCAAATATCTTAGTAGGTCTTTTCTTCTTTAATTGCTTTAGTACTAAATTGAATTCTAAATTCCAAAGCAGAGCACATTGGGAATTGAACCCACAATGGAAACAGAGTTATGAAACAGTGACACAAAAACCATCTGTTCTTTTTACCATGAAATTAAAATTACTAGATGCTGGATAGTTGCCAATCTAGCCTTGCTTGGTCATTTAGACATTTTAGTTTAAAATGTAAGACTCCAGTTGTTAGTGATACGAGAATAAAATTTAGAAAACATATGTATAGTATGCAGTATGGATATAGGTATATTGTTCTAAAATAAGAGAACATGGTAGTCTGTACGTTACCTGCAAACTTTTTCTCAAAGGACCAGGTAGTAAATATTCTTGTTTTGCAGACCCAGAGTAAAATTGAGGATATTGTGCATGTACTTATATAACCATCTGCAATGAAATTATTTTATTTTGTTTTTAGATTTTTATTTATTTATTAATGAGAGACACACAGAGAGAGAGGCAGAGACATAGGCAGAGGGAGAAACAGGCTCCATGCAGGGAGCCCGACATGGGACTCGATCCTGAGTCTCCAGGATCACAACCTGAGCCCAAGGCAGACACTTAACCGCTGAACCACCCAGGCGTCCCTACAGTGAAATAATTTTAAAATGTAAAAACCATTCTTAGCCCCTGGGCTATACAGGAACTGAAGGCTGGTCAGATTGTTGCTACTCCTGGCTTATTCTTTGAAAACAGGAGGTAATTGTGAACTAATCTTAAAGTAAAACTTTTATTCTTAATTTTTACTCAATCTATGTTTTCATTCCATTTTCTGATTCTGTATTTGATTTTTTTAAATTTTTTATTTTATTTATTTTTTTTATTTATGATAGTCTCACAGAGAGAGAGAGAGGCAGAGACACAGGCAGAGGGAGAAGCAGGCTCCATGCACTGGGAGCCTGATGTGGGATTCGATCCCGGGTCTCCAGGATAGTGCCCTGGGCCAAAGGCAGGCGCCAAACTGCTGCGCCACCCAGGGATCCCTGTATTTGATTTTTTTTAAAAGATTTTATTTATTCATGAGAGACAGAGAGAGAGGCAGAGACACAGGCAGAGGGAGAAGCAGACTCCATGCAGGGAGCCCAACATGGGACTCAGTTCCGGGTCCCAGGATCAGGCCCTGGGCTGAAGGCAGCACTAAACTGCTGAGCCACCTGGGCTGCCCATGATTCTGTATTTTATATAGAACTTCTGTGACTTTTGTATGTATGATACATGGTGACAAATGATGTTGAGTCTCATTTTATGAGGGCTCTTTTTAATCTAAAATAGTCTTCTATGAGGTACGTGAGTAGCTCAGTCAGTTAAGTGTCTGACTGTTGATTTTGGCTCAGGTCGTGATCTCAGGGTGGTGAGATTGGGCTCTGCCTTCAGTGGGGAGTCTGCTGAAGATTCTCCATCTCCTTCTCCCTCTGCTCCCCTGCCCCCACCACTGCATGCACACTCTCTCTCAAATAAATAAATCTTTAAAAATAAAATAATCTTCTACCGTTTTTCCCATGACATTATTATTTATTCTTTTATTTATTTTGAGAGCAACCAAGCCAGTTGTCCTGGAAAATGCCCCAAATTCTGAATTTGTCTTATTGTTCATTGCTATGTCATTTAACTTATTCTCTGATTTGTATTTCTTATAAGCCAGAAGTTAAATCTAAAGTCTTAAGTAGGGATTCCTGGGTGGCTCAGCAGTTTGGCGCCTGCCTTTGACCCAGGGCACGATCCTGGAATCCCAGGATCGAGTCCTGCGTTGGGCTCCCGGCATGGAGCCTGCTTCTTCTCCCTCTGCCTGTGTCTCTGCCTCTCTCTCTCTATGTCTATCATGAATAAATAAATAAATAAATCTTTTAAAAAAAAAAAGTCTTAAATAAATTCATGTTCAACATTTTCGACAGGCTATTTACCTTATACGTAAGATGCAGATAGTAGTGGCCCATATCTTAGTGTTGGCTTCAGGACCAAATGTGGTAGCTTCTACAAAGCAATCTAGACCTAACATCTGCTTTGGTGTATCAAGTGCTTATTTCTAAGTCAGCTGCAGCTGCTTCTGCTGTTGTCCTTTGTTCTTACCTGTTTTCTGGTTCTACTACAGGAGTGGCTCAGTGCAGTTAGGTATCTTTTTAAAGAGCTGTAAGGGGCGGCCTGGGTGGCTCAGTGGTTTAGCACTGCCTTCGGCTCAGGGCCTGATCGTAGAGACCCGGGATCGAGTCCTGCGTCGGGCTCCCTGCATGGAGCCTGCTTCCCTCTGCCTGTGTCTCTGCCTCTCTCTCTCTCTGTCTCTCATGAATAAATAATAATAAAATCTTAAAAAAAAAAGAGCTGTAAGATAACTTGTATTTCTTTTGAACTACGTGAAATAGATGAATGGTACCTCATTAGCAATTCAGAAGCCCAAAAGTTTCAAGCAGTTCACTTGGTGGCAAAATCTGATCTTGCTGAATTCACTTGGCAGCAAAACCTGAACTGAATTGACACAAGGCTGAAATGTTCATGTGTTTGAGTATGGGATATTGCTCCGGGTCACCCAGGGGTTCTGCATTCTATCACAGAATATCATATTACCATTCTCAAGTCAGAAATAATTCTGAATTCTGGAACACAATTTAGCACCAAGGGTTTCAAATTAATAACTATGGACCTTTGATTTAAAAATATTTTTCCTTTTTTTTTAAGATTTTATTTATTTTGAGAGAGAGAGAGAGAATGAGTAGGGGGAGGGGCAGAGGGAGAGAGAATCTCCCCACTTAGTGGGGAGTCTGCAGGGGGCTCCATCTCATCACCCTGAGATCATAACCTGAGCCTAAATCAAGAGTCAGACGTTTAACCGACTGAGCCACCCAGGCCCAGATATCAAAATGTTTTTAAAGAACCTGTCACTCCCAACATCTTTCCACTGGTTTTGTGCCTGGCAATAGAAATAATTAATACCAATAGCAATAGATACTAATTATTGAATATTTATTATGCACCTAACACTTTGTTTAGTTATTTTTAAACTTTAATCCTAAAAGTAGATACTACTCTCATTTTACAAAAGGGGATCTGAAGCTGAGAGACATTAGTAACGTCCCATGTCTACATAGCTTATCAAATACTTGTGGTTTTAATCTAAGCTCATATTAGTGTAGAGTCTCTCCATTATACCATACTGCCTCTCGGGTAAGTCAATTACACTGCTTCATATTAGTAAATTTCTATTAGTTTGTTGATGTTCAAAGTAGAATATTTAAATATTTAGTTTGGGGTTTTTGAATAAATCTAGAGTTTCTGATGACTATGGTTCAGTATGTATTGGAAAAATTTTTGTGATGGATATGAAGAAACATTTAACAAAGAATGTATTACTGAACTTAGTCTCTTTAGTGGGCACACACTAAATTTTTGCTGAATTGTGCATTTGACTTGCCCTTTATTGCCATACTGAACTCTCAACTTTGAAAAGAGCCCACATACCTCTCAAAAGTGAATTGGAAAGCTTAAGATTTTTGCATTTTATAAGGAAAAGCAGCAGCCCCACCCTTTCAGCCAACCTTCCAAAAAGCAAATTTTGTTAGTGCTTTTGAAGTTTTTACTAAGCTTATGACTGTCAAGAGATGACACTATCTAAATAATGACATGATTCATTAGGAACAATTTTATAATCATTAAAATCTGGCAATTAAAATCACAAATCTAGTAATGAATAATCATGTAGGCAATAATCTATCACAGCTATTCCCCTAAAATAGCAGTTGGTGTTCATTAACTTTTAAGCTTTTGCTTCTCCCACTAGGAATAAACTTTATTACTTTTCTAGAAAAATATTGCTAATTATAATAAAAATCTTAAGTCACTCTTTCGACCTTGGCTTTCAAACAGCGTTTCAGTGCATTCGTTTTAGATTACATTGTATTTATTGCAAATTCTTTCAGTAAGACCTTTCTATTATAAATCTTCCTGAATCTGTTGGCAAACAATCTATCAGAGATTGTCTTTGACAAAGTGAGCCAAGGACAAAAGTGAGGATTGAATTAGGCAAGGGCAGCAGTCAAATTAGCATTTTTTATTGTATCTTATTAGCATGAACACTGAGTAGATTGTTTTAATTAACCAGTAAGTCCCACAGTGCATTATGTATGTGTGTATGTAAGAGTTGTGGTTTTTAAGCACTATTTATTATTTAAAAAGATACTGTTATATGTATACAAGAAAAATAGTTCATAATAACAGCCTTCAACTATTATTATAAAAACTACAGGTTTCTTGGGGTGCCTGGGTGACCCAGTCGGTTACAGTCGGTTAAGCATCCGATTCTTAATTTTAAGTCATGATTTCGGGTTGTGAGATCGATCACAATCGATTGTGAGGCCCGCGCTGGGCTTGGAGCTTGCTTAAAATTTTCTTTCTCTCTCCATCTGCCCCTCCCTGCACCTCTTAAAAAAAAATTAAAAAATAAATAAATAAAAAACTTAAAAAAATTACAGGTTTCAGGCCTTGAAATTTTTATAGTAATATCATTAACTATTAGAATCATTCTTGGGGCACCTGGATGGCTCAGTGGTTGAGCGTCTGTCTTTGGCTCAGGTTGTGATCTCAGAGTCTTGGGATCAAGTCCCACATCAGGCTCCCTGTGGGGAGCCTGCTTCTCCCTCTGCCTATGTCTCTGCCCCTCGGTGTCTCTCATGAATAAATAAATAAAATATTTTAAAAATAAGAAATGATTTTTTTTTTAACTGTATGTATAGAACAGACTTGGTGACAACACAAAGCAGATGCAGGGTTGCAGAAGTATTTTATTTAGGTGCCTATGGATTCATTATGTCTATAACACTTGGAGAAAGCCGCAGTAGATTTGGTGTTGATCCTGCTTTACCCTCAGACAGTCATTTTTGGTCCACTCCTTCTCACTACTACTCCTTTTGGTCCACTCCTTCTCACTATTACTATGAGGATGGCCTCCAAATTGTAAATACTCAAGAGACACTCCAGTGTTAAAGATGGTGATCACCTCATCTCCAAAGAATGTAGCATTTCAAGAGAAAACAGGGTTTCTCTGACTCTACTAAACGGTGAAGGTGTATGACAAATCCAGGGTCAGAATGAGAGGCTACAAATTGTTCACGGTGTGCTGCCTCCTTAGTCCCTGTTCCTTCTCCAACACAAGAACAAATCATATCTCTTCAAAAAATAATAAAGCTTATAAAGACAAACTGGTGGAAACAATGACAAAATATGTTCAAATATGAAGAGTAACAATAAGCTGTAATGCAGTTAAGATGGCAGCTCTAGATGGGAATCAAAGAATAAAGAGCTAGAGATAGAACTAAAGATTAAACCATGGGAAATGTCACTTGAGGTTTTTTTGAGAGGATGGACAGTCTTAGGGCATAGATTTCTTCCATCTTCTCTCCTTTCTTTTCCTTCCCTTCCTCCCTTAGTGTGCTTTATACAAATGACACAAAATCATATTAGAGGACATTGAAATTCTTAGGAGAAAATGGTGAATTTTAACTAAAACTTTGTGTTATCAAAAGTCAGCATTGTTGCTTCTCCCTCTGCTTATGTCTCTGCCTCTCTCTGTGTCTCTCATGAATGAATAATTTTTTTTTTTTTTAAAGGAGGGGGTCCCTGGGTGGCTCATGGTTGAGCATCTGCCTTTAGTTCAAGTCATGATCCTGGGTTCGTGGGATCAAGTCCCTCATCGGGCTCCCCAGCAGGGAGTCTGCTTCACCTTCTGCCTGTGTCTCTGCTTCCCTCTCTGTGTCTCTCATAAATAAATAAATACAATCTTAAAAAAAGAGAAAAGTCAGCATTGTTTAGTGCTTATACAATAGAAGAACAGACATTAGAATAAAGTGGTATTTCCAACTTTACTATCAAGTCCAGTCTCAATTGTCCATTAAAAAGATAGAGTCACTGATAAAATATCATAGTTTTGTTTTCAACAACAAACTTGTTTTTTGTATTTTTATAAATAATGCCCAACAAACATTTGTATACCTTTACCTTAAAGCACTTTGCTGATTTTTTTCCCCAGAAAGGATTAACTCTTAGAAGCAGCCTGACTAGCTCAGAAAAGATACATACCTCTCTTCTCAAGGTTGTTGAGATACCTTGTATATTATCTGTAACCAGTTTTTATTACCAGCAGCCAGGAGGACAGTGCCGGTTTCCTATACTCTCACCAATATTTAATATTTGTAATCTTTATGAGTAATTAGTATTTCATGTCATGTTTATAGTAGAAGGTAGTTTATAGAGTACATATGTTAGTGTATGTATAGCTTGTGTATATGTTCATTTGTGTTAGAGTATATCTGATACACAAAATATTGTTTTCATTTGAATCTTTTATAAGGTTAAATATTTTAAAATTGTTACTTTGTATTTTATGAATTGCCTAGTCATTTCAGTCCCTGATTTTTTCTAAAGTTTGTTTACCTTTTCCTTTCAGTTTATAATAGTATATGAGTTATCAGTATTATCCTGTCATAGGTCATAAATATTTTTTTCCAGTTTAAGAAAAAGTAATTTTTTAAAAGAAAAATTGACAACTTGTATAATTTTAAATTTAAAGAAGCTGTTGGCTATATGAACAATAACTTTTCCTTTATCTTTAGGTTTTCTTTTTACCATTAAGTAACACCATCCTCAGCTGTTTTAAAGATAATTCCATCTTCGCCTGGGAATGTGATACTCTTTCTTGCAGATATCAATTGCCACCTCCACCTGAAAGCTCTAGTATATTATACAAAGTATTTGCCGTAACCAGGTAATGTGCATTTCACTTTTTGTTTAAATGTATTTATTTTTTAAAGTAATCCCTATACCCAGCGTGGGCTCAAACTCGTGACCCCAAGATCAGGAGTCATACACTCCTCTGAGCCAGCCAGCTGGGCCCCCCAAATGTACATTTTAAAAATGTTTTGTTTTATTTAAATTCAACTAATTAACATATAGTATATTATTAGCTTCAGTGCTAAAGTTCAATGATTCATCGGTTGCATATCATGTGCCCTCCTTTTTGTCTGTCACCCAGTTACCCCATCCCCCCACCCTCCAGCAACCCTCACTTTGCTTCCTATAGTTAAGAGTCTCTTAAGGTTTGTTTCCCTCTCTGATCCAAATGTACATTTTTTAAAACACTGAGAATTTTTAAGAAATCTAGTTTCCAGTAAAATTTTATAAATTTTCATTCCATTTTCATTATCTATTCATTGTCTTTTCTTTCATAGGAGAAAAAAAATTGCTTCAAACTTATATATGTTCTATAGAACTTTTTAATTTATTGTGGCAAATTTCAGATGTACACAAAAATATAAAAATACAGGAAGCCCTAATTACAGCATTTTTATTAACTGTAATAATCATCTGATAGCCACTTTTATTTTATCTGTAACTCAACCTATTACTACCTCCTACTACCTACTGCATTTCCTTAAAGCAAAATCCAAGCGTATCATTTCATACATAAATATTTCAGTGTGTATCCCTAAAGGAAAGAGTCCTTTTTAGAACATAACTTTAGTATTGTTATCACTTCCTTTTCCAAGTTTTTATTTAAAGTCCAGTTAATTAACCCATTATCATACTTTTTAAAAATGAATAATTTCTTAATATTGTCATATACACAGTTTTTGTTCAAATCAGGAACCAAACTAGGTTCACACAGTGTTTTGGATGATATATCCCTTTTTAAATATTTTCCTTGCAATTTATTCATTAAGGAACAGTCATTTGTCCTATAGCGCTCTCTGTATTTCAGGTTTTGCTTTTTGGATCCTTGTGATGGTGTTTAATATGATCCTCTCACCTTGTTTCCTATATACTGGTCACACCTATATTTTCTATAAATTGGAGGCTTGGTCTGGTTTAGGTTTGATTTGGGGTCAAGAAGACATGATAATGATAGGTGGTTTGCATGCTTTAATCAGATGAACATTTCTCTTGTGATATTAGCAGCCATCGCTGATCATGACCTAGAATCAGTATTGCATTCGAGGCTAGCAAAATAGTGCTATGCTAATTTTGTTATTCCTTCTTCCCTTATTAACTAGAAACCTACTATAGAAAGAAACGTCCTCTCATCAACTCTTTGGTTACTTTATAGTTGCAAAGGAAAGGTGGGATAAATGCTTGATGTCCCTGTCTTTAAAAAAATTTTTTTTTTTTAAAGTAGGTCCCCCACCCAGCATGGAGCCCAATGCAGGGCTCAATCTCACTACCCTGAGATCAAGAGTCAGACAGAGTTTAATTGACTGAGCCAACCAGGCACCCTTAAAAATTTTTTTGTAAAAAATAACGAATTGGCTTATTGGCATTTTCCACATGTCGCCAATGAAAGCTTTGCCTTTAATTTTTGTGAATGAATGGATTTAAATGTAGTTGATATGATTTAATCCATTAATATCACTATTTGTGATGCTCTAGTTCTCCCCTCTTTGACTGCTTTGAACCCTTCTGATAACAACCCCAGTGGTCTGTTTTGAAAGCTCTCATTCTTTTTCTTTTTCTTTTTTTTTTTTTTTAAGATTTATTTACTTATTTATTCATGATAGACATAGAGAGAGAGAGAGAGAGAGAGAGAGAGGCAGAGACACAGGAGGAGGGAGAATCAGGCTCCATGCCGGGAGCCCAACATGGGACTCTATCCGGGATCGCGCCCTGGGCCAAAGGCAAGCGCTAAACCGCTGAGCCACCCAGGGATCCCCCGCTCTCATTCTTTCTTATCTGACGAGATGTTCCAGGCTTACCTTATACATTTTCTGTCCCAAACCTGGAATCAGCCATTTTTCTAAAGAGCCTGGGCTTGTTTTAGTGGGAAATAATAGTTCAAAAACTAATCTGGATGTTAGGGGTACTCCTTGTGACTAATCTGGTCACTGTCTCTAGGCCTTTTCAGTGGAAAGAGCTAGAAAATATATTATTTCCTTGTTTTCTCTCACCCTCTTCTAAGTCATGAGTAAATCCCGTCAGTTCCATCAAATATCTTGAATTGGTCTGATCTGTGCATTGCCACAGCTATGACCCTACTCTAACTCCCTTGGTCTCTTTCAGACTTCTATAATATAGACTCCTTATTTGGTCTCCTTGTTTTCAATTTCATTTCCTAAAGTCAGTCTCTACATAGCAGATAGAGTGGGGGTTTGGGGTTTGTTTTGTTTTGTTTTTTGAAGTAGGTTCCATGCTCAGTGTAGAGCCCAGTGCAGGGCTTGAACTCAAGACTCTGAGATCATGAGTTCGAGGCTTAACTGGCTGAGCCACCCAGGTGCCCTGATAGAGTGGCCTTTTTAAGTCATAAGTCAAATCATGTCACTTCCCTATTGAACTTCCTTGAAAGGCATTCCCTTGTGTTTAGAATAAAAGCCAAACTCCCCATAATATCCCTATGGCCTCTGTCATCTGGCCTCAGGTTTTCTCTTTCCTCCTATTGAACAATTCCAACCACCCTTGAGTGTGGCTTCTCTCTCTTCCTTAGGTGCTAACCTTATTCCTTTCTCAACACTTAAAGTGTCGGCCAGTCTGGAATACCAACCAGCATGGAATTCTTCCAAATCATCCCACAGCTGTCTCATTCACATTTTTCACGGAGGAGACCTTCCTCCTTTCCCAAGTCTATAACTCCCATCTTATTTTATAGTTCTTTAGAGAACTTACCGTCAGCTGAGGTAAAGTTCATTTGTTTCCCCTCCTCTATACTGAAAATCCCACAAGAGCAGGACTCTTACCTGCCTGGGTCACCATTATGTTCCTGGTGCCTGAAATGATACCTGTCTTCTAGTAGACTCTTTACAAGTTCTTGGCAAATGAGTGAACAACATTGCAAGTCAAACCAGCTTATTCTTTTTGTACTTTGTAAAAGTAGCTTGCTTTGAGCAGGAAAAAAAAAGCTGGGGTTTGGGCGCCTGGGTAGTTCATTCAGATCATGATATCAGGGTTCTAGGATCAAGGCGCAAGTCAGGCTCCCTGCTCAGTGAGACATCTCTGCTTCTCCCTCTGTTCCTCCTACTCATGGGTGCACACTGCACAAATGCACATTCTCTCTCTCTTTGTCATAACTAACTAACTTTAAAAAAAAAAAAAAAAAAAAAGGTTGAAGGGCACCTCGGTGGTTCAGTGGTTGAGTGTCTGCCTTCGGCTCAGTGCGTGATCCTGGGATCAAGTCCCACATCAGCTCCCTACAGGAAGCCTGCTTCTCTCTCTGCCTATGTCTCTGCTTCTCTCTGTGTCTCTCATGATAAATAGATAACATCTTTAAAAATAATAATAAAAAGTAAAATAAAAAAGTTGAGGCTTTTTGGGTTTTCATGTAACAGTGCTGTATCAATTCAGTATAGTCATATGTGAAATATAGAAAGTTGAATAGAGGTGACTTTGAGATTACACTATAAAAGATAAATGTTACTCCGAAATCCTCAATCAGGTCATCAAACAAGTATTTGTTAAGCTGGTGTCTTAATACAATAGGTAAAAAATCTATATGCTGTAAACCTGAACTTTTCCTATATGATAGCTACTATATTCATGGGACTATTTAGTAAAAATTAAATAAAATTAAGATTTTACTTCCTCAGAACCGTTAGCTACATTTCAAGTTGTGGCCAGTAGTGACCATATTGGGTGGCATAGATGGAGAACATTTCTGTCATGTGGGGTGATAGTGGACAGTACTACTGTAAACAATTCATGTAGTCCTACTTTCTCACCTTTTGTTCCACAGAGATGGTCGAATCCTGGCAGCTGGAGGGAAATCAAATCACCTTCACTTGTGGTGCTTGGAAGCTAAACAGCTATTCAGAATTATTCAGATGCCTGCTAGAGTTCGAGCCATCCGCCACCTAGAATTTCTCCCCGATAGTTTTGATGCTGGCTCTAATCAGGTTAGTAATATAAATGTAGGACATTATACTTTCTGAGAAAGAGCATATCAATTCCTGAACTATCTTTGTTCTCCTCTTTAACTTGCAAGGTACATGTGAGCGTGTGTAGTTTGATATTCAGAGAGTTGACTGACTTTAACATTGAGGTGTTAATTGGCATAAACATTAGCTTCATAATGATTTGATATCTGTATACATTATATAATGATCACTGTAAGTCTGGTTAACATCTGAGACATGGGACTTAAATGTGACTTTTTTTTTTAAGTAACAGACGCAACTTTAATTGATTTCTGGATAAAAACTACTCAGTGCAGGTCAGTAACCATGGCAGCCCCTACTCTTTTGGAGCCACGTCCTGCATGGTCTTCAGGACCTGCATTAACGGGCTATTTGCATGATTTCATGTCATCCACAGTATTAGAAAAACAAGACATTAGATCAGTTTAGACGAAATGCACTGCTGGCAGCCAAATCCAGCCGTTATATTCCATATTTTTTCTTTAGATCTTCTACCTTGTTGACGTAAGCTATCATGGCATCTTCCTTGGAAGTCCCTTTCAGCTGATTCCAGGCATCCCACTTGGCCTTGCCTCTGAGATCCAACAGCCCAGGCCGTTCTGTGTTTACATCACCTACAGTTGCCTGTTTGTAGTGACTGTAGATGAACAACATCTCATCATCTGCTGGCTTGGTCTTGAGGTGCTTAACATCCTCAGCAGCTTTGTCAAACTCAGCCTGAGACATGGTGGCGGGGTTGCGAACCTTCGGGACTCATATATTATTCATATATTATTTCTCTCTACTCTTAGGTTCTTGGAGTGCTGAGTCAAGATGGCATAATGAGATTTGTTAATATACAAACTTGTAAACTTCTCTTTGAAATTGGGAGCCTTGATGAAGGAATTAGCTCATCAGTAATTAGCCCACATGGACGGTACATTGCATCTATTATGGAAAATGGAAGTCTGAACATATATTCAGTTCAAGCTCTAACACAAGAAATCAATAAGGTATGTTATCAAGTAAATAACATCAAAGATTTATTTTATTTTATTTTATTTATTTATTAAAGATTTTATTTATTCATTCATGAGAGACACAGGGAGGCAGAGACACAGGAAGAGGGAGGAGAAGCAGGTTCCATGCAGGGAGCCTGATGTGGGACTCAATCTGGGGACTCCAGGATCACGCCCTGAGCTGAAGGCAGATGCTCAACTGCTGAGCTACCCAGGCATCCCTGTGCGGGGCATTTTAAAGAGTAAAATCAACAACAGAAAGCACAAAGATGTGAAAAACGTGACATTAAACAGACCATGGAGGGGATACTTGTTTCAATTATGAGAGCAGAAATAAGAAGGCCGAGTGCTGTCGTGGGTGAGCAGGGATCGAGTCCCACATCAGGCTCCCTGCATGGAGCCTGCTTCTCCCTCTGCCTGGGTCTCTGCTCTCTCTCTCTCTCTCTCTCTCTCTCTCTCTCTCTCTCTCTCTCTCATAAATAAATAAATAAATCTTTTTTAAAAAATGCTCCACACACATACACAGTACCAGCGTGCTGTCTAGTGTACCTAAGCACAAGAAGGTTGCAATAGATACACTTAATTCAGGCATAAGTTATAGTGCCGTTGGCATGAGTTCAATGTTCGTGAATCAACTTATATAGAATAAGTGTCTTTAAATACAAACACACACTAAACAAAGCTATATATTGATTGGTCAACAAAAATGTTGTGATCACTGGCTCACAGGGACCTAACTGTATTTCTCCTGGGAGCAGTGATTCAGTATTCACTAGCTCAGTACTTCTTGGAGCTTCTTTATAGAACAGAACTACTGTGAATAGTGAGAACCTTTGTGTGTGTGCGTGTGTGTGCATGTGCACACTTGTGTGCATGTGCAGATGCATACATTTTCTTTAACCATATGGAATTATACTCTACTATTCTCATAAACTTTAAATATTTAGTAACTTACTAATTTGATTTTAATGAGTTTTCAGCTTAGCTGAATTTTACAGGAGCTAGGTACATGTTATTAATAGAAGCAGGGTGAGATCTGAGAAAAACCAAAGGAAGGGTAAGTCATTGACTTCCTCTCTGGTATTTGTTAAGCATATTAACATCATATTGACCAGAAAAGCTAGCCTATAACAGAAGTAAGGTCACCTTTTTTTCTTTTTGTACACATTATCAGCACCACTAGTGTCTTTCTGGCTATTCCAGGCTTGCACAAATGTTCAGATCTGTAGTCTCTACAAAACTGACCCAAGTCCTGTTCTTTCAAGTCCTGTCTTGTGGCCACTGGAGAATCATTAGTATTGTGCTGATAAGTAAGTTAATTCCTGCTTATGTGTTGAAGCTTTAACACTACTGAGGTATGGCAGTTCAGATCCTATCTCGGGCTCTAACTTTTGGGAGGATTGTATTTTGTGGAAGCACATGAAGTTCAAGAGGAAAAAAATGTGGCACTAGAATAAAAATTTTAATACAGATTGGAAGAATGGATTGACGTTAGAAAGAAGAGAGTTCAAGGATATTAAAGATGGGCACTATTCAGAAGTCAGACCATTGTTAATTGTATTCATCGCTAAAAAATTGAAAAATCACAGAATAGATGGCCATCGTACTTTTTTTGAGGGGCAAAGCTATTGTTAAATTTTGCATTATCCTCGTATTCTTTCTAGATACGAATAATAATGTATCCGAGAAAAACACTATTTTAAAAACCTTACAGAAATGGTTCCAACTTTAAACGCTTTTAATAATAGTTTTAAAACAGAAATGTAGTATCTACACCCTGTATATTATATTACCTACTCTACACGTTTTACAGTGTTCTCTATATTCATCGTACTGCAGTTGGCAATAGAGAAGACTTTTTTTTTTAAGATTTTAATTTTTTTATTTGAGTGAGAGAGTGCATGAACAGGGGGAGGGAGAGAGGGAAAGGGAGAAGCAGAGTCCCCACTGAGCAGGGAGCTGGATGGAGGAATCGATCCCAGGACCCTGAGGTCATAACCTGAGCTGAAGTCAGCTGCTTAACCCACTGAGCCACCCAGGTGCCCCAGGGAAGACTTTTTTGGACTCATACAGTAGGCTGCAGGTTTCAAAAGTAGAAGTCCTAAACCTCTGAAGATAACATGAGAAAAATCTTTGAAACTTCAAAGTAGTCTTTTAGTAGTCTGTGTTATGAAAAAGGGTCAAGATGTTTGCTTTGTTCTGTTTTTTTCTTTTGGGAGTAAGGCGGGGGGAGGTCAAAAAGTTTGGTTTCGTTTTCAAGGAGCTTTTTAGAGGAGTAGTGATTCATTGTCATTTACATTATCTTGGAAAAACATTGTTCCAGCTTTCATGATGATCTGAATGCAAGGTAATGTGTATATCGTATTTTTCTGAAATCTGGTGTGTTCATTTTGACATATGGGATATTCCCTGTGTTTGTGGTCTGTTTTCTCATCTAACAGGAATTGGCACTTTGGCTTCCAGAAAAATTTTTTAAAACTCACATATCCACCTTGTTTTTGATTTGAGTCTGGGCTAATCACTAAGGAAACTCTTAGCAATAATGGACTCAGACATTTCAGTAATCTGTGAAAGTCATTGTAACTTTCAGAATATTTAGAACTTTGGAAACCTGAGTTACCTTATCTGCTCATTTCCTTTGAGCGGGGAAGACCTTTTGATTTCAAAGTGGTGTTATTCATGGAGAAAATGTTTCTGTGAATCATTTTCCCTTAAGTAAATTGAAGCTGTTGGGATTTATTTTCTTTTATTTTCCCATAATAATGAGGGTGGAGAATCTAAGTCTTGGCGTCCGAACTGCCTGTTAAGCTGTCAACGTAGTAGAGGACTAATGGCCATCTCTGTAGTACCAAGGACAGAGAGAGACAAGTGTCCCAGGCTTCCAGAGGAAAGTCATTTGACAACTCCCTCAGAGAAATTCACTTAAGCCCAAAGAGTATTGGGGATCCCTGGGTGGCGCAGTGGTTTGGTGCCTGCCTTTGGCCCAGGGCACGATCCTGGAGACCTGGGATCGAGTCCCACACCGGGCTCCTGGTGCATGGAGCCTGCTTCTCCCTCTGCCTGTGTCTCTGCCCCCCCCCCCCCCGTGACTATCATAAATAAATAAATAAATAAATAAATAAATAAATAAGTTAAAAAATTAAAAAAAAAAAGCCCAAAGAATATTAAGGTGCTTCTCTCAGCATTCTAGAGGGCCCTGTGTCCAGCTGCCTTCTGTGCCACAGATTACCACCAAACCACTAACTTTATCACACAAGTATTAAAAAAATGGATTAGGGAAACCTTGGTGGCTCAGTCGGTTAAACATCTGCCTTCAGCTCAGTCATGATCTCAGGATTCTGGAATTTTGAGTCCTGCATGGGGCTTCCTGCTCAACAGGGAGTCTGCTTTTCCCCCTCCCTCTGCCCCCCCCCCCCCCCCCGCCCCTGCTCATGCTCAATCAAGTAAATAAAATCTTTTTTAAAAATAAATTGATACAGTATGGTTTAAGGCCAGCTTTCAAAGGATAATTAAATTCTCTATTGTTGTTATTCACGTATCTTTATTGTGTTCTTCAAGGGAATTTGGCAGAAATTTGATTTAACAACAAGGAAACATTTTTGGATATTTTATGTACACTTTTTGCTTGGAGAATAATGTAAAGGTACATTATGAAATTGATCACAACAAATTTTGTAAATCTTATGTGAACAGGTCTGTGTTCTAAGAATAGCCACTGGATTTTATTTTTTCTCCCTTTTAGCCACCTCCTCCCTTAGTGAAAGTGATTGAAGATTTGCCTAAGAGTAAACTGAATTCTGGTGACCTTAAGATGAAAGTAACATCAGGAAGAGTACAACGGCCAGCCAGATCAAGGGAAAACAGAATACAAACCAGAATACTAAAGAAAGACCTGACTGGTAGTTTTGAAAACAAAGAGGTAAGAATATATTATGATGACATTTTTGTCATGACTCTGCTATGGAGGAGATTTACGATACTTAAAGCCATCATCACTCTTCCCTCTCTTAGAACTTAAAGGAAAGGTAAGAAGATAAGAAAGTTGTAACTGAAATTACAACATGTTTTCTAAATTTTCAATATACAATTATATTAGTACATGTTTATGGTTTTTTAAAAAGTCAAACAGTATAGAATTGCACTGTCCAGTACGCTAGCCACTAGCCACGTGGGGCTCATGAATACCTCAGATGTGCCTAGTCTGAAATGAGATGTGCTGTATGTGAGAAATGCTCATCAGATGTTGAAAACTTTGTATAAGCAGAAGAATGTAAAACATCTTGGGGCACATGGCTGGCTCAGTCAGAAGAATGTGTGACTCTTGCTCTTAGGATCTTGAGTTGGAGCCCTATGTTGGCTGTAGAGATTACTTAAAGTAAATAAACTTTGAAAAAAAAGGAATATAGGGATCCCTGGGTGGCGCAGCGGTTTAGCGCCTGCCTTTGGCCCAGGGCGCGATCCTGGAGACCCGGGGTCGAATTCTACGTCGGGCTCCCGGTGCATGGAGCCTGCTTCTCCCTCTGCCTGTGTCTCTGCCTCGCTCTCTCTCTCTCTCTCTGTGTGACTATCATAAATAAATTTTTAAAAAATTTAAAAAAAAAGAAAAAAAAAGGAATATAAAATATAAATAATTTACATCGATTATATGTTGAAATGACAATATTTTGATTACCTTGGGCTAAATGAAACATTACTAAACTTAATTTTACCTGCATCTTTTTATTTTCTTTTTTTTTTTTTTTTTAATTTTTATTTATTTATGATAGTCACAGAGAGAGAAAGAAAGAGGCAGAGACATAGGCAGAGGGAGAAGCAGGCTCCATGCACCGGAAGCCCGATGTGGGATTCAATCCCGGGTCTCCAGGATCGCGCCCTGGCCAAAGGCAGGCACCAAACCGCTGCGCCACCCAGGGATCCCTGCATCTTTTTATTTTCTTAACATAGTTCCTAGAAAACTTAAAATTACATGCATGAGTTGCGTTGTTAACGCTACTATAGAATGTTAGGAAGGGAAAAAATAAAAGTACATCTTTCTTCTTCCCTGTCCCCTAGCCCACTCTTCTTCGCACTCCCCAGAGGTAATCATTGTTAATAGTTGTTGATACGCTTCAGGAGTCTTCTGTGCATATAGAAATATATGTATATCTGCACGTGTTAACCTTTCTATTTTTTTTACATGAATGGAATCATAGTACTGTTCTATAACTTATATCACTTAACATATTAAATATCTATATTTATGCATATGGTGCTACAACATTTAAAAAATACTTGCATTGTATTGCCTTTGTGCATATACCTTCGCCTTAATTTACTGTGCTTAGCTGGCATTTAGATTATATCATCAATCTCATGTTAATACAATCTGTGATGAAGTGGAAAGCCTTATATAATTATCTTTGAACATTTGCACAAATGTATTGGGAGAAGTAGAATTTTTAAATCAGAGTTTGGATAAAAATTTTGATAGTAGGGATCCCTGGGTGGCGCAGCAGGTTAGCGCCTGCCTTTGGCCCAGGGCGCGATCCTGGAGACCCGGGATCGAATCCCATGTCGGGCTCCCGGTGCATGGAGCCTGCTTCTCCCTCAGCCTATGTCTCTGCCTCTCTCTCTCTCTCTCTCTGTGTGACTATCATAAATAAATTTTTTAAAAAATTAAAAAAAAATGTTTTGATAGTAGAAGCCAAATGGTTCTAAGAAAGAATGAGCTACTTTGCCTTTTTGCCTTGTTTGCGATAATTTCTATACTGTATGTGTGTGAGAGAGAGAGAGAAAGAGATTTATTCAAGAAAAACTTAGAAACAACCAAAATGTCTGATTGTAGGTAACCAGTCATAAATTATGATACAGCTATATACTAGAAATCTAAGAATATTTAAGAGGAAAGGGAAATAATTACAGTATATTAAAAATAAAAAGCAAGCTATAAGTACTATATACTTGGATATCAGTTTGATTTGAAAAGACTTTGAGTACATACGTATTATTTTTGAAGAAAAACCAAGATGCTAATAAAATTACCTTTGCGGGATGGGCTTTCAGTTTTATTTTCTTCTTTATGTAAATTTTTTGTGTTTTCATAATTTTCTCAAAGATCATATATTACTTTGGAATTGAAAGTAAATATAAATATTCATAAAGAAGTTGGTAATGTTTTCAAGGACTTTTAAAACATTTTATTGACATTAAACCAATTGCACACACAAAAGTACACTATACAGCTCAGTGATTTTTTTTTTTTTTAATAGACCGAACACACCTGTGTCACTAGCACACAAATCCAAAAATTGACCCTTAGTAGCACCCAGAAGGCCCTCTTCTGGTCCCTTCCAGACCCTTTCTTCCCAAGGATGACTCCTCTCCTGACTTGTAACACCATAGATGAGTTCTGCCTTTTTCTGTATTTATATAAATTGGATCATTCAGTTTGTAGTCCTGTATCTGGCTTCTTTCATTCAACATTATGTTTTATTTATGCTTGAGAAATCCATGTAGTTGTACATCATTCGCTCATAACTATATAAAATTCCATCATGTGAGTAAACCAAATTTTATCCATTCTGTAGTTGGTAGACATTTGGATGGTTTTCTACTTCTTAAAAAAATTTTCTGTTAGAAATAGTGCTGCTGTGCACATTGTAGTACATGTCTGTTGGCGAACGTTGGGCATATTTATGCTGGATAAAAACCTAGAAATGGAATTACCAGCCTGTTGGTAATGCTTATGTTCCGCTGTAGTATGCTGTCAGTTTTCCCAAGAAGTTGGTTGAAACAATTTACATTCCCACCAAGAGGTATTTGAGAGCTCTAGTTGCTCCATATTCACACAAGCACTTGGCGTTTTTCACATTAATTTTAATGACCTCTTTTTTTTTTCCTCTGAGCATTTTAAAATTGTGAACCTGACATAATACGAATGTGTAAAGCGTGGTCTACCAGGGAAATTCATTAGAGACCCAGTGGCCAGAGTTTTCAGTGAAAGCTGGTTATATAGGCATCGTAGGTTAAGTACATCTCAAAATCCCGGACTCTACAAGGAGAGCAGGTATTCAGCATAAATCACAGTGTACGAACAATTTAGGCACAGTGAGCCACTCTTATCTGGGGACAGTGGGAAATTTCCTGAAATCCAGGTTTCTAGACTCCAGACAAGGCCCAGCCTTGCAAGTACACCTCTCTAAGGGTAGTGTTCTCAGACCTCCCATGTTAACACTTTTCAGGACATACCCACATACACATTAAGAAACTGAGTATTACCAGTAGCTTTGAAGCTCCCGTGTGCCTACTCCCAATCACATTTCTCTCCCTATCCTATAGATGTAACTATTGTCTGCATTTTCATGTTAATTATGTCCTTTATAGTTTTATTACTTTTATGGGTAATCTTAAAATATTAGTTTTTTTAATTTACATTCAATTTAGTTAACATAGTATATTATTAGTTTCAGAGGTAGAATTTAATGGCATGTAACACCCAGTGCTTATTCCGTCGAGTGCCCTCCTTCATGCCTATCACCCAGTTACCCCATCTCCCCTACCCACCTCCCCTCCAAAAATATCAGTTAGTTTTAAAAAGCTAAGTAGCAGGCACAAACCTAGCTGTGTAAAGGTTGGATAATCTCATTCCTGTTAGTTGAATGTTCTGATGAGAAAATAAGCTGAATGATAGCTCTGAGACATGATCTGACTTCAGCTTTCCTGAGAATTTACAGGAGCCTTTTCTGGGAAAACTAAGGGCATGGTCACAATTGATTTCTGGAAAATAAGAGGCACCACCTTCAGGGCAGTACTCTAGTGGGAGTCAAATTTGGGAATTCTTCAGAAATATGTCAGGGAGTGGGCTGCTTCTCAGCAATTCATAGCCAGCTCTAAGGAGTAGGTCAAAGTAGAATACTTGAACAGGGTGAAATCTTCACTATAATCTTGGCGTCATGACATGGGAAGGGAAGTAGGAACTTCGTCTGTATATGGTCAGGATAAGAACAGATAAAACCCAGGCCAAACTCACCTGGGGATTTTATCTTCGTTTACAAAGAGGTTCCAGGGGCACCTGGGTGGCTTGGTTGGTTGAGCATCTGACTGTTGGTTTTAGCCCAGGTCATGATCTCAGGAGTCCTGCATTGGACTCCATGCTCAGAGGGAAATCTGCTTGAGATTTTCTCCCCTCTCCCTCCTCCTCCCTCTCTGCTCCTCCATCCCCAACTTGCACCCTCTTTCTCACTGTCTCAAATAGTAAAATCTATAAATAAATAAGTAATGCTGGAAAGCCATTGTGAGCTAGATTACCCTTTCTGTTTTGTGATGATGTCACTTATTGATGTTATTTTTTTTTTTTAAGAATGAGTTGTCAGATGGATTAAACAAAAAGCGTTTGCAAATCTTATTAAAAGGCTATGGTGAATATCCAATGAAATACAGGTAAAATTTACATTCTTCCCTGTTAAATCAATTTTACACCCCTCCCCCAAACTTTAGGTTAAAATTATACCTTTATTTCAGAATGTTCATTTGGCGCTCTCTGCTACAACTGCCTGAAAACCATACTGCATTTAACAGCCTGGAAGATAAAGGTGTTCATGTGGCATTTCTCAACCTTCAGAAGAAATACCCCATCAAAAGCAGGAAACTACTCAGAGTGTTACAGAGGTATGTTCAGTATATTGCAGCAATATGTATATCTTCCTCAAGATATTAATTATAAATGAGAAGATGGGAATTTTATAGTAGAGAAACTCAGCAGATACCACCTTAATATGTTGCACATCACTTTCTAGGTATTCTTACCAAAAACGTATAAACCCCACTCTAAGTCATGAGAAAACGTTGAGGGACACTCTATAAATAAAATAACTATGTGATATTCCCCCAAAATGTCAATGTCCTAAAGATAAGAAACTGGGGAGCTCCCATGTTGGAAGAGCCTATGGGCTCTTAATTTAGCAAATAAATATAGTGTTGAGTCCTAGTTTGGCAAAATGAAAAAAATGACACATAAAAAAATGGGGAAAAATGATAAAATCTGAATGAAGTCTGATTTAGTTAATAGCATAGTACTGATGTTAATTTCTTAGTGTCCTAATTGTACCATATTTATGAAAGATGTTGACATTAGAATAATTTGAGTGAAAGGTATATAGGAACCTCTCTACTATTTTTGTGGCTTTTTTGGAAACCTAAAACTATTTCAAAATAAAAGTTTTTTTTTTAAAAAAAGGAAACCTTAAAAGTAAATATAGGAGAATTACAGCCCTAGAGTAAGGCGGGCCTTTTAAAGCATGATGTGTCCAGAAGAGATTGATATGAACACAGATCTCTACATGTAAAAAAATTCCCCAAAGACAAATGTAAAAGTGAAAAAGTATATATAAAACATAAGACAAAAGGCTGGTTTCTATATGAAATACTCATGTAAAATGAGTGTGGAAAGGACCAACCAATAAAAAATGGAAAAAGAGGGGCTGCCTGGGTGGCTCAGTTGGTTGAGTTTCTGCTTTTGACTCAGGTCATGATCTCAGGGTCAGGAATGAGCAGCCCCACATCCCGCTCCCTGTTCAGCAGAGAGTCTGCTTCTCCTTCTCCCACTCCCTCTGTGTGTGCACGCTCTCTCTCTCTTTCTCTCTCTCAAATAAATAAATCTTAAAAAAAAATGGAAAAAGGATTGAATGTGTTGTTCATAGCTGAGGATATAGTTCTTAAACATGAAAAGTTGTGTATCTCCCTTATAATAAATGCCAGTCAAAATTACATTGAAAAAATATGTATATATACACATTTAAAACCACATTGCCGTTGTTTTTCTGAGTTTCAATTGACCAAAATTTAAAAAAAATAGTCCTGGAGCAGCACCTGGGTGGCTCAGTGGTTGAGCATGTGCCTTTGACTCAGGGCGTGACCCCGGAGTTCCAGGATTGAGTCCCTCAGTGGGCTCTCCACAGGGAGCCTGCTTCTCCCTCTGCCTGTGTCCCTGCCTCTCTCTCTATGTCTCTCATGAATAAATAAATAAAATCTTTAAAAAAAGAAAAAGAAAATTGATAATAAAACATGTTGGCCACAGTGAAAAAATGGGCATCCCTTTATTCTGCTAATGAGAATGTGAATAGACGCTATTTTTGCAAAGAATAATTTGGCAGTGGCTATTGAAATTGGTGCACATGTTTTTTGACTCAGCAATTCCCTTCTAGGAATTTATCCAAATCTATATTCCCACATGTAAATGTAAATAAAACGTTAAGCATGGCATTGTTTATAAAGGATTAGAAGCAACTGAAATGCCCAGTAAAGCCAAATTTAAGAAATTAAGGTATCTACACAAAACTGTCATGTGCCATCAAAGCTCCACATCTACTTAGATTGAACTATTTCCAAGATACTATTAAGCAAAAAATACAAGGTGTGGAAACAATGTTTATATCAACCTTTGTGATTTTTTTAAAAAAAGGATCTAGGGCACCCGGGTGGCTCAGCGGTTTAGCGCCGCCTTCAGCCCAGTGCGTGATCCTGGAGACCCGGGATCAAGTCCTGCGTAGGGCTCCCTGTGTGGAACTTGTTTCTCCCTCTGCCTGTGTCTCTGCCTCCCTCTCTCTGTCTCTCATGAGTAAATAAATAAAATCTTTAAAAAAAAAAAAAAAAAAGATCTATACTTTTTAACAGTGGTTCTGGGGAAGTAAGCTAGATGACAAAGGTAGAGGGGAGAATCAAATATACCGTCTGTAGCAAATTTTTTTTATCATGCGAATGTTTTACTTAAAATTCTAATAATAAACTTTTCTGGTCTTTGTTTTCTTACATGATTCACAGAACCCTATCTGCGTTAGCTCACTGGTCTGCCATCTTCAGCGACACACCATATCTTCCACTCTTGGCATTTCCATTTGTAAAATTATTCCAGAACAACCAACTCATCTGTTTTGAAGTTGTTGCTACCCTCATCAGTAAGTAAATAAGTATTAAATAATGAAACCAAGGGCAGATTTCTGTCTGTTTTTCTGATGTCTTTGTGACATTTAGCAATTCTGGTGTTAAACAATCAGATACAGAGCGTGAAATGGATGATTTGGATATTTATACATAAACCTTTTTATTTACAGGAAAATCTGGATAGTTACATTTTAGAAGATACTAATACAGGTTAGATTTTGTTAGTAAGAGGAAGCAGGGGCACCTGGATGGCTCAGTTGGTTAACCATATGACTTCATCTCAGGTCATGATCTCAGTCAGTGTCCTGGGATCCACTCCTGGGGCTCAGCATTCAGCGGGGAGTTCAAGTGTCCCTCTGCTGTGCCCCCTCCAGCCCCCCAGCTCCTGCGTGTACTCACTCTCTCAAATAAATAAAATCTTAAAAATAATAAGAAAGAAGCAGATTCTTTACTTACTGAAAGTCAGTTAATATTCCTAGGATTGTAACAAGTATGTAAAGCATTTAATAAACTGGATCCAATTATAGATTGATTTAACAAAAATAACAATTTTATATGTATTTTAAATTACTTTAAAAGATTGTCTTGTACAAAGGAGAAAAGCTCTTACCTATAACAGTAAAATTTTTAAAAGAAATAAAAGATTCAAGTATACATATTGTGAGTATTATATTTCTCTTTATGTTTTTTTGTTCATTTAATTACATTGTATTTGCTTTGGTTAATTTTTACTGATCATTGGAGAAAATATAGGAAAATCTACAAAAGGAAAGTCACCAGTGTTCTTCCTCCCCATGGATAATCTTTGATAATATATTGATGAATTTCTTATAAGAGCATTTCCCCCAAATCATTAAATATTCTTGAAAAATATAATTTATTCCCTGGGTAATGTAACATTTCATCATATAGATGTATTATAATTTAGTTCCCCAACTGGTAGACCTTTAGTTTTTTAAATAATTTTTCCATACATTTTAAGCAATATTTAAAATTTTTATAATTGAAAAAAATTTATAATTATATTACTTTAATGTTATGTACATTTCTCTTTTTATAAACTTTATATTTTATTGACTGTAGGATTCTTTTTTTTCCCCCTCACTACTAAAATATTCTATAATGTAAATGTACTAGTTTAATCTGTTGTTGGACATTTAGGTTATTTCTAATTTTTACCTCAAGAAACAATGTTATAACTATCTTTACATAGAAATGATTATGATTCTTTTCTCTTGGTCAAATTCCTGGAATTGGTATTATTAGGTCAAAAAAATAAGAATATTCTAATTGATTCCTCAAAAGGGTTATACTAGTTTACCCTGGCAAAACACTTTGTGTTTTAAAAGGAAAAGAAGCAACTCAACAACAAAAAGAAAAATAATCCCATTTTTATATGGACAAAGACCTTGATTAGACTTTTCTCCATAGGAGATATCTAAGTGGCAAATGAGTACATGAGAAGACGCTCTGGATCATTAGTTATTAGGGAAATGCAAATTAAAAAACCACACTGAGATGCTACTTATACCTACTAGGATGGCTATAATTTCAAAATTGGGGAAAAAAAGAGGGATTGGCAAGAATGTGGAAAAATTGGAACCTTCATATATCGCTGGAAATGTAAAATGATGGTCACTGTAGAAAATTGGCAGTTCCTCAAAAAGTTAAACATAAAATACCATATAACCCAGCAATTGCACTCTTTATTTCCAGTAAAATCTTGTTAAATCGTTGGAGCATGATTACGTGCTGAGGAATTGATTTTCCTTCTAAACCTGAAATCTAAATCTAGAAGATCCATCATGGTCAGCATGAGTAGCTGTGAATTTTCATCAAGGGTCTCAAACTAGTTTTAGCTAATAAACATTTACTAAATGTTAGCTCCAACTAAATGTTAGCACTGCTTGCGATATTACCATTGTTCTGACCGTTCAGGTTCACAGTCTAGTTGGGACCTAGTAGAAAGTCTGAAGGAATATAATCACTTTGGTATATGATTTGGAATGTGTTTATAGAAGTCATTTTAAGCACTGTTTTACAGTCTCTTTATGACCAAGAGGGAGTTAGTTCTTCAGGTGGAGTCAAAGATCTCCACACAGTGATTTCTCCTTATCCTGTTCTCATTCAGTTCTGTGTCTAGGTCCTCTACTCGTACTCCTGTTGTGGTGACTCCATGCCGAACAGAGGAAGTTACTGTGTAAAGCAGGGTTTCCCTTTTGCCTAATTGAAAGCAGTGTTCTGTTGATGATTAGGTATAAAAATCAGGGCCGTATCTGTGTGCAGTGTTTGACAATTCCTAGGATTAGCAGTGTCTGTCTGAGTCATGGTAGGTACTTAGCACATGTTGCTGAACTGGATTTTTCTCTTAGAGTTAACTCGAGCAGCAGTTAAAGAAGTCGAAATAATTTCCTTTAAAGCTTAGTTTTTAAAATTTTTTTTTAAGGTATTTATTTATTTATTTGTGATAGTCACAGAGAGAGAGAGAGGCAGAGACACAGGCAGAGGGAGAAGCAGGCTCCATGCACCGGGAGCCCGACGTGGGACTCGATCCCGGGTCTCCAGGATCGCGCCCTGGGCCAAAGGCAGGCGCCAAACCGCTGCGCCATCCAGGGATCCCTAAAGCTTAGTTTTTGCAAGAGTTTAATTATACCTTAATTATTAACTCAAATTTACTTACTAATAAATAATTGACTTCTGGAATTAGTAGGCCCTTTATAACCGTATGTAATCCAAAATTCCACTGACCTAAACCTTGGTTAGCTAATATGTGAAGAGACCTTTATCATCAAAGGATGGAACCACAGTCCTTTTCCACTCAAGCATCCCTGATTAGGTATGAATTTGAGTAGATTTCAGGAGATTGGCATTTAATGTTCATCGGTTTTGTTTTGTTTTTAAGATTTTATTTATTTCAGAGAGAGAGATAGTGACAGAGCTAGAGCGCAAATCGTGAGGAGAGAGAGAAGCAGGCTCCCCCACTGAGCAGGGAGCCCAGTGCGGGGCTCAATCCTAGGACCCTGAGATCATGACCTGAGCTGAAGGCAGACCCTTAACCGATGGAGCCACTCAGGCACCCCCCATTCGTCACATTTAACAAAGACTTAAGAAAGAAGTTTTTTTAGAAGGGTCATTCTGTTAACCAGGAGAAGTAGGAAGCAGAATGCCCTATGGTGAGGATCAGGAATACTAAGGGAAGTATCGTTTGTTTTGATTGACACTTTCTTATCACCTGCTCTCATTTGAAGAAATTGGCCAGTTCCATAAACCTAAAATACTATTGTTAACATGATGGAACTTTAAAATCAATTGTTCTAGAACTTGAAGAGTTATCATGTGTTCTTTGTTAATGAGCATATTGATGGCATAAAGAGTGGATACATTTAAGAATTGCAAAATCTTTTGATAAATCAGAATGGTAAAGATAAATTTTCTATTTTTTTCTTCATAGTCAATTGGTGTCAACACTGGTTTGAATATTTTCCGAATCCTCCTATCAATATTCTCAGTATGATAGAAAATGTTTTGGCATTTCATGACAAAGAACTACTGCAGCACTTCATAGATCACGATATAACTTCCCAGGTAAGAAGAATAAGGTTTTTTAGGATAACATGGCTTATTTGGGAAGCTAACATTGGTTCTGGTATAAGTAAGGCAGTATTTTCTTGAAAGAGTATAATAAAAGAATATACTACCTTTTGTATTTTTAACAGTATTCCATTCTTCTTCCTTAAACTGCTTTCCTGAAAGTCTGTAAAGAAAGGTCCGGAGTAAGGTGGTTCTTTTCCCAGTTGTTTTTAACATAACTGTTTTTAACTCTAACTGCTCCATCAAATGTAAGAAAATATTGGCAATGACTTAACGACTTTTCCGTAGGAAACTAATAAATCTTTCCTTATTTATTTTAGCTGTATGCTTGGCCTCTTCTTGAAACCATTTTTTCAGAAGTACTAACAAGAGAGGAGTGGCTAAAATTATTTGATAATGTCTTTTCCAACCATCCTTCATTCCTCCTCATGACTGTTGTAGCCTACAACATATGCTCTAGAGCTCCTTTGCTCAACTGCAGTCTTAAAGATGATTTTGAGGTAAATATCCTTGTTCTTAAGTAATGGTTCTCAAGTTTCATTTATTTCAATTGAAAGATCCATTCATTTATTGAGTACCTGTTGCATGTCAGTTACCAGTGCTGGGTGGGTAGTAATGCAGTACCACATCCTTACTCTGACATAGTTGGTAGATAATCCAACAGGCAATTACAGCACACTATTTGTCTTACAGTCATAGCTTCAGAAAAGAAACATGGTAATATGGAAGTTCCATGCTTGTTGCCTATGTAAAGGATGTTTAACAGGTGGGTCGTTGTTCTGTGTGTGGTTTTATAAGTGACCCATCCAGTCTGTGACAGTCTGGATGCTTATTACACATATGAAATGGTTACTATGAGAATTTTGAGACATAAGAGGAAAGTTACTTAGGAAAGCATGAGAGGAGGTTTTTTAAAGGAGAAGTTCTTGGAGCACCTGGGTAGCTCAGTTGGTTAAGCATCTGCCCTCGGCTCGGGTCATGATCTCAAGGGTCCTGGGATGGAGCCCTACATTGGGCTCCTTGCTCAGTGCGCCTTCCCCCCATCCATGTGTGCTCTCTCGCTATCTGTGTCTCCCTCTCAAATACATAAATAATAAAAGAAGAGGTTCTTTTGGTAGACAAGAGGAATTGGGCTTGCTTGTTATTTATTTTGTGGTTCCTAGCAGACTTTATTTTTTTAAAAGGTTTTTAGTTTTCCTTTTTTTAAAAAAAAAAAAAAAAGATATATTTATTTGAGAGAGAGAGAGAGTGGGTGAGGAGGGACAGAAGGATGAGAGAACCTGAAGCAGACTCCCCACTGAGCTCAAAGCCCAACGAGGGGCTTAGTCTCCCAACTCTTGACATGAGCTGAAATCAAGAGCCAGACTGAGCTATCCAGGTGCCCCCTGTCAAACTTTATTTTTACTTAATGTTCACAAGATACATATATACATATATTTTTTAGAATTTGGACCTGCCGGGAGCACCTGGGTAGCTCAGTGGTTGAGCATCTGCCTTTGACTCAGGGCGTGATCCTGGGGTCCTGGGATCAAGTCCCATGTTGGGCTCCCTGCAGGGAGCCTGCTTCTCCTTCTGCCTATGTCTCCTCTTCTCTCTCTCTGTATGTCTCTCATGAATAAGTAAATAAAATCTTCAAAAAAAAATAATTTGGACCTGCCAGCAGAACAAGATAATGTGGAAACATTTCAAATATTTTGAACGAATCAAGCTAATTTATTTTCATATTTATTTATTTTGGATTTTGCAGAGAAAAAAATCCAAGTGGAAGAGCTTGCTCCATTGTGGGTTGAAGTATTCTTCTAATATAAAGGAGGCCTTTGGTTTGAGTTAAAACTTAAAAAGTATTATTTCAGAAATTTGGTTTTGAAATTTTATTGGACTTTGAAAATATGAAATTGACTCAAAAACTTGGGTTAAGAAAATCTTCAGTGAATTTGCCAAGAAAGAGAGAGAGAAAGAAAATTCATACTTTAAACTCTTGTTTTAATTCTATCTCATAGTTGCTTTGTTATGTAAATCACAATTTAAACACAAAGTTCTCTTACAGTATTTTTTTCATCATCGGAATAACTTGGATATAAGTGTTGTAATTAAGGAAGTTTATCGTCTCATGGATACCACTCCCACTGACATTCATCCAGACAGCATGCTTCATGTTTTTGTGGCACTGACAAAAGGGCAGTATCCAGTATTTAACCAATATCCAAAGTTCATCGTGGACTATCAGACACAGGAGCGAGAAAGAATAAGAAATGATGAATTGGACTACCTGAGGGAGAGGTAATCATGGAATAGTTGTACTTTGTGGGATAGAAGCAAAATCTGTTATAGACAAAATTTTTATGAAAAACACATGTAAAATATTAAGTATTTGTGTAGAATCAGAGTTTGAAGGCTGGGAATATCTTTAAAGGTATTTAATTCTTGCATATAGAAGTAAAACAATCATATTAATCAGGTATATATTTCGTGTTTTGATTGTTCTTGGACTTAAATTACTCAGTTTTCTTTGTTTGCATTTTTTTCTTTGCATTTTTTGGTGAGACTTACATAGGGCATCCTTTCCAGTGCTTTCTTCCCCTTGAATGAGATAAACTTTAATTTTTGAAAGTAAAAGGCAGTTGTTCAGGGTCTCAAAGGGAAATAGCAATTTACCCTTTCGTGATCACAAATGTATATTGGAGGCTTGTTTGTGTCTGGATGTAATAAGAAGTATTCCCTACTTAAGGCAGATGGTTGAAGATATGCAAGCTGAAGTAGACCAGCAAAGAGTTGAAGATGAAGCTTGGTACCAAAAACAAGAACTCCTTCGTAAAGCTGAAGAAACAAGGAGAGAATTGCTCTTACAGGAGGAGGAGAAGATGGTACAGCAAAGGCAGAGGTATGTGTTACCGCTTTGAGAAAATCTGGACATGTGAGTTAGTCAAATAATTTTTATTTTCTTCTTTATTTTCTATATATATAGCATTACCCACCTGTGGCATTTCCATTAAGCAAAAATATAAGCTAATAAAAAGAAATCTGCATATACCACATTTCAAAAGATTGACATATACTGAAACATAATTCTGAAACTATACTGCACTGCACTATAATTTTGCACTGATTATTCAGAAGTAATACAAGACCTAATGTACCTTGGAGGATGTTATTGGAAACATCATTATACAATAGGCAGAAATGCTCTGTAATACAGTGCTGGGTAAATCACCTTGAGGAAGGCATAATTTTTTAAATTGTGTTTTTTTTTTAATATTTATTTATTTATGATAGAGAGAGAGAGGCAGAGACACAGGAGGAGGGAGAAGCAGGCTCCATGCCAGGAACCCGACGTGGGACTCGATCCCGGGACTCCAGGATCGCACCCTGGGCCAAAGGCAGGAGCTAAACCGCTGAGCCACCCAGGGAGCCCTTAAAATTGTGTTTTAAGCATACTGGCATGACTTGAAAATTGAAACATAAAATGATTATCTCTATGCATTTCATACTTTGGAGGACAGGGTGCTAGAAGTGCTAAATGCTTATTTGAACATACATTAATAAAGCAAAATGTTTAAATTGATTAAGATTATGGGATTCAATAGTAGGGACTCCTGGGTGGCTCAGTGGTTGAGTGTCTGCTTTTAGCTCAGGGCGTGATCCCGGGGTCCACGGATCAGATCGAGTCCCACATCGGGCTCCCTGCATGGAGCCTGCTTCTCCCTCTGCCTATGTTTCTGCCTCTCTCTCTCTCTCTCTCTCTCTCTCTCTCTGTTTCTCATGAATAAATAAAATCTTTAAAAAAAAAAAAAAAGCCTAATCGTTGGGAAACTCACTTCTGTAAGTGTTTACTGATTTTTACTCTTGGTTGGGACTTTATGAAACCAATTTCTAGTGTGGGTTAAAAACAATTACTGAACTGAGCATTAACCTTATACTAAAATTCTGGAAGAGTAAGCCTATGTAATCTTTGGTCACACTGGAGCAATTTTTGTTCTTCTTCAGATAAAGGGTATCGACTGTAGTGAGATGATCTGAATAGACCTGTTATAAGAACTTTTAAATCTGAAATGAATAACCAGTTGTGTGTAGACACATGTCATTTCCATGCATGCAGACATGGGCAGTGTTCACCCATGTGTGGTATACATACCACCATGCCACGGTAGCACCAGTCACACTGGGGCAGTGCACCCTAATACGTGCCAGGCCTTTCATTGTTGGGACACATGTTTCCATTTAAATCTACATTGAGAAATGTGTTGATTTGTTTCTCTTGATGTATTTTGTATTTAAGACTAGCTTCTGTGAAAAGAGAGTTGAAAGTAAAGGAGATGCACTTACAAGATGCTACAAGAAGGCGCTTTCTGAAGCTGCAGCAAGATCAGCGTGAGATGGAATTAAGAAGGCTGGACGATGAACTCGAGAGAAAGGTATATGACCACTACTTTTGTGCTCACTTGGGATCACCCTTTACTCTCATTGAACTGTGACCCAAACACCCTCAAGATCAATGTTATTGCTAGAATTCACAAGGAATATTAAATAGCCTCTTTACTTTCACTTTTCCCTAGGCTCTTCTTATTCACTTCCATATTTCATTAATAATTAAAGATTTTAGAAATGCCAAGAAAATTAGTCAGTTTGACTGGCATCCTTGGCGACTACTTCTCGAAAAATAGAAGCATCGATTAACCATTAACTGTGAAGTAGGGGAAATACTCTTTTTTAGTATAAAAATTTGCACATGGCTAATACAAGAAAATTTCTGTCATAAAATGCATGGAGTCAAAACCTTCCCCACTCTTCTCTCCTTTCCTCCCCCAGAGATACACTGAAAAATGGCAATACAGCTTTTCCATTTCTCATGGTTGCCTAGCATTCCATTGTGACTATATTATCGCTTGATTAATCCTTTGCTGTTAGACATTGAGGTGGTTTATAGTGCTTTGCTGTACAAAACGGTGCTAGGTTAGCATTCTCAGTACAAATTGCACTCAGGTTGCACTCATAGTTTTGTTGAGTAAATTCCAAGGTATATCAAATTATTCTCTAGAAATGAACCTACCTATTTTAAGTGTATATATAAGAGTGCTTATACCCTAGTCAATTCAGAGTACATCAGTCTTAATATTTGCCAATCTGATGGGTGCAAATTGTATATTTTAATTTGCCTTTTTTTTTTCTTGCTAGTGAGGTTAAATATCTCCCAAGTTACTTACTATCTTCTGTTTGTAGAACTATAAATTTTATGTCCATATCTTTTGTCCTTTTTTCTATCAGGTTTTTTCCTTATCAATTTACATTGGCTGTTTGTGCCATTTGAGGCAGCAGGATCCAGTAGAGATATGATGTGAGCCACATAGGCAATCTTGTTTTCTAATAGCCACATTAAAAAAAATAAGAAAATAAAAAAGAAACATGAAATTAATATTTAATACAGTAGATTTCCAAGTTATTGTAATATGTAATTAGTACAAAGATGTTATTAATGAGATATATTACTTTTTGTTTATACTAAATCTTGGAAATCTAATAGTTTATATAGTATACCTCAATTTGGACTGGTCACTTTTTTTTATGATTTATTTGGTTTAGAGAGAGTGAGTGGGGGGTAGGAGCAGAGGGAGAGAATCTCAAGCAGACTCCCTGCTGAGTTGCGGAGCCCCATATGGATTTCTGTCCCACGACCCATGAGATTATGACCTACGCCAAAATCACAAGTCAGCCACTTAACTGATGAAGCCACCCAGGCAACCCTGGTTTTAACTTTTTAAATGGTTAAAAGAACTCAAGAAACATAATTTCATGACATGGAAATTATGTGACTTTTTTTTTTTTTAAGATTTTTTTTTTTTTTTTTTTTTTTTTTTTTTTTTTTAATTCATGAGAGACACACAGAGAAAGAGAGAGGCAGGTACACAGCAGAGGAAGAAGCAGACTTCATGCAGGGAACCTGACGTGGGACTCCATCCCGGGTCTCTAGGATCACGTCCTAGGCCGAAGGCAGCACTAAGCCACCTAAGCCACCCAGGCTGCCCTTATGTGACATTTTTAAAAGCATGAAATTCCTATTTCAGTATCCATAAATAAAGTTTTATTGGAATAGTCACACCCATTTGTTGATGAACAAAGTCATTTGCCAACTGATGGTTTATTCAGTGTTAAATCCCCTTATATATCGTATCTCCTCCATTGCTGTGTCTGCTCCTAAGCCAGCACCACACTGAATGACAGTTTCGGAGTGTTTTCCTAACTAGTGGGCCTCATTCCCACTATAAGTTCACCTTTTCAGGATATTCTGCAGTATTCTCAAATGTGTATCATTTTATTTATTTATTTTAAATATTTTATTTATTTATTCATGAGACACAGAGAGAGAGAGAGAGAGAGAGACAGAAATACAGGCAGAGGGAGAAGCAGGCTCCATTCAGGGAGCCCGACACGGGACTCTAGGATCATGCCCTGGACCAAAGGCAGCGCTAAACCGCTGAGCCACTGGGGCTGCCCAAATGTGTATCATTTTAAATGGAGTTTGAGAATCATATCACTTTTTCTTTCCAGATCTCTACCTCACCCCATCCTAGCAGCACTTTTATTAGGATTATTAGGATTGCATTGAATTTATAGTCTCATTTAGGGAGTTTTAAACCTAGTTTTGGTCAAATACTAAGTATTTTTTCAGTCTTTGAAAGTATTTTGCATTCATCTGTATTAGAAATCTATCATCTCTTCTATAGCATGAGATAATACCTTTGTTTTATTTAAAGCCAGTGAATTTTAAATTGGGTTTTGAAAGCTATGTTTCCTTTTCATGATCTCAGTGAATAAATGAGGTTGATAATTCATTATTCTAGAAAAGCATATATTCTTCTCCAAAAGTAGTACAGGCTTAGAACAAACTCTGACCTCTTTATTCCAAACTCTTTGAGATAGTGAAGGCAATTTTTTGTCAAAGAATCCTGTAAAGTCCTTTCAGTTCATATGACCTGGCCTCTGCTTACCCTTCCAGCCTCCTATTCTTCATCTCCCTATTCTGTTCATGAGCTCTGACCCTGCTAAACTGCCAGAGCTTTTCTGCTCCCCGTGCAGGCACCAGCAGGGAAACTGTTTAAGTCCACAGTGACACATTCAAGTGACTGCACATCCATTAGCAGTAAGCAGAGTTGATCTGTGGTTGCTCTGGCACTAAGCTATTTGTATGTCTAAGCAAAAGAGCTTCTCTAATTGAAATTCCTAAAACACATTATTAACTATGCCAAACCTCTCTTCCACCTATTAGAATTTTTACTATTCTTGTTTCATAAACTTGAGCATCCCCACTTTTGACCTCGTTGGCTTTCCCAGTAACCTTCCTAAGTTGAACTGGTCACCGGTCAGTGATTTATTTACTTCTCAGATGCATGTCCTTGTATGTCCCACCGTATTTTCATTTTTACTCTGTTTCTCCAGTAATAGGTATTTGATCTCTTTACAATGTCTAATACTTACACATACAAATAGTAATGCAATTCTTAAATGTTTACTGAATAAACGAATGGGGTTTGATAACTGATGTCATTGGTTTTATTTCTAAAACACATATCTCTCCTAAAAAATGGGGACTTTAAGCAGCCAAGTATTCATTTAAGACCTCTCCTAATATTTTCTAGCCACCTAAAGAGGCCCTTATTCAAATCCTCTCATGTATAAGTGTAAAAAGCTTCCACATAATCAAAATCTGAAGAAAGGTAGACTTTAAATTAGCTAAGTCCAAGCAGAGCACATTTAAAATTGGAGTTACTCTTTGCCAAACTGAATTTATAAAAGTACAGTCACTTACAGGCACCTAGGTGACTCTTGATTTCGGCTCAGGTCATGATCTCAGGGTCATGGGATCAAGCCCTGTGTCAGGCACCATGCTCAGCAGGCAGTCTGCTTGAGGTTCTCTCCCTCTGCCCTTCCCCTCATCCCCCAAAATAAAGAAATCTTAAAAAAAAAAAATTTTTAAGTATAAGCATTTATTCAAAAAGAACATTAAATAATGTTATATTTAATAAGATTAAACATTCTATACTTTTAACCACCGCAAATTTAAATTGCTCAAGTTTTTCTTACTCATAATATTGGCTGATATGGTGTGGTAAGAGCTGCCATCTGTTCTTGCAGTCTGGGTAGATGAGCATATGGTAATTGTACTTTCCTTTTTAGAAAATTAAGCTTAACTTTAACTTAGACATTATTCCTAGATTCTGCAATGAATAGTAATAGACTATCAATTACTCTGGTATCAAAAACCCAATACTTTTTATTTTAAATACTTTTAGTGGGTTATTTGGATTATAAGATTACTAAAGCTGTTAAACAGAAATTATCTTGTCAGTTCTTTTTGGTGTTCACACTGTTGTTTGGCCATAGGTACACATGAGAGATCGAGAAATTGCTACTACAGCCAAAGACCTAGAAATGAGACATCTGGAACTTGAATCACAAAAAAGACTTTATGAGAAGGTATAATTATCTGTTTCCACCATGGGAGAAGCAGGGTTTATACAAACTCTTTTTAGATTGTATTTATTCATGATTTCATAATGCTCATTTTATTTGTTTTTTTTTTTTTCTTTTAAGCAGAATATAGTGTCATCCAGGATTGTAAGGTAGCCAGAATGTCTGAATGTACAGTTTGTTGTAATGCTTTAACTCATGTTTCTCTTAGCGACTTGGTCTAGTGTCTGACGTACCAGATGTAAGCCCCAGATTTTGCCTTAGGATCTTCCACCAACTTACTAAGTTTTCTCCCATCTATGTGATAGTGACTACTAAATTAACCTAGTACTTCACAAGGATCTTTATAAGTAAAGTAAATCAGACAAGAGCTTGTAAAGTACTTTTAATTTGAATTCTCTGGAATTAGATTATCAAGTATCTACTTAGAATATATAATTGAGTTTCCAAGACAGTGGAAAAAAGAGTTTTGTTAATATAAATATTTATTATTTGGGAAAAGCATTTTGTTATGCATTTATTTAACGTTGAAACCATAAGTTTTCACTTCCTTCAGCCCTCTTAAAGTGAGATTTTGAAGTCAGTGATAACTGCAAATATGTAACAGGTAACATATGATTGTTCACATTAAATGAGTTTTAAAACATATGTCCTCCATTTGTATCTGCAACATATTTTGAGTTCCACACTGAACTACTTCTAGAATTGAGCCAGGGATTTACACACTGGCTAGGTCTCCTGTGATTTTGAATTAGATTCAATTCATTTAGGCCAAACCTAAGTTTACTTTTTCCCTGTTTTTTCTTTGGGGAGATGGGTGGTGGCACCAATGGAGCATGATTTCAGAATTAGCAGAAAATTTGCAAGAAAAATACTAAGAATTTCCAAATATGTTTCTCTCAGAAATATTGAATCAAATATTAACATCTTGTTAAATTAGCATTATCCTTCCCTTCCTGTCTATGCCTTGATACCCCTTCACCCCTAAATGCTTCAGTGTATATTTCTTAAGACTAAGGAATATTTATCGCATGACCACAAAACAATTATCAAAATCAGGAAATGAACATATTATTGTTATCTATTTTATCAGTTGTAAAAATGTCCTTTAGTGCAAAAGAAAATCTCAGATGATTCATTTTTTTCAGTTGTCATGTCTCTTTTAGTCTCCTTTATGTTGGCACCACTCATGAGTCTGTCTTTATAACTTGATATTTTTGAAGCATTTGGCCAGATATTTTGTAGACTGTCCCTCAGTTGATGTTTGTTGTTTCCTTATGATAAGATTCAACTTAAGTGCTTTGGACAGGAATGCCCTACAAGTGACACTGAGTTTCTTTCTACATATCATCATCATTTTTGCCCTCTTTTGAGGAAAGTATTTATTAAGCAAACTAATAGAGTTAGAGAAGACTGAGCCTACTCAATAAAACTAATTCATAAAATCATGAACTTTATCTAGTCTGTTAGATTCGGATGTGCAGCTCCTGCCTTTTTCATCAATTTTAGTAATTAATATTTTATCTGCCAAACTTAGCTCTTACATTAGTTTGATTAACTGCGTCTATTTGTAAACAAACTATATCCCAGAAAACAGACAATATTGTGATGACTCTTATTGGAAATATATGCTCAATATCCCATGTATATCTAATTTGAATTTAAAAAATTAACAAAAGAATAAAATGAAGCAAAAAAAAAAAAAAGAATAAAATGAAGCACAAACAAGCACATACTGACCTCTGATCCTGAATCCATCTCCTTCATCTCCTAGGACCCTGCTTCATCAAGTCCAATTTCTGCATTTCTCTTGGTCTCTCTCAAGCACATGTACTTTCTACTTGGTGTAGGACCACCCTTGCCAAGACTGCTGTGAGAATTAAATGAATTAATATCTATATGTCAGTGACAGGAGTCCCCAAGACTATCCTAAGGTTCAGTGATTTGCTAGAAGGACTCACAGAACTCAGAATTGTTATACTCATGGTTATGGTTTATTACAGTGGAAGGATACAGAATAAATTCAACAAAGATAGGGGGCACCTGGCTCGTTCAGTCAGTGGAACATGCAACTCTTGATCTCAGGGTCATGAGTTTGAGCCCCACAATGGGTATAGAGATTACTTAAACAACAACAAAACGCCTCAGCAATGGTAAAAGGCACCTAGGGTAGAGTCCAGGAGAGAATAGGCACAAGCTTCCCCTTGTCCTTTCCCAGTGGAGTCATACAGATAGTGCTTAATTTTGCCAGCAAGGATGTATGACAACAGAGTACTGCCAACAGGCATGGAGTGGGTACATGGCTGACCCTCCTTACTTGCTCTGCAGAGGTCAGGCTGATAAGGGTGACCCAAGGCTCCTACCATAAGTCACATTATTAACATCTAGCAGAGCCCAAGACCCCACATATATAGAGATACCCTTATCAGACAGGGTATTCCAGGGGTTTAGAGCTGGTCAAGGGCTAATCTTTTCTTTGGAATGTGCAGGATTTGAATAATTCAGGCTACTGAGTTACCCCTTTACTACACAGATGGGCACCAGCTGGGCGAGTATTATTAATTTCCCATCATTGCCCCTTGGCCAAAAACGCTCTACACTTTGACAAAATGAATTGACAACTTCCTTCCCCTGATTCTTTAAATCACCACCCTGTCTTCCTTCCTCTACTGTTTGTAAATGTCCATTGTTTTCCTCCTAATCTCTGCATATACATTGTTTTACCTCTTGTGGAGTAACTAAGATTCTGTATTCTTTTCTTTTTTACTTAATAAAATCCTTTTTCTAAATGACTCCATATCTTGGTATTGTCATTTGTAATAGATATTGATGAACTATAACTTATTTAAATCTATTTTCTGTTGTTGGGTGCTTAAGTAGTTTACAGGTTTTGGCAATAAACTTCTTCATACAAATATCTTCTCTGCATATAATTATAAACATTTTTATTTTTCATTATGAAGGTAATTATGTTGCCAGTAGATCATTGGAAAACTAGAATAAATCTCTAAATTGGGAAATAAAAAAAATAATAAATAAAATAAAATAAATTGGGAAATAACTGCTAATATCATCAAGTGAGATTATTTGGTACATACAATTAGTAGTTTGCTTTTTTAACTTAAATATTCATGAATATTGTTTGCTGTCCTTCCCTACAACCACTGCACTCATTAGCACTCATTCTCCTGACTCTGGCAAGCACTTATTTTATTCTCTATCTCTATGGATTTGCCTATTCTGACATTTCATGTAAGTGCATGCAATCATACAATGTATAGTCTTTTGTGACTGTTTTCTTTCATGTAGCATAATGTTTTCAAGGTTTATACATGTAGCATCCTGAGTTAGTACTTCATTCCTTTTTGTGGCCGAATAATATTCTGTCATATGGATAAAACCACATTCTGTGGAGATTTGGGTTGTTTCCACTTTTTGGCTATGATAGGTCACACTGCTGTGAACATTCACATACAGCTTTTTGTTTGAACATACATTTTCTATTATCTTAGATATATACCTAGGAGTGTAGAATTCTCATTTCTGTACATTCTTGTCAACAATTGTTATTGTCTGTCCTTTTGATAAAAGCCATACTAGTGCGTATATAGCGGTATCGTGTGGTTTTGATTTGCATTTTTTAATGACTGATGATGCTAGTCATAGTGATGCTTTCATGTTTATTGGCCATTTTTATGGTGCTCTTTGGAGAGAGAGAAACTGTTGGTTTTTAATATCTCATATAATTTTTTGTCGAAAACTATATATTTTAGGGGCACCTGGGTGGCTCAGTTAAGCATAAACACCTCTTTGGCTCAGGTCATGATCTCAGGGTCTTGGGATTGAGCCCAACTCAGGCTCCCTGCTCAGTGGGAACTCAGCTTCTCCTTCTGCCCCTCTTCTCTCTCTCTCAAATCTTTAAAAAAAGAAAAGAAAACTAGGTCTTTTAAAATAATGTGGCAGTTCTGAAAATCAGATTCTCCTCCCACCTCAGGGTTTCTTGTCTCTTAATGACTTTTCTGAATTAAATCTGTAAAGTTTAATTTATAGAATTCAATTAAAGTCTTAACTCAGTTCTAGTGACTATATAGAGATTTCCTTAGTTGCCTGAACCAATTAGCTCCTAGTCTTTGCCAAGGGACTCTGTGTGCACTGTGTTGGACCATGCCTTCAACATTTAGCTACGTAGTTCAGAACTCTTAGATTTCACTTCCTGACTGTGCAATACCTCAGTTCACCAGACTTGAAAGCTCAGGACCTTCTCAGATCTGAGCATTCACATAGCCCTTGGCATATATACAGCCTTACACATGCATATGGACTTTTAGGGTCCTAGGAATCTATCAGAGCTTTTCAAAGTCCCCAGCAGACATCTGCTTCTCCAACTTTTTCTGTAAAGCCTTTTGATTAACTTATGGTTTGCACTGAGATCTACTGCCCAAGACAGCCAAGATGTTCAACAGGTTCCTCTGATGTTTTTCAGCAAATGTCCCCAGGGAAAAGACTGTTCAAAGTAATGAGTTCTTAATAAGGACAAATAAAGACAGCCTTGGAAGAGAGTTCTTCCAAAATCAGCAAATAGGTCAAATGGTGACAATCATGGGAGAATGGGAGTTTGAAGGAGCTCCTAGTCCATCTTGCCCCTTCCACAGGCTGCCAGGCTGCTGGTTTTCAAGGCTAATGCAGAGCTAAGGGGTGGGGTGGGACTAGGAATAATGCAACTTAAAAATGCCCTAAGGCTTATTCTTTTTACCAAGATTCAGCCATTTTTATGAGTGAATGCTCCCCAAATTGCTGTAAGCCTTTGGTTAGTTTCCAGAGTTCTGAAAAAATTGATTTTACCAGTGTTCTTAGTACTTTTTTGGATGAGAGAATTTTCAGAAGTCCTTTCTTGTATTGTCACTGATGTCACTTCTGTTTGCTTTTGTCTTTGAAAACTAGAGAACTACAATTTTTTATTTGTGTGCTAGTATTAAAGGGGAAAAAAGTCATTTTGTGTTCTAGCATTATTATATAGATTTGTTCTAGCGTTGTTATATAGATATAATCTATATATATTCTATAGATTTTTTTTTTTACAAATGCTTTTTTTTAACAGAATCTTATTAGAAATCAGGAAGCTGTTGCAAAAGAAATGAGAGAAGATACAGATGCCTACAGACGAAAAGTGGATCTTGAAGAACATATGTTTCATAAACTGATAGAAACCGGTCAAACTCAGAACCAAAAAACTCACAAGGTAAAAATATGGCAAATCTAGCATATAGAGGGGGGAGGAATCCCCATCTGTCATCCTTTTATGTATTTATTTTTTCCCTGCCCCCATCAGTCATCCTTTCAAAAGAAGAAATTCACAATCGCGCTCTGTGAAGTTGAGTTAATTCATTTCTTTGTTTCAGTTATCACAATTCCTAGAATCTCACATTATTTTTACAGGTCACTCACTTCACTGCCAGACATAAACATGTATCTTTTATAGTCTTTGAGAATTTTAAGACTTAGAAGAAAATACGAGGGAAATAGTAACGTTATAAATACAAACCCACTGTGTTAATGTCTCAGAAATTGTCCCTGAGTAAATTAGTTACAAAACATCAGGTCTTTGCCTGGTATATATAAGCCAGCATTTCCAAAGTAGGTTCTGTAGAATATTAATAACTATGACACAATAAAATGGGGAGTGGCAATAAGTATTAGAGGTGCTTTGGGTTTTTTGTTTTTTAAAGATTTTATTTATTTGAGAGAAAGTGAGAGAAAGCACAAGTGAGGGGGAGAGGGAAAGGGAGAGGGAGAAGCATCAGGGCTCCCTGATGACACTGAAGAGCTAGGGAGAAATCAGGAAGTAGATAACTGGCTGGGGTGTGTTCCTTTTCAGGCTGCTACAAGAGGCTCCATTCCAGGACCCTAAGATTATGACCTGAGCCGAAGGCAGATGCTCAACTGACTGAGCCACCCCAGCAGTGCTGTTTAAATTTAGGGGCTTTTTTCCTGCCAAATTTGAGGATATGATACATTGTGAATCTTTAAGAAAATTTCCCAAACTTATTTTGTAGAATTTCTGTGGAGTACCCTTTCAGAAATGCTGGCTTACATGAATTGAAATAGAATTTGAGAACTTCCGGAAAGAACTTTCTCTATTATCCAGTTAACAAAATTCTAAATGAGTCTGTAGCAAGGCCTGGCCCTGGTCCAAAGCCAGGAATAGTGTAATGTTTCCCTACCTTCTGTTCAATAACAGTCCCTTAGGTGATCCCACTGGAATAGCCTACCATTTATTTTTCCTTATAGGCTTTTGTCCACAGTGTAAGAATGGGCTCTTCTGACTCCTTTTCAAAAGGTTGAAACATGGAAATTGTTTAATCCCCCTTATTACCTAACCTTGAAATTCTCAACCTTGACTATACATTAGAATTATCTTTGTAAAAAAGTTTTAATATCCTGCTACCCCAGAGATTGATATAATTGGTTTGTGCTGGGTCCTGGATACTCAGCATCCAGTTTGTTTTAAACACTGTGAGGTGATTCTAATATGCAGCCAGGGTTACAAACAGGTACCGGAGGGGTGCCTGAGTGGCTCAGTCAGTTTGGGAGTCAGTTTGACTCTTGGTTTCAGCTCACATGATCTCTGGGTCATGAGATCAAGCCCCACTTCGGGCTCCATGCTCAGTGAAGAGTCTGCTTAAGATTCTCTCTCTCCTTCTGTCTCCCTGCCACGCTCTTTCTCTCCCTCTCTCTCTCTCAAATAAATAAATCCTAAAAAAAAAAAAAAAAAAAAAAGTTCCCCTAGACACTTGGATGCATTGAATGGATATACTGTATTTTATATATAATCTGACCTTGTTTCTGAAATTTGTAAATATTTCTTAGTTAATTGAAGAAAATTTGGCAAAAGCTGAGCAAGCGTGTCTAAATGCAGACTGGCGAATTCAAGCTTTACATAAACAAAGATGTGACGATCTGCAGCGAAGCGAGTGTTACCAGGAAGTGGCCAGACTCCTTCGGGAAAACAGACGGAAAGAAACAGAAGTATTAAACTCAATGATGGGGGAGGAAGCTAAAAAGGTAAGAACGGTGTCACAAACTTTTTGTTATCATTTGAGTTTTGAAATATTACATCATCAAATGACAAAAGCATCAAACAGGATAAATTTGGATAAATAAGATCTTAAAAATAATCTAGTTTTAATAGGTTATTTACAGAGAAGAAATCTAACATGATACCGAAAATGACTAGGCATTACATTAGTGCCTCTCAACTTCTCAGCTTCCTGCAGTGGATTTGTTCTGGCTGATGGGATAATATTACTAACATTACCTATTTTTTTAAAGATTTTATTTATTAATTCATGAGAGACAGAGAGAGGCAGAGACATAGGCAGAGGGAGAAGCAGGTTCCATGCAGGGAACCTGATGTGGAACTTGATCCCAGAACCCCGGGATCACGCCCCGAGCCAAAGGCAGATGCTCAACCACTGAGCCACCCAGGCATCCCTAACATTACCTAATTCTTGATTATTAAAATGTTAACGATATTTAAACAGTTAGGAATTATATGTAACTGCTACTAACAAAAGCCGAACTAATAGTGACTATAAGCAAGATGGAAGTGTTTTACTTTTTCACATGAAAGAAGTCTGGAGGTAGGAAGTCCAGAGTTGCTTTCCTGACTCCAAGGTCATTAGGGAAAGTGGCCCCTTCAGTCTTTCTGTGTTGCTTCCTTTCCTGGTGTACAACTGTCTTTCTCAAGGATAGCTTACCGTCCCAATATGACTGCTGCACTTCCAGTGATCACATATGCATTCCAGCAGCAAGAAGAAAGTAGGGCAGACGTATAAAGGTCCAACTCTCAGCTGAGACAACTCTATAATTCCTTTCCAGAAGTCCCGTGTCACATTTCTAGCTACAATTTGCCTGCGAAGGATGTTGGGAAATATGGTATTTTTAGCAGGGAGCATCATCATCCCAAATAAATTTAGAGTTCTTTTCCCATAAAAGAATTAGAGAATGGATTTTAAGGAGGAGCCTAAGAGTTTATGTCATGTTACACAAATGTGTCCTTTGGTTGATCCCGTGAGCAGCTCTGGCACCCACGCTCTACAGATCTTACTGCAGACAAAGCAGGCCTCCCTGATGACACTGAAGAGCTAGGGAGAAATCAGGAAGTAGATAACTGGCTGGGGTGCGTTCCTTTTCAGGCTGCTCTATCGTGATATCTACTCTGAAAGCTTTTTATAATATATTTCCTTCAAGTCACTACTCCTGTTCATGTTCCTGCTACCCCATCTGAGGGGTACGTGGCCCTGAGAACACTTTGAGTGCCCCCTGCGGCTATTCTCCTCGGGAAAGTTATGGTGGAGGTCCATGTCTTCAAGGGTTGCTGACATCAGCTCTAGAGTGTGCCAGATTCGATGCTGCTCTTCATTGAGTAAAATGGTATAGATAAGAGTAGACTCAGAATCACTGTGAGGAGTTTCCCTGTTTTACAGAGATCCTCCTTTGTATCTGGTATCCTTGGTCCTCAACCTGAGGATCCTGAGGATCCTCCCCTCCTCCTCAGTAACAGGAAAGAACTGGATTTCTGTGGTCCTTCCTAGCCCTAATGATTCTTTAAAGTTCTGTTATTTTCTGCTTTAGCAATTCTCTAACATAAAAATCGTATGTGTGTTTGCATAGAAGAGCTGCAGCATGGAACACTGACGAACTTTAGGGGTTGTATGATATCTTAAAGGGATTATTGTAATTGCCCTTGAGCTAATTTTGAGATAATCCTTTTCTCACTGTAGGAAAGAGAAAGCAAGGGTTAATAGAAATTCCTTTACTTCCCCATGGTTGGTGTAAATACCAGAACTGGGCAAAGAATTCATTCTCTGCACATTGTAGATTTTAATATTAAGGGATAGCATTCAAATTAAGTAAGACCATTGTCATGAATTTTAAAAAGCTGCTTAATCTCTTAAGATTTGACATTTGAAATGTATTGAAATGACTTGTTATTCCAAAGACAGGAGACACCTATCTGTGCATTTTGGCACCCTGAAGTCCTGAGTGCTACCTGAGAAGTGCCTCTGTCTTTTAGGGTCTTCAGCAGTCCTGGGCAAAGACAGGCACTCAAGTTTCCCTGAAACCAAACAGATCCTACATGCCATGGACTCCAAAGGAAGTGAAGTAAACAGAAAGGGCTTATTTCACTGTAGAAACTGACATTACCCCAATTTTTGGTGATTTTTATTTTCTCTCATTTATCTGCATATAGTGGCAAGAAGCTGAAGAAAAAGACTTCCATTTGAAATCAGAAAAGAAAGCTTCAGCTCTCTCAGATGCATCTAGAAAGTGGTTTCTACAGAAAGAGATAAATGATGCTTTAGAACATGCAGAACATCCATGTACTAAAGGTGAGTATCCATGAGTGCCTTTCTTTTCTTGATAGTACAGATTCATTCATTTGATGTGATCTGCTGTCATGAATAAATCCCTGAGGTGTAGTTTATTCAAATTATTTCTTAGCTGAAAGGTGATCACTAGTCACCATTTCTTTGGTTGCTGGGGCTTGTTTTAAAAAAAAAACAAACAAACAAAATAGCTCCAATCAAGAAAAATCTCTCAACCATTCTGTACAATTCTGTTTTATTTCATGGATTTATTTCCTGCCATCTCCTTAATCTAGCGGAATCTCATTTATTCCCAAAGTGCTATTTCTAGTTTATTTTGGTAAAAATTTGTGCTTTGCCAATAGCTGGTCCTCAAAACAGTAAAGTAGCACAAGGAAACTTAGTATAACTATTAGGTTTTGGTGTGGGGCTTACAATGGCATCAAGTGAAAACCTAAATTACTTAGAATTTTTAAATATAGTGAACTTTTTTTTACTACGTTTTGTATTGTTCCATCTTTTTTTTTTAAGATTTTATTTATTTATTTATTCATGAAAGACACAGAGGCAGAGACATAGGCAGAGAGAGAAGCAGGCTCTATGCAGGGAGCCAAATGTGGGACTCAATCCCAGGACTCCAGGATCACGACCTGAGCCAAAAGCAGACAGACACTCAACCACTGAGCCACCCAGGCATCCCTGTTCTCTTCCCATCTTTTATAACGTATATGGATTACTTTTTTTAGAAACTGTCTTACTGATAAATAATTCACAAGCTATTTGATTTACCTATTTGAAGTATATAATTTTATGGTATTATACTGCCATAAGTAAAAAAATATATATATTTGGGGTCTTCTCACCATGCTACCTCAATTTTTTTTAACTTTCCTAAATTTCACCAATGAGAGATAATTTGGTTAATAATCATCCATTTTTCAAAAGGCAAATGTGTAAGGATTTTTCATTTTCTTAATCAGGGTGTATAAATGAAATCAGAGTCATTTGCTCTTACCACTAGGAGATAATCAGCTGTAATTAGGAAAATGGCATTTTGATTGTAGGCACTCAGGATTGGTTTGTCACTCAGGGCCTAGAATGGAGGCATCAGGAAGTAAGAAGCAGATTAGAGTGTGCCAATGATGGGTCATTTATTTAAATTTTTAATAAGAACGGGGTGCACCTAGATGGCTCCATTGGGTTAAGCGTCTGACTCTTGACTTTCGCTCAGGTCATTATCTCAGGGCCATGGGATCGAGCCCTGCATCAGACACTATGCTCAGCATGGAGTCTGCTTGAGATTCTCTCCCTTGCTCTCTGCCCTCCCCCCCATTCATTCTCTCTCTTGCTCTCTCTCTCAAATAAATAAATCTTTAAAAATAAGTAAAATTTTTGCTTATTGTCAAATCTTTATTAGCAGTGAAAAGGAAATTCTTAGTATTTTCTAGAAAACAGAACCTTCCAGACAATGTGAATGGCCCTTGCTACCCCTAAAATCCCATGTCCATAAACTTAAAATTGTAGCTGAATAGCTATGTCCTATAAAATGATATTTAGCATAGAGTTTTAAATGGGCAAAGGATTTGAATATACATTTCTCCAAAGAAGATACACATGGCCACAGTACACACAGGAAAAGATATTTATCTTCATCAGTTAATAGGATATATAATTTATATAATATAATATAAACCAAACCACGATGAGGAAAAAAATTTAAAAATACAAAAACAGGGGCACCGGGATCCCTGGGTGGCGCAGCGGTTTGGCGCCTGCCTTTGGCCCAGGGCGCGATCCTGGAGACCCGGGATCGAATCCCACGTCGGGCTCTCGGTGCATGGAGCCTGCTTCTCCCTCTGCCTGTGTCTCTGCCTCTCTCTCTCTCTCCCTCTGTTACTATCATAAATAAATAAAAATTAAAAAAAAAAACAAAACAAAACAAAACAAAAAAAACGGGCACCTGGGTGGGTGGCTCAGTCAATTAAGCATCTGCCTTTGGCTCAGGCATGATCTCAGGGTCCTGGGATCAAGCCCTGAGTCAGCTCCCAGCTTAGTGAGGAATCTGCTTCTCCCCCTGCTTATGTGCTTTTCTCTCTCTCACTCTCTCTCTCTCAAATGAATAATAAATAAAATCTTTTTTAAAAAATTTTAATAAATAAATACAAATAAAAAAACAGAATGAGGTACTATTTCATACTCATTAGCGTGACAATAATCAAACATAGCAAGTATTGACAAGGATCAGAGAGAAATGGGAACAGTGCTGATGGGAGTATAAAATGGCAGCCACTTTGGGAAATAGTCTGGTGGTTACTCAGTAGGTTAAACCTAGAGTGGCTGTATGACCCAGCAGATGCGCTTGTAGGTGTGTACCTAAGAGACTCAGAAATGTGTTCATACAAAAACCTGGACAGGAATGTGCATAGCGTCATTACTAGTAATAGCTGAAAAGTATAAATAACTTGAATATACATCAAACGAGGAATGGATCAACAAAATCTAGCCTGTGCATATGATGGAAATTTATTTAGCAATAAAAAGGAATTAAGTACAAATTTATGTTGTAAATGGATAAACCTTGAAAACTCTGCTAAGTTTAAGGAGCCAGATATAAAGGAATACATATCATTTGATTTTCACGGGGGTCGGGAGGGTACTACTAATGGATGTAGAGGACTTGGGGGGACGGAAGTGCTCTAGAGTTAGTGGTGATGGTTGCACAACTCTGAATACACTGAGAACACTGAACTGTGCATTTTAACGGAGTGAATTTTATGGTACGTGGATTACATCTCAATGAAACTGTTACTTTAAAAAAAAGATGTTAGTAAATGCTGTTATCATGTGGGGCCATTGGACCAGGTTTTTAATCACTAGGTCTTTAAAGAAAGGGATGGACTTGGAGCAACAGGGAGCACACTTCAGAGGGAGGACTGCATGATGCGTGCAGTGCAGGATCCCCAATTGGGTGGCAGGGGCGCACTGGATCCTAGTCCCAGCTTTATGGTAAATGAACACAGAAGTTTAAAGATTAATTGGTTGGTTGGTTGATTGATTTGAGAGAGAGAATACAAGCAGTGGGGAGAGGCAGAAGGAGAGAGAGAGAAGTGGACGCCCCACTGAGGATGGAGCCCCATGTGGGCTTGATCTCAGGACCCAGAGACCATGACTTGAACCCAAGGCAGACACCCCAACCCAACTGAGCCACCCAGGTCCCCCCAAACACAAGAGTTTAAATAAGTGATGCTAGAGTCACTGGATTTATTCAGAAATGGTGACTGGTCTTCAGTTTCCTCATTTGTAAAATGAGAGCATTATAGACCAGGTGATCTTTAATTTTGTTCCAGTGCACCGTTTTCTAGCCATTTATGGTTTGTGGACCCCTCTGAGACTCTTCCAGAAACATGCACATACAAATAGACACACAGAACTTTCCTTTATAATTGTTGTGGATTCACCAGCTTCAGCCTCCATGAACTCTGCTTGTACATGACAGAACTTGTTAGATGTGATTAATCAGCGGCCCGAAGTTGCCTGCTGTGGTGAGATGTTAGACCAGCTGGAGCAGAGAACGCGTGTGCAGGATAGTTAGAGATATCACTGGAAAGCGAGAGGAGAGGGACCTTCAGTGCCAGGCTCAGGAAGTGGGCCACATCCTCTTTGCCTTCCTGGCTACACAGCAGAATGACCTGGAAACTCTACAGTGGGGCCTACCTCCTGGGTAAAGAAATTGGTACCTGGCATTAGGAGAAGGGAGGAATTTTAGTTTGTATCTTTGGTTCCTTTTGAATTTTGTGGTCCCCTTAATACAAATTCAGCAAATACATACTGATTTAAACTGATAAGAGTCCCCTTTGGGGCTTTAAAATATATTACATTGGGGAATCCCTGAGTGACTCAGTGGTTTAGCGCCACCTTCAGCCCAGGATGTGATCCTGGAGATTCTGGATCGAGTCCCACGTCAGGCTCTCTACATGGAGCCTGCTTCTCCCTCTGCCTGTGTCTCTGCCTCTGTGTGTGTGTGTGTGTGTGTGTGTGTGTGTCTCTCATGAATAAATAAATAAAATCTTTAAAAAATAAAATAAAATATATTACATTAAATGAAGAATAAGAACAAGTTGTACTCCAAAAGGTACAGGAAAGGAATTTTGAGTTTTTGCTTTATTCTTTATGTGTTCAAATGTGTTACTTCTAGCATTTTTTTTTAATTGAAGATTTTTAAAAACCCACATATTGAGGATCTCATCAACAGTGAATTAATGTGGTAGATCTAGGATAGAAGCTAGGAAGCTGGAATTTTGTTTTAAAATTTCATAGGTTAATCTGCTCAGCCAGTGTTTAAAGCATGGCTGTAGGCAAAGGGAACCATTCGGTGCTGGAACAGAGGTAATGTTTACACCATGGCCCTTGGGGGAGAAGTAAACAGCCAGGGGCAGGCTGGCTCTTGGAGGACAAATGAGAGACCAGGGACAGTGAGGTCTCAGATGTGGAAGGATCCAGAGAACCAGCATCTACTGTGTGAATCATCTGCAACATCGCAGTAGCGAATAGTGGTTTTACAGTTTATGCCAGGATATTACGGAGCTGGCGAGCTCACCACCTGATTCCATTTCTGCCAGTATTATATTTACAAGCTATGTCTCCTTATGTAAAATTCAATATGCCTTTTTTTTTTTAAATTCTCTCATTAGAAACAGTTCTTTGGAGCAAATGCAGATTACATCTACTACCTCTGCCTCATGACAGCCCTTCAGATATTTGAAGATGACTCTTACGTTCCATTTCCCCACACCAGTTCAAATTAGTCATTTGGTAATCAGCCCCAAATAGTCTTAATGACTCATTGAGCTAAAACTGTGAGTTAAAACCATTTGCTAAAGCCCTCGAGATCAGGTAAAAAGCAGGCATCTTAATGAGTCAGTGTAACTCAGACAGTCTGGACCTGAGTCTTGGAGGCTTGGACTCCAGGGATGGGAGTAGAAAGGGACAGTCATGACTCTTGTTAGGATGAAAAATCAAAAAAAGATCTTAGTGTCTTACTGAAAAGCTGTAGGAGTTGGGGAACAGTGAAAACAGAGCTGAGGGGCCTGTATAACTTATGAGATGAGAATGATTGATTAAAAAACCGGGGAAGGTACCGTCGGTGCCGGAACCCTGCTCTGCTCGCTGTTCTGGAAGGTTTCAGGGTAGCCAGTCTGCTTCTTGCTGGTTCTCGCTTGCTCTCCGTTGCTGCAATGAGGCCCTGCCCTGTGGAAGCCACCGGGGATGGGCTCGCTCATCAGTTTTTCATAATCTTTTCCACGAAACATTTGGAATCTGTGTCCTAACGTCTCTACTTTTGAGTTGTTTGTTGGCTTTTTGTTTTAGCTAAAGGTGTTTTTAAAATATTTCGCCAAAACTTCAGCTCTGAACTGCACTTACCCTGCCTTTAATGGGGACAGCACTCTTCTCAGAATAGAAGTCGGGCTTTTCATCCTTGGCAACTGTAATTTCCTAGGGACCATTTTGAATTAAGAAAGGCTTTCCACTCACTCCTAACGTCTTCTGTATCTCCTCACTTTTCTAACAGGAGTGCCCAGGTACCAAAATGGACAGGTCGTCTCCACCTGTTTGTCTAGAACCTCGCAATTAAATGACATTTCGGAAGCGGATTCCTCAACATGTCGTAAGTTGATAAGCAAGAAATATTTCTTCCAGCATTGAAAATTTAGCATTAAGGGCATTTGGGTGGCTCAATTGGTTGGGCGTCTACCTTCGGCTCAAGTAAAGATCCCAGGATCCTGGGATCGAGTCCCGTGTCGGGCTCCCCGCTTGGCACAGTACCTGCTTCTCCCTCCCCACTCTGCTCGTGCTCTCTCTCACAGTCTATCTCTCTCTCTCAAAAATAATAATAATAATAATAAATATATATCTTTAATTTAAGCAAGGTTGTGGCTTGAATTCTTTTTGCAGCATGCTGATACCATTTTTCCAAGGCATTGATAATGGAAATCCTGAAATGGAGGTAGCAAGATTCTCAGAAAGTCTAGCTGGGGTAAAAACTGGATCAGACCAAAACCAAGCAAAGAAAGTTTGCCAGATGGATGTCTCTGATGAGAACCAGCTGCCGGCTCCTGCAGAAGTCTGTCACTAACTAAAAAAAAAATTTTTTTAAGTTTTTATTTATTCTTGAGAAACACAGAGAGAGAGGGAGAGTCAGAGACACAGGCAGAGGGAGAAGCAGGCTCCACGCAGGGAGCCCGACACGGACTCAATCCCAGCACTCCAGGATCACGCCCTGGGCCAACGGCAGGCGCTAAACTACTGAGCCACCCAGGGATCCCCTGTCACTAACTAAATTAATGATACTCACAACTAGTTTTTACATCCTGTGGAAAGAAAATCTGAGCGTTAGTTTTCAAAGCTATTACATGTTTGAATTTTCTGACTCTGTTCTTCTGGGTGGGCTCTGTCCAATAGCCACTGGAAACGTGGGTTTGCTCTGGGCGCCGTGATGGACTGCTGGGGCCACTAGCAGCCGAACTGCCAGACACTAATGGTTTCGTGGTGATTAGCTGACTTTTAATCCCTCCGCCTGATTCACTGGAAGTTTCTGTTTAGAAGGGACAGGGTGGAAACATGATACAGAAATAGAGTCACGGCGTTAGCCCATCAAGGAGCTGACAGCTTTCCCAATAAAGTATTGATTTCTTTTTTAAAACAAGAGGGGACAAGAAACTCTTTTAGACTTTGATTTCAACTGACATTTTCAATTAAAACTATCGTATAGAAGAAGCGGCATTTAACGAGATGTTTTAAGTTCTCTTAGAAGAACAGATTCTTAAACAAGTGTCTCTGAAGACAAGCTGTATAAGAACTCTACCTAAGAACAAGTCGGGAGATTCCAGTGTTGTATATTTTTGGCTGACTCATACTTTATATGAGTACAGATTCTGTGTTAGAATCAGAATTAAACCAAAAGTCATGCGTAAGTCAAATGAAAGCGTACGTGAGATTTTCAGCTGTTCTTTATTCTGACACATCAGAACTTCACTTTTTAGTTATTAGATCATTCTAAATTAGAAACTAAGGTCAAGACATTTGGTAAGCTCAGGTTATTTAGCAGCAAAACAAAACACAAAAGTTGTATTCCTTTGGAGGAAAATCATAGTTTCAGAAATCGGAGCTGTTTGAATCTAGGTTTGAGAAAAGTGTATTTTTAAGATGCTTGCTTTTTTTTTTTTTTTCCCAGATTCCAGTGTTTACTAGTCCCTCAAACTCAGTATCAAATGGCTGTTGCACTTGGATACATTGTAATATTTTAATTGGACTCTCCCTGTGTTGGCCACTATTAAAACCATTTGATTTATTTATTTTCGTTTAGTCATTGGGAAAGTAGTCTTGGTGTACTTTTCTAAATATTAATTTTGGCGGCTTGGAATGCTTTTTCTCATTATCATTAAGCCTCCTGGTGAGGAAACTTATTGTTGCAAAGAACTCATTCATCCTCTCTGGGACAAGATTTGTTCCTAATTTAAAAGATTGTATCCCCCAGATTTAAAAAAAAAAAAAAAAAAGTGGTAACTAACCAAAAGCAAGTACATTCTATGACAGCATTCAACAAATTTATTCAACAAATAAATATTTAGCTTGTAAATGGAACAATATAGGAAACAATAGATTAGGCTTTTTGTTCAAGAAATTTTTTTTGAATATTCATTTCATTATTGATTTTTGGCAACACATTTGCCTTTAAAATGCTCTATTGTTGCTAACATCAAAAATTAAACTATTGTTAATTTTAAATTTTGTTTCCAAGCTTCTTTTAGTCAAAGAAGAATACAATGGGATACCACGGAACGGGATCTTATGGAGAGAGTGAGAAATCTTCGCCAGAGACTCACCGTCCAGGCTCGTAACAGATGTCAGACTCCTCACCTTTTGGTTACATAGATAGGGCTTGAGATAGTTGAAGAAATAACCTATTTTGCAATCAGTGACATGGATTTTACATTATTTATTTTATACCCCTAGAGAGGTCCACCTTTTGTATAGAAAAATGTATGTATAAAAATTATGTGTACTATTTTGTTCTGATGCTTTTTGGCTTGTAAATGACTCCTTATATTTTTCATAATAAAATTTTTGAAGCTCTTAAAGCTTGTGTTAAGCTCTTTCAGGTTGCAAGGACCAGCGTAAACCTCTGACTAGCTGATGAGAGTTTATTTTAAAGATAAATGGAGAGGGGCGCCTGGGTGGCTCAGTTGGTTAAGGATCTGCCTCTGGCTCAGGTCATGATCTCAGGGTCTTGGGATCAAGCCCCAGGTCAGGCTCCCTGCTCTGCAGGGTGTCAGCTTCTCCCTCTGCCACTCCAACTGCTTGTGTTCTCTTTCTAATAAATAAAATCTTAATAAAATAAAATAAATAAATGGAGAAACACAGAAAATCATCTTATAAACCTTGCAGCCAGAACTGCGGGAGAAGTCAGCAGGACATCTAGAGCACCAGCAGTGTACACTGTGGCCGTCTGTCCCCCAGCACCAGGGTCTCCTCTTCCCCAGTGGACCCCCCCTGCTCCTAACACTGGTGTGTGTCTCTGTCTCTCCAGACAGCTCTGCTCTCCCGCTCTGGCCCTTTGCTCCACAGCAGGGCTCCTCACAATTTCCATTATCTTGGGTAATTATTTCCAGAACCTTCCCTGAACCCATCTCTAAAAGGTGGGTATAAATAGCTCAGGACGGATGTGAGGATTAAATGAAAGATAATGTAAAATTCTGATACTGTGACATACAGTAAGCATGCAGTAGTAGTAATTCTTATGCTCTCTTTTGTCCAGTAGGCAAAGTCCTAATGCAAGGCATTGGTTTCCCAGGAGCACTTTCTTCAGCCTACTTTTCTGTCCATTTTCAGGCAGCTGCAAATGCCTTCATGGGCCAAGCTGGTGTGTGTTTGGCAACAGGAAGTCACAGAATATAAAATGTATAGGGTAGAATGGAAAGTCAGGGGAGCTAGAAACTGCTTGCTGTCCTAAAAGCATTCTAAAGTATTCTGATCCTGCCAGCCAGACTCAGCTCTATAATGCCAGATTTTTACCTCTACTTCAGGTCCCCTTTTACCGGAACTCACAGTTACTCAGACTGGTTTTGCAAATACACACCTCTTTTATAGTACTACCGTTTTTCATTTTTGAAAGTTACCATTTGATGGGTAATTGGGTGACCGGCATTAAGGGGGGCACACGATGTGGTGAGCACTGAGTGTGATAGGCAACTGATAAATTATTGAACACTACATCTGAAACTAATGATGTACAATATGTTGGCTAATTGAATTTAAATAAATTATTGAACACTACATCTGAAACTAATGATGTACTATATGTTGGCTAATTGGATTTAAATTTAAAAGTTTCCATTTATCCAGGGATGGTTATGCAGACTCTCAACCAAATGAAGCTCTTCCTATCACATTCTTTCAGTTTTCTCTGGCTCTGTAGTTCTCCCAATAATCTTGATAACGTCACTGTCGTAGCAGATTTCAGATCCTGGGCTGAATCTGGTCAGATGTGCTTGCTTGGGGTTTTCAGACACTCTCACACTTAAATAAAATAGATGAAATACATTTCTGATTATCTCCTCCTGCTGCTTGACACAACTTCAACTTAACCCCAATTTCTTTGTAATGTAAATTCTCTGGGAATTGAAGAAAGGTGTAGCTTAGCTAAAATTCTTCCTACTCTGGCTCCCTTCAAGTAGTTTCTCTCCAGTACTCCCTTAAGCTTGTTAAAGCAGGACGGTTCCTAAAGGCCTTTCCGTATTTATTGCCTTCATAAGGTTTCTCTCTGGTGTGAAGTGGTCCATGTTGGATGAAGGTGAGGCTTCCCCTGAATTCTTCACATCGGCTACACTTAGTGTCTCTCCAGTATGAATTCAGTGATGTCGAATAAATTATTAACTTGGTTTAAGGCCTTTTCAGATATTTTTTTAAGATTTTATTTATTCATGAGAGACACACAGAGAGAGGCAGAGACAGGCAGAGGGGGAAGCAGGCTCTGAGTGAACAGGGAACCGGATGAGGGACTCCATCCCAGGACCCCGGGATCACCACCTGAGCCAAAGGCAGATGCTCCACCGCTGAGCCACTCAGGCGCCCCAAGGCCTTTCTGGATCCGGTACATTCCTGTGGCTCTTGTCCAGCGAGAATTCTCTGATGTTGAGCAAGATTTGAGCACTTGCTACAGGCCTTTGCGCGGCGATTCCATGTCGCCCAACAGGGCAGCAGCGGGGGCCACCAGCACGGCGACAGCTTCACTGGCATGGGTGCCCCGGGCACAGCTTCTGGAGCTCACGTCTAGATGGAGCCGGGAGCCAAACCACACGGCAACTTTAGCAGGAAAAGCCGGAGAGACGAGGCGGTGAGTTCTTAAACGATGATGGGCCAGTAACGTTGAGATGTGAAGAGAACTCTGCGGGGTCCCGCGGACTGCGGGAGAGTCAAGGAGGCGCACACACCCGGAGGGCCCCGGGCTCCGCGCCAGACCTCGTGGGACGAGGCCTCCCGGCCAGGGGCGCGCGGGCGGGGCCCCCGAGGGTCGTCTGCGCGGCGGGCGCCTGGTCCCTCTCGGGGCCTGCCCGGCAGGTGCCCCGCCCCGCGGAGAGGCTGGTGGCCGAGCGCTCGTCGCCCGAGGCTGTCCGGCCGCTGCGGGGAGCGCTCCGGGGCTCAGGGCCCAGCAAGCAGGAACCGGGAGGCAGAACCGCACCTGCCAGGAGGAAGAGGAGCCCCTTCCTCGGCGGCGACCTCCAGACCCCCTGCTGCCCCTCGGCCCCCCTGCACGCCGCGGGAGCGCTGGGGGAGGCCGCGCGGGAAGGGAGCCGGGGCCCCTGGCGGGTGCTGCCGACGACGGCGTGCAAAGGCTTAGGGACGCAGGGATGGAGCAGGGGCTGCTCGCTCACCTCCCAGCCTCGCGCTCAGCCCCGGGGCGCGCCCCGCCTCGGGCACCGAGTGAGCGGAGCGTCTGCAAACTTGAAGAGCTCGGGGCTGCTTGGGAGGGGGTGAGGGGGGCGAGAGATGCCGCCGCGGACACTCCCCTGACTCCAGGGGGGGGGTGATGGGGTTCCTACCAGGAGAGGCGGGGGGGGGGGGCGGGCAGCAGAGGAGGGGGAGGGGAGGGGGAGAGGGGAGGAGAGGATGGGGCTCTGGGCAATGGATTCTGTTGTCCCTAAGAATGAAATCGTTGGCAGTCCACTAAAACGTCCTGACATCCGTAGCAGGAAAGCTTCCGCGGGCTGAGAACCCGACGGGAGAGCCGCGCCACGCGGGCCGCAGTTTCCAGGCCCACACTTCTTTCCAGATCCAAAGGCTCCTGACCCAAGGGGAGGCCGGGCCCCCCCGCCCCCCGCCCCCCCCGAGGAAGGATCCCGCAGCAGTGAGTGCCCCTATTATGCTATGAGTAATCCCAAGCCTTTCCAAAGGGACCCGTTGCCATTCGCCGGCCGCAGGTAGGGCCTGGGCGCAGCCCTTCAGGGGACCCCAGACACGGCTCTAAGTGGACACTCACTCCCGCGTGCACCAGCCTCGGGCAGCCGGTGGCAGGTGGTGGGGTCTGGGGCCAACCCGGAGTCAGGGCGGGCGCAGCAGGGCCAGGGCGCCGGCTGCGGCTCTGAGGAGCTGCCCGCGGGGACGACCCCTGACCGGCGGCCGCAGCTGCGCACCGGCGCCCTGGGGGCTGCTCCCACGGGATGGGAGCCAGAGGTCCTCCCGCGGCCCGCGGCGCGGCTGCACAGGTTAGTGCCGCCGCCGAAAACCTGGGGCGGCCGAGCCCCGCGAGCGCACCGCGTCGGCCCGCGCAGCACGGCAGCTCCGGGGGTGCAAGCGCCTCGGTCCGCCCCGCCGGGGTCCCGCAGCCCCGCCCCGCCCCGCCCCACCCCCCCCGGGGTCCCGGGCCAGGGCGGGGGCCGGGGCCGGGGCCGGAGCGGGCGGCGCGGGAGGCCCGGGGGCAGGGGCGCCGCCTGCTGGGGACGCCGCGGTGCTTCCCAGGAGGCTCACAGCGGCGGCCCGCGGGGCCAGCCAGGCTCCCGGTGTCCCCCTGTCGTCGCGCCTCGGAACAGACAGGGCGGACGGGACACCCACAGGCCGCGTCCGGGCGCCGGTACTTGGGGGGGCGAGGCCGACCCCAGGGGCCCACGGGGGAAAAGCACGGACGCCGGGGTCTCCCCGTGCGGCACCGACGAGCAAACAAAACCCGCGGGTCTGGCGGGAGCGGAGACCGCGAACAAAAGTATTGTGCCCCGTGTGAGGATCGAACTCACGACCTTCAGATTATGAGACTGACGCGCTGCCTACTGCGCTAACGAGGCACCTGCGTGCGTCCTCCGGCAGTAGGGTAATGAGGCTAACGCAGGGGCCTGCGCGCATGCTCAGACGAACCCCTGCGCCGGGCTCCGGGACCCGAGCTCCAACGCCGGCGCCGGACGGCGTCCTTGGCAACCTCGGCCCCGCGCCCGCCGGACCGTCCGCGGGAGACCAGCGCCGCGCCTGCCGGGCCCCAGGCACCGACGAGAGGACGCCGAGGCCCGCGCTTCTTCCCGCGGCTGCACTTGGGCGTTTGCATGTTTGCGAGCCCGTGAACCACCTACTGGGCCCCTGCGGTGTCCCCGGCTCCGTGCCGGGCGCTGGGCTCCCGGGGACGCCCCGGCCCCCGCGGGCGGCGGGGCAGGCGCAGGCGCAGGTGCAGGCGCAGGCGCAGGTGCACGAGCACGAGCACGAGCACGAGCCCAGGTGTGCCCCGCGGCCCGGAGCCGCTCCAGGAGCAGCCACGGCCTGAGCCCTCGGAGCCCCCGATTTCCCCATTTCCCCCCCACCTCCCCGTCCTTTACACCAACGTATTTAAACACCACCTCCCCTGGTCCAGGAAACTGTACCACCGTCATCCGTGGAAAGCGGGGTGGGTTTGTTTTTTTTTTTTTTTTTTTAAGAATAGGTTTAAGGACGCGACTATCGAACTGGAAGTCCTCTCCCGCGTGTCCCCTGAACCCAGCCGCACGTGGCACCCACACCTGTGGGCCTCGCTGCGTCCCCCTGGACCCTCACCCCGTTCCCCTGGGCTGAGCCGCCGCCAGCGCCGGGCCTGGGCGGAGGGAGCGCCCCCGAGCGGGCCTGCAGACGTGTCCTAGTTTTCCTGAAATTTGCCAGTATGTTGTGTCGGTCCCCGCGAGCTCGGGAGACGCGGCGGGCTGTGAAGGGGACGGATGGCCCACGCGGGCGCCGGGAGGTGGGGGCCGCACCCCGCGACCCTGGGGGCGGAGAGAAAGCCCCGGCGGGGAGCGCGGCGGGGCGCTAAGGGGAGCGACCCCCGGGGCGGGAGGGGCCGCGGGTGCAGCGGGCGGCCCGGCTGCAGGACCCGCGGATTGGCTGCACCCTCCCCTGGGGACGTCCCCCCGCCCCCGCCCCCGCCCCCGCCCCCGCCCCAGGGAAGCCCCACGGCTACTCAGTCCTGGGGCAGCTCTCCCTCCCCCGCTCCCTGGGGGACCCCACGGGAGCCGTGCCCCAGGGGCGGTCGCGGCGGCCTCAGGGCAGCTCCCGGGGCGCAGCAGGGCGAGGGGGAGGGGGAGCCCCCAGAGAACACACTCACAGGAAGCCTGGGGGGGGTCCAGTGACTCGCTCCGGGTCCCGCAGCCAACAGATGCCCTCCCCCGCCGCCGGGCTTATGCCCTCAAGCCGCGTGAGACCCGCAAACATTCGGGACGAGCCCAAGTCCAGGAGCAGGGACGAGGCCACAGGAACGAGGCTGCAAACAGGAACGCGGGGCGCTCCACGCCCGACAGGACCTGAGTGGAGCAAGCCCGGGCACAACGGGGTGTGGGGCCTGCCGCTGCCACTGCCGGATGGGGGTGCGGTGGGGCTGAGGATATGCACAGGTGCTCGTGTTTGCACCCCGAATCTCTGAACGGATACACAGAAAACCAAGATCAATGATCAATATGTATTGGAGGAGGCCGGAAGCTGCACGGTTGAAGGCATGGATGGGAGGAAGGCTTTCTAGAAAGTAAACTATTAAGTTAGCAGGTTTAGATTTACAGAGAAATGGCAGGTACTAGAGTTCCCATAAAGACCACCCCCAGTTTCCCCTATTACTAACCTCCCACATTAGTGTGGTATGCTGGCTACAATCCCTGAACCAGTGTGCATATTTTATTGCCTGAAGTCCATCCTGATTCACATTTCCTTGGTTTTCCCTAAAGGTCCTTTTTCTGGTCCGGGAGCGCATGCAGGACCCCATATCCTGTGTAAAAGTCATGCCCCCTTAGGCCCCTCCTGGCTGTGACAGTTTCTTAGACTTGCCTTCTTTTTCTCCTCCTCCTCCTCCTCCTCCCCCTCCCCCTCCCGCTTCCCTTCCCCCTCCCCCTCCCTCCTCCTCCTCCTCCTCCTCCTCCTCCTCCTCCTCCTCCTCCTCCTCCTCCTCCTCCTCCTCTTCTTCTTCTTCTTCTTCTTCTTCTTCTTCTTCTTCTTCTTCTTCTTCTTCTTCTTCTTTTCTTCTTCAGTTTTCCATTTTTAATATTTGGTTAAACAAAATACATCTTTTGGGGGATCCCTGGGTGGCTCAGCGGCCTAGCGCCTGCCTCCGGCCCAGGGCGTGATCCTGGAGACCTGCGTAGGGCCCCCTGCGTGGAGCCTGCTTCTCCCTCTGCCTGTGTCTCTGCCTCTCTCTCTCTGTGTGTCTCTCATGAATAAATAAATAATCTTTTTAAAAAATACATCTTTTGTAAACAAACTCAGCACAAGGCCAACAAAAAAAAGGAATAAAAGCAAGAAAAACAAAAAAGGCTAGGGTTGCCCCTTATTGGGCATCCGGGTCAGGCCTGCCCCCTTCCTTAAAGGAAGTGGGGCTTTTTGCCCTCGGGTCAGCATGGGCCCCTGTTCTAAGCACCAGAATTGGGTATGAACAGAGAAACCAGCCCTGAAATGTCTGAGAGTCGCTGCGTATCCCCTTGGCTCCTGGCCTCCAAGTGCACAGGGACTCCTCTGAAGTGCCCTTTGCACAGGCCCAAGCAGATTGGTGGAGAGGACCCCCCCCAACCCCAATAAGTAGTTACTATCACTGACAGGGCCCCTGGACCCCAGTGTTGGGTAGGACTGGTCAGATAGTTCATAGACTGATCCTCAGTTTGGGGATTTGCCTCAAGTTCTTCTGGGAGGAAGACGTTTCTCGGTTTACCTTTGAATAGTTGAAAATAAAATATTCCAACTTTGTTCATCTACTGCCTATTTAAGATGTTAAGTCCATTAACCTAAAAGATCTAAACTGCAGGACCAAAGGAGGCGGGGGCGGGGGCGGCGGAGAGCGAGGAGGGGACGGTGCAGATGGGGAGGAGGGCGTCGGTGCGCGGGGAGGGGGCGCAGCCGTCTCCCCATCTCCGGGTGGAGGGGTCCCCTCGGGAAGGCGGGAGAGGGGAGGGCCCGTCCGTTGGGTTCTAGAGCGTCCCGGGAACAGGGCAGGAGGCCGAGGGGGGCGCGGCCACTGGGGGGAACCGGGCTGGGCCCGCCCGGGGGGGGGGGGGGGGGGGGGTCGCAGCATCACCCAAACCTTCCCATGCAAAGTAGAGCACGCGAGGGGCGGGGTGGGGCGGTGAGCACCGGGTCAATATTCCACCAAATAAAGCGTCTCCATCTTTTAAATGCGCGTGTCACCAATTTTCAAAGACTTTGACAAGGAGCCCGTGTGCACGCACACGCACACGCACACTCGTGCTTCCTCCGTGAGGCCCGCGCCCTGCAGAACCCGGGCAGGTGCCGGCCCCACGTGGCACCCCCCTGGCTGCTGCGCAGGGTCCGTGGCCTGGCTGTGCCCCGAGTCTGGAGTCAGTGTCACCTGCCCACCAGGGTGGCAGACGCAGACCCCCAGGCCTGGCAGCCAGTGAGTGACCCAAGGCTGAGGACCTGTGTCTGTGCAGGGGGTCCCCAGACGAGCCCCTTCCACCCAGAGGCCTGGCACCAAAGGCCTGGCACGCCTTTTCCACCGTCAAGCACCTTGTTTGAGACGAGTCTCTTCCCTTCTCTTCTCAACCTTTCTCCAGCCTGGTACACCGTCACCCCCTCTGCAAAAACCTGATCCCTGTTGCCTTCCTCCTTTGCTTCTTTCCCCGGCCCCACCCCCAAACCCCTCCCTTGGGTGGATGCGGGGGCGGGGGAGGGGGGGCGGCTTCGTCCTCGCAGCGGAACACTCCCTCCCTGGGGCTCACTTACTCCCCAGAACAACCTGAAGGGGTCAGTACCACCCCTGTTCTTCACTTACAGGGGTGCACACTCAAGGAGGCCGGTTAGGCGGCCTGCTCGGGTAGGAACCCCTGGCTGCCAGGGAGGCAAAGACCTCAGCCCTAGTCAGGCACCGCTGGGGGCCTCCCTCCAGCGCTCCCCGCACCCCCAGCAGCAACTGGCCAACATGCAGGGGAGGAGCGGAGGGAGAGAGAGAGTCTCAAGCAGGCTCCAGGCTGGGCTCCATCTCACCACCTGGAGATCAGGACCCTGAGATCATAACTGGATCCAAGGTCATAACTTGATCCGAAATCAAGAGTCCCCAGCTTGAGGGTCTGAGCCCCCCAGGCGCCCCTGGCTGCAGTGTTCTATGTAGTTCACAGAGTGAACAACTATTAGTACGTTTTGCTAGAATAAGATGGGGTTCTGCATTAATTTTATTCCTATTTTTCATATTTACAGACATAAAAGTTGAGAAACTTCACATAAAGAAGAAAAAAGGGTGGAGAGAGCTTTGCTTCAGCACTAGAATCAATTCCTTCAGCATATTTCAAGTTACAGCCTAAAAAGCACTTCAGAACTAATTTTCATCCATTTAGCAGCTTGGTTGGTCCTCTTTCAGCTTGGGATTGGAAGCCACGATCATTAGTCGTCAGAATCTTTAGCTTTCTCAACTTCTAAGCGATGTTGAATTGAACATTCCCCTTACTTGTGGTGCTGGAGCTTTCCACACCCACCTAGTAGTACGACGATCCGAAATATGGAAGAACAGATGGGAAATGGGAGATGGAGAAGGAACAGGAACCCCTCCTCTTGATTAATTTTAGGACCTCTTCACGTACCCCTGCGGGTACTGACAGGCAGGAGAGGCTGTTGTAAACCCATTTTATAGAGTGAAAAGTTGGTGTGCTTGAGTGTGTGTGTGTGTTTTGAGAAGGGGGCCTCAGGGCCAGCTGGACAGGGGAACTTAATGGAAACGTGTTGCAAATTATTGCTTTCCCACAGCCTGGCTGGACCCAGGCAGGGAGGTCACCAGAGGAACCAGACAGACAATCCAGGCCCAGGGAGATGGCTACGGAGACGAGGATTAGGGAGCCAATGGAGACACGTTCTCCAGGAACAGTCAGGACTTGGATCTGGTCAACTGCCAAGGATAGACAGAGAAGCCAGGAGTCATTCCAAATTAGGATGAGCAATGTCCAGAAACATCCTGGTGCCACCACCAGGCAGGAAGACAGAGGGCCTGTTTAAGGGAAACCCAATACATGCTGATTTTGCATCTTTTGTATTACACAAATAACGTGTGCTCAGTGTAGACACACACACGCAGCTCTCTGTCAAAAATTGCCATACAAGTGCTACTTCAACCAATCATCCAAAAGTCAATGACTTAAACAACAAGCAGGTATTTTTCTTTTGTAAAAATAGCTTTATGGGACGCCTGCCTGGCTCAGTGGTTGAGTCAGGGCGTGCTCCCAGGGTCCTGGGATCAAGTCCCACATCAGGCTCCCCACGGGGAACCTGCTTCTCCCAATGCCTATGTCTCTGCCTCTCTCTCTGTCTCTAATGAATAAATAAATAAAATATTTTAAAAATAAAAATAAAAATGGCTTTATTGTGGGCACCTGGAGGGCTCAGTTGGTTAAGTGGCTGACTTCAGCTCAGGGCATGATCCCAGGATCCTGGGATGGAGTCTCTCATCGGGCTCCCAGCTCAGCGTGGAATCTGCTTCTCCCTTTCCCTCTGCCCCTCTGCTTGTCTCTCCCTCTCAAATAAAATCTTTTTGAAAAAATAATAAATTGTAGCCAAAGATATACAAAATTTACCATCTTAACCACTTTCACTGTGCAATTCAGTGGCACTAGGTACATTTATGATGCAACTGTCTTAACTATCAATTTCCAAAACCTTTGCCTCACCCCAAGCAGAAACTGTACCCATTAAGCAATAGCTCCCTAGTCCCCCTCCTCCGTGTTCCTGGTGGCCTCTAATCTACTGTCTATGGATTTGCCTAATCGAGGCATTTCATGTACATGGAATTATACAACACTTGTCCCTCTGTGTCTGGTTTACTCCGCTCAGCCTACTGTTTTCAAGGTAAGCATGTATTTTTCTGGCTCCTGCAGGTTGCAGGACTCATACCAGGTGAGGTTGAATTCAGCTCTGCTCAGGGCTGTCTCCATGTTCTCCTGGGACCAGCTACCCCCCAGGGGATGTTCTTCTCAGTGAGGGTCATGGCAGCCCAAGAGGCCAAGCTATGCCAAGAAAGCACATTTAAGGCCTCTGCTCTGGGTACATCCATCAAAATTGCATTGGTCAAACCAAACCACCTGGCCAAGTTCAACATCCATGGGGCAGGGAAGCATTCTCGGCCCACTGTGGGAGGCCGCAAAGCCAGGGAAGGGAGGGAGTGAAGAGGTGAGGGCAAGAAGCCAGTCTGTCACATACCCATATGTCAACACGGACTCAAGCACATAAGTCCTCCTCGTCCCACCCTGGCCCCTAATCTGTTCCCTCTCCAGAGGGAGACCACTGGTATCAGTATCCTTTTGTCCCATTACTAACAGTAAGCTGGGAACTCTTTTTTTTTTTTTTTTAATTATTCATGAGAGACACAGAGAGAGAGGCAGAGACACAGGCAGAGGGAGACGCAGGCGCCCTGCAGGGAGCCCGATGTGGGACTCGATCCCAGGACCCCAGGATCACAACCTGAACCGAAGGCCGACACTCAACCACTGAGCCACCCAGACGTCCCGAGCTTGGAACTCTTTTCCTGCCAATACATATACATCTTCCTGTTCTTTGTCACCACAGCAGAGTGTCTCCAAGAGGAGATGGGGCGGTAGACGCACAAGGGGGAGACCATGTGAGGGCACAGGGAGAGGACGGCCGAGTACAGGCCAGGGAGAGAGGCCACAGAGAAGCCCTGCCGACTCCTCAGCCGCAGGCTTCCGGCCTCAGAACTGTGACAGGCCAGATCTCTGTTGTTTCAGCCACCCAGGCTGGTCCTTTGTAGTGGCAGCCCCAGCTGCCCTAGGTCTTCTGATTCCAGAACGTCTCATCCTTCCCAATCAGTAACGAGTGCTGTAGTGAACACTCTTGTGCTGGTGTTTGACAGCGGACATCCAAGGGGCTTGTGGACAGCCGAAAACTTGTTCTGTCCTGGATTCTGGTAGATTTACTGTTTTGCTCCCAAGGAAGCACAGCCGGGGTTGTCCATTTACCTGAGGGCGAACACCAGAAGCTCCAGGGTCGCTGTGCGGTTAGGAGCTGGGACTTCTCTTTCCACCCTGACCTGTCCCTGCACCTCCACGCCACCCTCGGGCCCCTGACTCCATCTGCTTGGCAGGGTCACCAGCACACCGTGAGCCCATCTGACCTGACCACGACCCACAGCCCATCTTTTCTCAAACAGCTCTCCTGTCACTGGTCCAGGTGGAGGGAAGTCAGAGTGAGCGGCTTCCAGGGCCCACGCTCACTGTGATTCTCCTCTCCTTTCCAGCTCTCTCTCTCTCTGCTAAAATAAAATAATAAAATAAAATAAAATAAAATAAAATAAAATAGTAAAATAAAAGAATATCTCTATCATCTATCTATCATCTACCTATAGATATATAAAGAGAGGGCTAAGTGAGGGGAAAGGCTATGAGGGAAGGAAGGACGCTGAGGAGAAAAGCCTCATTTATGGTAGGTTCGCCTGTGGCACTTTGGGAGCAGCAGAGGCTTCCAGGCCTGGCCCCTTGCCAGCCAGGACTTGGTAACTGGCTGCAGGCCCTCGTGTCTTGTCTCATTATCCTGGCTGTGACAAGCCAGGAGTGAGGCCACAGCCAGCTGGGCAGGTCTAGGGAAGACTGAGAGAGACAGAATGTGGGGCCAGGAGAGGAGGATTTTCCTCAGACTATCCCTGCAGGAAGTCCTCCTGTGCCCCCAGAGGCCTCGGCTTTGGGGTTCCTCTGTCCCCTGCCCTCACCACCCTCCACACAACCTCAACACGACTTGGGTGCCCATTCCCTCCCGCCTCCCCCAGCTGATTCCCACCACCCCGCTGGTCCCCACCTACACAGGGCTGTGACCTGAGAGATGCCTCCTGACCCCCAGGACTGGGTCAGGCCTCTCTGTTCTGCATTCTCTTGGCTCCCGTGACCTTAAGGTTCACCACAGTCTGACGTGGTGACTTCTCATTTGCTGTCTTTCCCGTGGACTGTCAGAGCCACCGCGACAGGGGTCTGCGGCAGGCTGAGCAGAACCCACGCCGGGCCCTCCAGTGTTCGCTGAGGAGGGGAAGCTTCTCACATTCTACCCTAACGGCTTTTCTTTCCTGGAGGGCGGGGGCTGTGGTTGGTTCATTTCTGGATCTCCAACTTTGAGGCTGATCAAAGACCTATTTCTTAGTTCCAAACATGTGCAGGATCTGATCTAATAACCAAGTTATTAGTGGGCCTTGCCATGACCCGGCCAGGAATGGGCTTCAAGATCCATTGCCCACTGGGTGCCTGGGTGGCTCAGTGGTTGAGTGTCTGCCTTTGGCTCAGGTCGTGATCCTGGGGTCCTGGGATGGAGTCCTGAGTCCCATAACAGGCTCCCCGCAGGGAGCCTGCTTCTCCCTCTTATGTCTCTGCCTCTCTCTCTGTGTCTCCCATGAATAAATAAATTAAAAATCTTTAACGACAACAACAACAAAAGATCCATGACCCACTCCCCACACACAGGGTGGGGAGGACAGCCAGGTGTCCTAGCCAGAGGAGAGGAAAGGGTTACAGCACTCCCTTCCCAGGGCCCTCCCACTCCGCCCCCTCGGACAGGTGAGACAGGTGGTGAAGGGTGTGGTCCCAGCAGCCCTGGGGCACCAGCAGGTGGGCCTGCCCCTTCCATGGTCAGATTGACATTCCAACAGACACAATGACAGTGACAGGGGTCACAGTGTGTGTCCTGGGACCCCAGTCGGTGTTGAGACACAGAGGCTCGAGGCTCCCTTCTTCACAGGGCTAATGGGCGTCATGGTTCCCACCTGCAGTAGCCAGGCTTCCAGGGCCTGGGCTGCTTAAATATTAATGCTTTCAAATCATATCACTAAAATCTACTCCCGCACCTGTGTTTCAAACGTAGCTTTGTGCCTGAAATTGCACAACTACGTTATGGCAAAGTTGCATCATCTGGCTCCTAATTTAAGGCTTAGAGGCTTCAACTAATCTAGGTGACAGTCTGATAGCCAAAGGGAGAAAGTCTGTTTACAAAGTGGCATTTGCTGGGAGGTCCAGGCTGCCTCCTGCACTTTACACACACATACATGCATAGCAGACCCACGGTCGGTGTTTGCAGAATGAATGAATGATCCATGTCTGCTATTCTGAGTCTGTGGGGTTTTCTATTCAGAAAAATCTGTCCCCACTGAACACACACGGACATACACACACTCATCACGGAGCGGGTCTTTGCTCATTGAAGCAGAGCAAGGAATTGGCCGCGGTGAGCTCATTCATCTGTACGACCTTGAGTCACTAGAGCCAGGGTGTGCAAGCTGGTATCTTCTAGAACAGTGCACTTCTCTGGGAGACAGTCAGGAAATGTTGGTGGGGGGGGCATACATGGAGAAAGAATATCCCCGACTCGATCCAGAAGTGGCTGGTGCTAGGACTACTCCACTCCTCCCTTGGGGCAAAGTAAGGGCTGCTGGACAGGAGCAAGTACTTCACTCCGCAGATACTTGCCAAGTGCTGCCACGGGACAGCCACAGGGATCAACGCGGTGGATGAGACAGTTGGGTCCTCCCTCATTAAGACATATTAAGTAGAGGCACCTGGGTGGCTCCGTTGGTTAAGCATCCAACTCTTGATTTCAGCTCAGGTCACGATCTCAGGTGATGATCTCAGATAAGTGCTATGAAGGAGGTTGGGAGGAGTGAAGCTGAGGCCCCAGCAGCGAGTTCTTCATTGCAGACAACAGAATCCACTCTAGCCGGCTGAGCAGAAGGGGCTTTGTTGCAGAGTATTAGTTCATTCCAGAATTTCCAGGAGGGCTAGGGAACCGTGCTCAGATGCCACAGAGTCAAGAACAAGCCCAGGCAGATGCCTGGCCACACCATGGATGGTTCCAGGGGAACACTGCTGCTGTGGTTCTGCATCTCTGACACCTGGACTGGAGCCTGCACCCATTCCCACCCGAGCTCTGATCTCTTAAGAGCGAGCACCTTCCAAGTCATGGGGGGATGCTCCTGCCTGGCAGAGCTTGGGTCCTATGCAGAGCTCTGGCTTTGGGGAGTACTGGGGGGGGAAGGGAGTAGCACTCTCTAGAGGGACTTTACAGAGGGTCCCAGAGACATCTAATCTATGCTGTGGCCACAACGCACAACCAGTGTTAAAAATTGTGATGCCAGTGGTGTGCGGCTGTGGAAGACAGGGTGGGTGGGGTTCCATCTTAATGCATTTTACTCATTTTTGTTTATCTGGATTTTTTTCACAAATTTTTTCTGGGTTCACTTCACAAATGACCATGTAATAGTCACAAAACAAAGGGGAAAGCAAATAGAATTATTTTCCAAAGCCAAGGAGACAGGGTGGAGTTCTAAAAAAGAAGTTTCCCAGCTGGGCTTGGAGGGAAGGTCCCTCGGACTACCCACACCTGCCCGGTGGCCACCTTGGGCAGGTTCTGACTATTTGCTGACCTGTACCAGGAACTATATGAAATTCCTGAGAGTCACTTCTGAGTTGCTGAGATGTTGCTGGGTTGACCCACTTATATATTCCTTCCTTTACCAGCTGATATCTTCAGCCTTCTTACCCCAGCTCCTGCCAGCTGTGTGTGGGGTGAGGGTCATCATAGGGGAGCCTCAGTGCTCTCACTCTCCCCTTGCTCCCACACAGAGTCAGGGGTGCAGGGGAGGCTTATTCCAGCACAGTGGTTTTCCTGAGGGCCTGTGGGTGCCCTGGCCAGGCCAGGGGTTGTGCCCTGTAATGAAAGAACAGAAGTTGTGTTCTTGGGACACCTGGGTGGCTCAGTGGTTGAGCATCTGCTTTTGGCCCAGGGCGTGGTCCCCGGGTCCTGGGATCAAGTCCCATGTCAGGCTCCCCACAGGGAGCCTGCTTCTCCCTCTGCTTATATCTCTGCCTCTCTCTGTGTGCCTCTCAAGAATAAATAAATAAAATCTTAGAAAAAAAATAAAAAGAAGGTCAGCCCGGGTGGTGCAGCGGTTTAGTGCTGCCTTCAGCCCAGGGCCTGATCCTGGGACCCGGAATTGAGTCCCATGTCAGGCTCCCTGCATGGAGCCTGCTTCTCCCTCTACCTGTGTCTCTGCCTCTCTCTCCCTCTGTGTCTCTCATGAATAAATAAATAAAATCTTTTAAAAAAATAAAAAATTAAAATTAAAATTAAAAAGAAGTTGTGAGGATCCCTGGGTGGCGCAGCAGTCTGGCGCCTGCCTTTGGCCCAGGGCACGATCCTGGAGACCCAGAATCGAGTCCCACGTCGGGCTCCCGATGCATGGAGCCTGCTTCTCCCTCTGCCTGTGTCTCTGCCTCTCTCTCTCTCTCTCTGTGTGACTATCATAAATAAATAAAAATTTAAAAAAATAAAAAATAAAAAAAATAAAAAGAAGTTGTCTTCTTCATTCTAGAAAAAGGAACGATGTCCTCAGACAGAGAAAGCTTAAGTTAATCACCTAAAGAACAGCATACCCCAAATAACATAATTACCTAGGATCTCAGGGATGGACTTTTTTTGATAAAAAAAAAAAATGATAAAAGTCTTTTAATCTGGTATCACAGAGGATGTGCACGTCAAAGAACTCGTTTCTCCAGGCAGCCCGTGGGGTCAGTCCCGTAGGTCCCAGGCTCACGAGGGCCCTAGGCTTGGTCTAAGGCTCTCCTGTCACCATCTTGAAATTCTTGAATGATTTTGATCGTTGAACTGGGGTTTTGTAAGTGAAGTCCAACAGCGGGGTGAGCAGGAGACAGGCAGCTCCTGGCTGAGCCACTAGCACAGAGCACAGACAGTGCCCATGAGCTCTGAACCCCAGTGGGCCCGCCGAGCGTGGGAAGTCAGTGAAACTCCCAGGGAAGACAAGGAAAGTGGGGGCAAGAGCAGACCCCGAGAGGTCACGCCTTCTGTTGGAACCAGAATTTGCTTTGGTTGCAGGAAAGGGCATTGTTCTGGGAAACAACCAAGGAATTCTCCATATGCTCACTGAAGAGAATGAAGGTACCTCCTTCTTGTCTCTGTCCTTCCTTATGCACCGGTAAGCCAAAGGTAGAGAGTGTTTGTAGGTAGGACATGCACATGGTAAGAAGTGAGACAAAAACAGGTGAGCCCAGGTGGCTCCATCTGGTTAAGTGGGATCATGACCTGCCTTCAGCTCAGGTCATGATCCCAGGGTCCTGAGAGGGAGGGAGCCCTGCACTGGGCTCCCTGCTCAGTGGGGAGCCTGCTTCTCCCTCTCCCTCTCCCCTTGCTTGTGCTCTCTCTTGGTCAGATAAATAAAATTGTACTTGCTTGTGCTCTCTCACTCTGTCAAATAAATAAAATCTTAAAAAGGAACAAAGCAAAACAGGTGAGCTCGTTTTGTGCAGCATTTCCACTTTCTGGGAAGAACAAAATACATATGCATGTACAAACAAAATGCGAATTGTGTAATTTCAGTGATTCTACGTACAGGTTAAATGCGCTCATATTTGCATTTGAAACAGCATTGCACAATATAGAGATGAAGGGTAAAATCCATGTTAACAGTTTTGAATTTTAACGTTTCTTTACTCAAAACATGAAATAACAAGTGAAAAAAAAAACACACTGCCATGAGAAGTGGAGAGAAAGACTATGGTAGAAAGGAAAAAGCTTTCTATTTTAATACTGTTAATGGCACTTTTTTTTCTTGAAAATTAGGGCCCTGAAAATTATGCCGCCATCCCTGCTATCAGCAGCGATGGATAGCACTGTTTTTTGAAGTCTACACCCTGGCAAAGATGCAAAGCTCCTGGAAGTCCCATACATTGCCAGTGGGATGCAAAATGGTACAGGACTTAAGGAAACCACTTGACAGTTTCTTATATACTTGCCTACACACCTAGCATAAGACCCAGCAAACTCACCCCTAGGTATTTATCTAAGACAAGTGCACAAAATTTGTGTTCATACAAAAGCTTTTTTATGAATATTTATAGTGGCTTTGTTCATAAACACTCAAAACTAGAAACAACCCGGTGTCCTTCAACTGGGAAACAGATACACTGGTGCATTTGTGCTGTAAGACACTACTCAGCAATACGGAGTAGCTAATCACTGGCACACATCACTATATGGATCAATCCCTAGTGCATTATGCTAAGCAAAAGGAAGCCAGACTCGAAAGGTTCACGCTGTATGATTCCATTTATAGAACTTTCTGGAGTAGGACCTCTCGGGAGAGGTCATGGATCAGTGCTTGCCAGGGGTTGGGCGTGGAGAGCAGTTGACTACTAGGAGAGGGCAGGAGATAGAAATGTTCTAGATCTTAGCTGTGGTGTGGCTACATGACTGTAGGCATTTCTCAAAGCGCATAGAGCTGAACACTAACGAGGGTGCATTACGCTCATTTAAGTTATACCTTCATTTGAAAAAAGCATCTGCAAAAAAAATAAAAAATAAAAAATAAATTAATTACATTAAATTTTTAAAAAAGCATCTGCAGATTTGCTAGCCCCAAACTGGGAGCTCCCATGGTTTTTATGCGTGTTTATGGTTTTTACACACATCAGGAATCTTGAGCAACACACGGGGAACTCAAAAGTAGGAAGCTGGAGAAGGCAAAGGGCTCCGGGGAGTAAAGCTGTGGTTTTGCTGGGTGCCTGGATGGAATCACTGAGGACAGCCGGGAAGAGGCTGCTCTGCTGAAGAGCAACTGTAGAGCACCTGTGGGTGCAGCTTAGCTTGGGGGGGTGGGGGGCTGGACATCCTGGCCCCTTTGGGCTCCCACCCTCTGCCCTTGCCTGCCAGAGGAAGGAAGGATCAGCTGCAGGAGCTCCTAGGCCGCCTTCGTGGAGCTGATTATATGCAGAATGAATTGATTGGTGTTGACAGGGAGCTATTTACCCGTCTAATTAATTATGCCAACTAATTTTCAACTTAATTGCACTTCTTGGGTCACTGGCTAATGAGCATACAGTTTGCATGCTGCTGCAGGCCCGGATGGAGAGGTGGTAGGGAGGCGGGGGCAGCTGCTTCGTAAGGTCAAACAGGCAGATTCCTGCCCCCAAGGCCCAGGCTCGCAGCCCCTGGCTGCTCCACAGACAAGCTCTGGGGTCCTCATTCCAGAAGATTCTGTGCGAGCTGGCCTCCGCCCCAGGAGCCCTTCGCCATCATCCACCTGACAAATGTGTATTAGGTGCCTACTGTGTGCCAGCTCCAAGCGGCATAGGCCCCGAGGGGTGTCAAGAAGCGAAGTCCTGCCTTGCTTGCTCCCCCATCCCTCACCCTAACTTGCTCACAGCCTGAAGGAGGAGAATCTCACCTAAACTGCTTAGCGTGGAGTCTGCTTAAGATCTTCTCTCTCTTATGCTATATGTTGGCAAATCGAACTCCAATAAAAAAAAAAAAAATCTGTTGAAAAAACTGCAAAAAAAAAATTCTATCTCCTCCCTCTGCCCCTCCCCCTGCTCTCTCTCTCTCTCTCTCTCTCTCTCTGTCTCAAACAAACTGTTCAGCCAGGAAGGGGGTGGGAGACAAGGGAGCAGGAAGCATGGACATTTTTTAATGACATGAGAAATACACTTCTGAGTATTATGATGCTATCAAAGAAGATAAGCTATAAAATTGCATGGATAGTATCCTACGTAAAGAGCTCAGAAGAAAAAAAAAACACTGCAGCTGTCTCAGGCTGAAGAGTGGAGCAAAACTGGAACAAGGTTTGATCATGTATGACACAGGGCTTTCCCTTTATTATTTTTTTTAAGATTTCATATATTTATGTATTCATGAGAGACAGAGAGAGAGAGAGGCAGAGACACAGGCAGAGGGAGGAGCAGGCTCCCTGCGGGGAGCCTGATGCTGGGCTCCATCCCAGGACCCCAGGATCAGGACCTGAGCCGAAGGCAGATGCTCAACCACGGAGCCCCCCAGGCGCCCCACTCAGGGCTCTTTGGCAGGGATTCCTCAGCATGTGTGGCTCAACAGCTGGCCAGATTTCCTGCTCCAGAAGCGCAGTCCCGGGTGTGTGTGTGTGTGGGGGGGTGTTATTTCAGCCAGCAGATCCAGCAGGAACAGTGATGGTCCCCAGGGCCGGGGCTGCAGAGGAGCAGAGCGGGGAGCGACACCCATGACCAGCACCTGCCAGCTGTCTGACGTCCCCTCTCTGGGCTTCCTGTTTTCTCATCAGCAAATGGAAGGCTTGTGGTACATCCAAGATTCCTCCCGGTGAGGACTTCTCTCTGAGCCCCATAAAGAGCAGGGGGGTATGGTCCCCCGTTCCTGGGGAAAGAGCTCTGTGATCAACTAGTAATGTCTGCCAGGGACACAGAAATAGGGGGATAAGCTGTGTCACAGCACATTGAATGTATGGGTGTCTATTCTGAAGGATTAAAGTAGAATCTTTGGGGTCTTTGTGAGGGCACAGAGCTGAGAAAAAGAGAAACAGGGCTCTTCTTCCTCATGCAGTTCTAGAGGTGAAAGTTCCATTCAGATGTGGTTTTTTGTTTTTTTTTTAATTAGAGCTGCTCTGCAAGTGCAAAGGTAAAAATAGTCCCTACAGGCCCTGGAGACTGGCCACTGGTTCAGGGGTCCCTCAATCATTTATTCATCAAAGAGAATTGGGGCCTGGGTGAGACCAGAAGCCCATCTCCTCCACCCACTTCTTAGGTCTCCCTTGTATAGACTCTGGAACTGGTAGGAGGATGTGGATTGTTCTGAGGGTAGAAGGCGAAAGGGCAGGGGAAGCTTGGCACAGTGAGCACATGAGCTTTGGGGTGACAGTGTCTGGGCTATGCCACTCACTAGCTGCGTGATCCTGGACAAGTTACTCAACTTCTCTGAGCCTTGGTTTCCTCATCTGTGAAACGAAGCCCACTAATCTGTGTCTCCCTCAGCACAGATGGCCAGCATGCAATGAGCACTTAATTATGGCCAAGTGTAGGAAGGGTCAGGCTGGAATGTTCCCACGGGTCTCGAACACACAAGGTCTTCAACGCAGGGCTTGGGAATCAGTACTTAACACGGCAGGCAGTGGAGAGCCGCAGACATCTGTAGAGCCCTGGCACGAACCAGGAGAAATCCGGGGGTTATTACTGTCCTCCCCAAGTTGGTTTCACCAGACTGGGCACTGGACTTAGGTGACACAGCTGGAAGAAGGGACCGAGGAGGGCCAGAGAGGAGGCAGGCTCAGAGGCGAACGTGGGGAAGAGGTTAAGTCAATCTGTCCAAGCAAGAGTCGGCCAAAGGGAGAGGCACGGAGCCAGAAGGGCACTAGGGAGAGAGTTAGGTTTGTCATACTAGGGGTTCTAGGGGTTGCAGGGAAGAGAGAAAGTCAAATACGAGAGAGGGTTGCACAAGGGTGTGAATTGGATTTCTTCAATGACCTTTAAAAGAAGAAATTTCTTTTAATTTCTTTTTCTCTTCTTGGACTGTGATTTTTTTTTAAAGATTTTATTTATCTTTTTGCCACAGAGAGATAGAGGGAACACAAGCAGGGGGAGCAGGAGAGAGAGAAGCAGGCTCCCACTGAGCAGGGGGCTTGAGGTAGGACTTGATCTCAGGACCCTGGGATCATGACCTGAGCTGAAGGCAGGTGCTTAACTGACTGAGCCACCACTGAGCCACCCAGGTGCCCCTGGACTGTGTTTTTTAAAATGCTACTACTGTCATTCTGGACTGAGCCACTTGGGCCATGGCTTTGGTGGGTTATAGATGCTGACAGCGATTTTTCTCCAAAGAATAGATAAGCCACAGACAGATAGACTTCTGGCTCTTTCTACATGCCAGCTGTGTGAGGACCCCACAGGCCCACTCCTCTGGCATTGTTCTCTTAGCAGACATTGTCAGGGCCCTACTTCGCTCCCATTAGCACTCACCACTCCCCTGAATCTCTGACCCTGTCTCTGAGAGTCGGACCACATGTCTCCTCTGGCTTCAAGGTTTGCTTGGTGAGCACACAGGGCAGGCCAGCCACGTGGGGGTTGATGTGGGCCGGGGAGCAGCCCTCCCCCCATGACAAATGGAGATTGGTAGATAAATCCTCACCCTTTGGGTAGGAAAATTCTTTTTTGGGGGGGAGGGTGTAGGGAAAATTCTAAGATGTATTCAATACCATCTCCCAGAGGGCCTGGCAGGAATGACCCCAGACAGTCCCTCGGTGCTCATAAATCCCAGATGTGCACAACAGTCACCTGCTCATTAGCATATGCCCGGGTGGTGCCCTGTGGTGCTCCCTGCCCTTCCTGTCTCACTCCTCCCCAGACCCGTTGGCGCTTCTTGGAATCACCTTCCAATGAGCAAATCCTGTGTCATTCTGTTTCTGGTAGGAAGATAGACATTGCATTCCACTGACACTGACTTGACCATGACCTGACCTGGGGAGAAAATGCGGCTTCTAAAAAAAAGGAAGAGAGAGATTGAGAAAGAGAGAAAGAAAGAGAAGGGGAAGGAGAAAAAGAAAGAAAGAAAGAAAGAAAGAAAGAAAGAAAGAAAGAAAGAAAGAAAGAAAGAAAGAAAGAAAGAAAAGAAAGAAGAAAGAAAGAAAGAAAGAGGCTTCTCCCTTAGCTGTTCTGCGGCCACCTGCCTCCAGCGCAGGGCGGGCAGGTCCCGTCACCGCGCAGACAGCAGCGGCCTCCCCTCCAGGCGCTTCTCCCAAGCGGTGGCGGCACCCCCCCTCCCGGAGCTTCTCTCCATGCTCTGTTCAAACACGACGGTGACAAACATTAGCAGGGGGAGAGGGAGCCCAGGCAGGTTTTTCGGAGGAGGAGGCCGGGAACTGGGGCGGCCCGGGAGAAGGGAGGGCCGCGAGGTGGACAGCTCTGGGCCGCCCCCCCCCTCCCCCCCCCCCCCCCCCCCCCCCCCCGGCTCTCCCCAACCTCAGGGCCGCATCTGCTCCGCAGGGGAGTCCTGGGCTCGAACCAGTGGTGTCTGAACTGAGAGCACAGGACGGCCTCCCGGCTCTGCCCTGCGCCTGGCTGGGGGGGGGGGGGGGGGGGGGGTGCAGGGCGGAGCGTGCGGGGCGTGCCCCGGGCAGGGCAGGGCGGTGGCGCCCACAGGTGGGCCTGGCCGGGATGCTGATCCCGGCAGCGCTGCTGGGCCAGGTAACCACTTCCCTGCACAGGTGGATGCGGGGGGCTTCCCGGGAGCGCTAGCCCCCCCCCCCCCCCCCCGCAGCGAGGCCCCACTGGCCTCAAGGAGACCTGGAGCAGCAGCGGCCTCCCCAGCACCACTGGGCAGCATGAGCCGGTCAAGGCACGTGGGCAAGATCCAGAAGCGCCTGGAAGACGTCAAGAGCCAGTGGGTCCGGCCGGCCAGGGCCGATTTCAGCGACAACGAGAGCGCCCGGCTGGCCACAGACGCCCTCCTGGATGGGGGTCCCGAGGCCTACTGGCAGGCGCTGGCCAGGAAGGGGAGGTGGACTTCTTGTCCTCCGAGGAGGCCCAGTTCATCCAGGCCCGGGCCAGGGAGCCGCCGGGTGCCCCCGAGCCCGCAGCAGGGGCAGAGGCAGGCGCCAGGGGACTGGACTCCTGCTCCCTGCCCTCGGGCACCTACTTCCCCGCGGCCTCCGAGGGCAGCGAGCCCACCCTGCTGCACACCTGGGCCTCAGCCCAGAAGCCCTACCTGAAGGAAAAATCCAGCGCCACCGTCTATTTCCAGATGGACAAGCACAACAACATCCGAGACCTCATTCGTCGCTGCATCACCCGGACCAGCCAGGTACAGGTGGTGGGGCCTGTGTCTCCTTGGCCGTGGGGTCGGGGGCGAACGGGGCTGGTAGAGGAGGAATGGGGCTGGGGCTGGCCCCACGGGATGGGGTTCAGAGGCTGGGGCTGAGGATGGAGTCAGGTGCTATTCTCTCTCTTGCCCTGGATCACCGACTTTCTGGTCCCACCTGTCACCATCTGGGTCCCACGACCCACCCTCCCTGGCATCCTACCTGCCCCTCGACTTCTTTTTTTTTAATTATTTTTTAAGGATTTTATTTATATGTTCATGAGAGACACAGAGAGAGGCAGAGACCCAGGCAGAGGGAGGAGCAGGCTCCACGCAGGGAGCCCGATGTGGGACTCGATCCCCGGGTCTCCAGGATCAGGCCCTGGGCCCAAGGCGGCGCTAAACCGCTGAGCCCCGGGCTGCCCTGCCCCTCGCCTTCCGTGGCGATCCCCAACCACCCAGACTCCATGCCGCCCCCCAGTACTTCTGCGCTTCCAGTCTAGCCTCGTCCCTTCCCGCTGGGAGCCTCCGGGTCTCCCCCGCACCTGCAGTGGGAAGAGCAACTCCGCGGGGCTCCCAGCTCGAGCGGCCGGTCCCGGGACCTGCAGACCCTCCAGCCCGCCTTGCTCCTTCTTCAGGCCTTGCGGGTGCCGTGCCCCCTGCCCGGCACCCCTCCCCTTCCCTGCTCTTCACCTGATGATGACGCCGGCTGCTTCTTCAGGACGCAGCACCCGAGTCCCCTTCTCAGGAAGGCCTCACCTCGGGGTCAGGCCGCCGAGGCTCATGCCCGCCCCTGAGCCCCCAGCCTCGGCTTAGACCCGGTCACAACAGGCCAGGCAGCACCTGGGTCCAGCTAGTGTCACACGGAAGACAGGACAGGCAGAGAGGTTTCTCCCCGCGTGTCTGCACGCCAATATGTGACTTTGGAAGAAGAAAAACATTTCAAGACTGGAGCGTGGTTGATAGAATTTCGGGCACGATCTTTAAAAAAAAAAAAAAGAAAAGAAAGAAAGGGATCCCTGGGTGGCCCAGCGGTATGGCACCTGCTTTCAGCCCAGGGTGTGATCCCTGAGTCCAGGGATCGAGTCCCACGTCGGGCTCCCTGCATGGAGCCTGCTTCTCCCTCTACCTGGGTCTCTGCCTCTCTCTCTCTTTGTGTCTCATGAATAAATAAATAAAATCTTAAAAAAAAAAGAATTTCGGGCACGGCCGGAGCCACTCTGGCTCATTCTCCCCCAGCTGCATGAGACAACTGTTCCGAACAAACAGGGCTGGGGAGGCTCCCTCCTGCCACCTGAAGCTCAGAGAGGGGAGAAGGAACTCATTTTTTTTTCTTAATTTTATTTATTCATGAGACTCACAGAGAGAGGCAGAGACACAGGCAGAGGGAGAAGCAGGCTCCTTTGCGGAGAGCCCGATGCGGGACTCGATCCCAGGACTCAGGGATCATGCCCTGGGCCAAAGGCAGGCGCCAAACTGCTGAGCCACTCAGGTGTCCCGAGACTCTTTTTTTTTTTTTTTTTTTTGAGAGGAGACTCAAAGAAAGAACAAGCTGATGCTTCAGCTCATTTTCTGCCGGGATCCCAGGCTCCTGACCAAGTGCCCTCAGAGGGTCGGTACTCTGTGAAATCTTCAGGCTCCAGAAAAAGCCCCGCTTAAGATGGGGAGGCGGTGTGTGGACCGGCAGGGAAAGAGTGGAGTTCTGGAAAATGAAATAAAGTCACAATGGGTGGAGTGTTGGTTTTTCAAGTGGCAGGGCTGCTTGAGAGCAGTATTTCATGCTTCCGGGCCAGGTCAGCATTAGGGATTGACAGATGGGCCCAGGCAGGCAGCCAGGAGCGCAGGCCGCGCCTGGGGCTGACTGCGGGACCTGGGGCAAGTCGCTCGACCTCCCCAGGCCTCAGACTCCACTCTGGCCTCTCCAGTGTGCAGTTCAGCGGCCTCCCGAGGGGTAGGGACCACTGGCATGGGGAACATTCTCACCCACGGCCGCAGCTCGGACCCTGAGTGAGTGAGGCTCCCTGGAAAGAAGCCAGGTTAGGGCTTGTGAAGTAATCCCCAGGCTGAGTCCCTCCCCCCCACACCCACCCTCCACCCAGAGAGGCTTCCCTCCCTCTGTGGCCCTGAGGCCCCCTCAATATCCTTTGTTTCACCAAAACAGCGTGTTATAAATTTAACACAACACTGAAAAGCTGAAGATTTCGGGGTTCCTGGGTGGTTCAGTGGTTCAGCGTCTGCCTTCAGCTCAGGTTGTGATCCCGGGGGTCCCTGGATCAAGTCCCCGCATCGGGCTCCCCGCAGGGAGCCTGCTTCTCCCTCTGCCTGTGTCTCTGCCTCTCTGTGTGTCTCATGAATAAATGGATAAAATCTTAAAAAAAAAAAAAAAAAGCCTGAAGAGTTCACTTAAGAGTGAGAATTTCTAGTTCCTCTTAGCAAGTAGGAAGAGCTGGCTCTGCTGGCGCTGAGTGGCGACCACCACTTTGGGGGAGTGTGCTTTGCCACAGTCCCCACCACGCCCTCTTGTCCCAGGCCTTGATGAGCTGCACCCATGTTGTAGCCTGCCAGGCCCCTGCAGGCAGTTTGTGATATTCTCCACACACACACACACACACACACACACACACACACACACAGGGGCTCAGGGGTGGCCGGCCCCCACAGAGATGCCAGGGCCCAGGGACCTGGTCACAGGCTGTCCTCAGAAGCAGGTTGTGCCCCTGCCTCCCCACTCAGAGCTGGAGGGTGGATGGGTTGGCGTCCTCCCTCTATGGCTTCAGCCTCCTGAGAGGGGAACAAACAGAGCCAGCCTGCTCAGGGTTTTCCAGACCAGTTTCCACTCCCTCAGCTTGCAGGAATTGTCTGTCTTTCCCTTCATGCTCACATTCCTTTATCCCACAGAGCCTAATTCATAGCCAGGTCCCGCACCCAGGATGGCCAAGCAGAACAGGGGGCCTCCCTCCATCCCTCGGGGAGCGCCCTGCCTCTGTGCCCATTAGGGGAGGAGAAGAGGACACTGGGTGGGAGGCAGCCCCGGGGCGTGAGCAACCGTCTGTGCCTGGGAGGACAGGGTGACTAAGGCTGGCTTCACGGAAGAGGTGGCCTCTGACCTGAGTCTTCAAGGCTGAGTAAGAGGTTGTGAGGCAGAGAGGGACGGGAGTCTAGGCAGAGGTCAGGAGGTGTGAGAGGGTTGGGTGTCCCGCAGCGGGGGGGATGTGCAGGCATGGAAACGCCTGGCGTGAAACAAGAAGTTTTTGCTCACAGTGCCTTAGAAGCAGGGGGCATAGCGTGGGCTGCAGGACCACAGGAAGCACCAGGGGGGTCAGGAGGCAGAAGGGGCGCGGGGAACGCACACGCACAGGCCCTTACTGTGCTTCTGCAGGGAAGGGAGGGCAGGCAGGGTACACGGATCAGGATGGGCTAGTTGGAAGGAGGCCCTGTTCAGCAGGCTCTGCTGCCCAGCACGTGGCCCTGGGGTCATTCAGGGTCACTCAGGGCAGGGGCCGTGCTGGCTTGGCGTGCCTACCAAAGGCGTGCTCCGAGGCACGGTGCTTGCCGCCTCTCCGGCAATCAGCTGGCCCTGCAGGAAGAAGCATCCTGAAATATGGAAACACGAGGATCAATCCATCCTCCGAGGCGGTCAGGATCCCCGAGGGTTTCCCAGACCCCGTCCGTGGGCCTGGGCCGTCATGTCCTCTCTCACCACTTACCTGTGCGAGGCCAGATTATCTTCGTTGGCTTCCACCCAGCAACAAAGCACAACAGATTGCTGCAGAAGCAGGTTTGAGAAGCCAGCTGTCTTCCGTGAGGCCAGATACCACAGGGATTTGCCAAACTGGGAAAGGGTGTGCTCTGCTCCCTACATGTGGCTGTTGCTGTTGTTTTTGGAAAACAAAGGAGCCTCAGCACACAGAAGAGAAAGAGGCAAGAGAAATGGAAGCCGGGGTGGGGGGCGATAGTGTTCCCACCATGCTTGGGCCCCACCAGGACCCAAATCTCATCGCCCCTTTTCCACCCTGCCATCCCCTACAGACGGATGAGGCAGCGGCCCTCTAGCCCAGGAGGAGCTCGCATCTGCCAGCCAGGGGGTGAGGTCCCCGCAGGATGACCCTGGCATATGGGCATGCCCCCAGCAGAGCAGCACCCCCTGGGGGGCCTCCTCCGTCTCTCTGCAGCTCAGGTTCCCAGAGCCGGCTGCCACCTGGGCTTCCTCCTTTAGGGTCTCCAGAGTACTTCCTCCTTCTCAGCCAACCCCGCTCCAAAGTGCCCATCCCACTGATCGGCCTACTTGATTTCTTCTTTCTGCCACAGAGGTGCAGGCACTAATTTTAATCCCCTTCCATAACCCAGACTGAAACATGTTTGCATGGTGATTTTTAGAGATTTTATTTATTTATTCATGAGAGACACAGAGAGAGAGGCTGAGACACAGGCAGAGGGAGAAGCAGGCTCCATGCAGGGAGCCCGATGTGGGACTCGATCCCGGGTCTCCAGGATCACACCCTGGGCCGAAGGTAGATGCTCAACCACTGAGCCACCCAGGCTCCCCTGCATGGTGTTCTTCTAACATTATTCATACTTGTTCCCAATGCATATAAAAACCACACTCATTTTTAAACTACAAACTAGAATAAAAACTTTTACTTTTTGCACACGGTTTCCTCTCTGTTATCTGGGCTCAGGGTTGGATGCAGCTGGGATGATAGCTAATGCTCTTTTTGGGTAAAGAAATTAAGGCCCAAAGACAGTAAGTGGCTTGTCCAAAGGGACTCAGCTCATCTCTAGTAGCACCGGGGCTGGCGCCAGGGTTCCCTAACACCCCGTAGAGCACTGTCCTCTGGATTGTGTGCTACCCCTCCCTATTAGTGTCCCGGGGCTGCTGTGACAAGTTCCTGCACAGCTGGTGGTTTCAAACAAGACATATTTATTCTCTCCTAGTTCTGGAAGCCAGACCTAAAATGAAGACATCCGTTGAGCCATTCTTGCTCTGAAGTCTCTGGGGGAGGGTCCTGTCTTCTGCCCCCAGCTTCTGGTGGCGGCAGGTGTTCCTCAGCTTATGTTCCTTCACTCCAGGCTCTGCCTCTGTCTTCGCGTGGCCTCTTCTCCTTGTCTCTCCTCTGGGTGTCTTTTTTTTTTTTTTTTAAGATTTTATTTATTCATTCATTCATGAGAGACAGAGAGAGAGGCAGAGGGAGAAGCAGGCTCCATGTAGGGAGCCTGACGTGGGACTTGATCCTGGATCTCCAGGATCACACCCTGGGCCAAAGTCAGGCGCTAAACTGCTGAGCCACCCGGGCTGCCCTCCTCTGGGTGTCTTTGATGAGGATATTTGCCAGTGAATTTAGGGCCCACTGGATAATCCAGGATGATCTCATCTTGCAATTTTTTTTGAAGATTTTATTTATTTATTTATTCATGAGAGACACAGAGAGTCAGAGACATAGGCAGAGGGAGAAGCAGGCTCCCCGAGGGGAGCCTGATGAGGGACTTGATCCCAGGACCCCAGGATCATGACCTGAGCCAAAGGCGGCCACTTAACCACTGAGCCACCCAGGTGCCCCTCACTTTGGGAGCTTAATTGCACCTGTGAAGACTTTTTCCAAGTGAGGTCACACCCATAGGCTCTGATGGTTAGGATGTGGACCTGTCTTTTGGGAGGTCCTCATTCATCCCACCACACCCTGTAAGGTAGCATGACCACGCAGGGGACTGAAGAGGTTATGGGCCTTAAAACAGTCCGGCTGGGAGCCAATCCCAACAGGAGGCCAACACGATAAACCTAGACTTCTTGAGCCTGTTTTTCCAAGTATCCCTTAAATCATGACCTGGGGTTATTTGTAAACATGCCCCCTCACTGGAACACAACAGGGGGTGAAGGGTGGACAGGAGCAGAGAGAGGGAATTGTCCCTTTCATCTATATCCCCCTCAAGGAGGAAGCAGTTATCTTTCTGCAGAGAGGGCCTGGGTTGCTGTTGGCATCAGAAGGCTAAATGTGTAGAGACAATCACGTGCTAACAGGGCCACGGTTCTAAAGGAGCGTGACCTCCCTGTGAGAACATCTTTTCCGACTTCTGACCCAGGCAGTTCTTTCCCCTGTGCAGACACTCATGTCATCTGAGCAGGAAGTCAGCTCCGAGAGGTACCAGACATCTCCTTTGTCTGTGTCAATGACCCTCTTCTTGTCCTTGCTACTTCCCAGATGCTAATGGTCCATATATCTACAGATCTGTATGTACATATACATCTCCATATACCATATCTATATAATTACTATACTTTTATAGCAATTATTAGAAAAATGGTGGAACGTTGTTATAGGTAATGTTGAAAGCTGCCCTCATGCCCAGTCCAAACCGCTAGTTTTGGCTTTGTGCCTGCTTATGTGTCTCCACGCCACTTGCCCTCACTGGCAACCGTACCAGAAATACTATCATTTTGTGCTCTGTTAAGCCTTTTTCACTGAATTCGTTCATTGCTAACACACCTGTGTTGAGCATGGATTTCCTTTTTTTTTTTTTTAAAGATTTTATTTATTTATTCATAGAGATGCAGAGAGAGAGAGAGGCAGAGACACAGGCAGAGGGAGAAGCAGGCACCATGCAGGGAGCCCGACATGGGACTCGATTCAGGGTCTCCAGGATCACACCCTGGGCTGTAGATGGCGCCAAGCCGCTGCACCACCAGGGCTGCCCGAGCATGGATTTCTTAAGATTTTACTTATTTATTTGAGAGAAAGAAAGACAGAGATAGTGAGAGAGAGCGCACCAGCAGGGAAGAGAAGGAGCAGACTCTGCTAAGCAGGGAGTCTGACGTGGGACTCGATCCCAGGACCCTGGGATCATAACCTGAGCCAAAGGCAGACACCCAATCGCTAAGCCACCCAGGTGTCCCTTAAGGGTGGATTATACAGCACTTTTACTTCAACATTCCGCCATGTCTTACAGTTTTTATATGATGGTTTTAATTATCATTGCGAATGGCTGCTGAATCCACTTGTCCATATGCCATGATCCGGGTGTGAGGACTGACTTTCGATTGGGTGACAGCCGTCTAGTTCTGCTCCCACCCCACTGTGTGGGAGTCTCCCACCACCGGGCAATTCTCAGACCCCAGCTGGGCGTCCCAGGTTGTCACCGGTGCCTCTGCCCCAGCAGCTCAGAGTCTGGAGACTGGCCCTCTCCTTGGGTGTGATCAATCCGCTGGACTAGCTCACAACAAAGAAACCTTTTACTTTCTAGATTGCCGCTATTATAAGGGCGAGCACTCAGGAACAGCCAGATGGAAGAGATGCACGGGGAAGGGCATGGAACTTCCACGCCTCCTCTGAGCACTCAGCTCTCCCCAAATCACCAACCCAGAGGACTCAGAGCCCGGCCTCACACAGGCACGACCCCCGACGTCATTGGCACTGGCAGCTGATTCAACCTCCAGCCCCCCCTTTCCCTGGGGCAGCGGGCGGGAGGGACAGAAAATTCCAACCCTCCAACCCCTAAGTGGGTTCCCCTGGCAACCAGCCCCATCCAAAAGTCACCTCATTAACATAACAAAGCATCGTTATCTCTCTCCGCTCTCACCACTTAGCAAATTCCAGGTGTGTTAGAGCTTGGTGCCAAAACACGGACAAGGATCAAATATATATATTTTTTTATAAATCACAATATCGGGGGAAACAACCCCAAACAAGTGTAAGGAGAGGAGCAGGCACTGACTTCCACGGTGGGAAGATCAAGGGTAGGGCCGGCTTCGGGCATGGCCGAAACCAGATGATCGGAGGATGCTGCCGGGACCCTGCTCGGCCCGGCTGTCGCCGGGGCTGCCTTCACGTTCGCGTACGCTGTCCCCAAGTGGCGGCGAGACGGCAGCCGGAGCCTCCCCCGCGCTGCGGCCCAGCGACCGCCCGCGGGGCTCTCATTAGCATAACGTGGGTCACGTGAGCAGCCCCGGGCCAATCCCCGTGGCTCGCAGGGGATGCCGCGCTCTCATTGGCCTGGCCGCGGTGATGGGCCCTCCCCGCCCCGGTGGCCCCGCCCAAACCACTTTGTTTGCGGAGGAGGCGGGAGTCCTCAGAGGGAGGCCGGGAGCCGCTGGCAGGAGGAGGCTTGGGGCCTGGCAGGTGGAGACGCACACGCGCACACACGCGCACACACACTGGCTGTCTGGCGGGTGGAGACGCACACAAACACACACACACACATTGGATGCCTGGCAGGTGGAGACACACACACACTGGATGCCTAGCAGGTGGAGACACACACACACACACACACACACACACACTGGATGCCTGGCAGGTGGAGACACACACACACTGGATGCCTGGCAGGTGGAGACACACACACACACACACACACACACACACTGGATGCCTGGCAGGTGGAGACACACACACACTGGATGCCTGGCAGGTGGAGACACACACACACACACACACACACACTGGATGCCTGGCAGGTGGAGACACAAACACACACACACACACACACACACACTGGATGCCTGGCAGGTGGAGACACACACACACACACTGGATGCCTGGCAGGTGGAGACACACACACACACACACACACACACACTGGATGCCTGGTAGGTAGACACACACACACACACTGGATGCCTGGCAGGTGGAGACACACACACACACACACTGGATGCCTGGCAGGTGGAGACACACACACACACACACTGGATGCCTGGCAGGTGGAGACACACACACACACACACTGGATGCCTGGCAGGTGGAGACACACACACACACACACACACACACACACTGGATGCCTGGTAGGTAGACACACACACACACTGGATGCCTGGCAGGTGGAGACACACACATGCACACACACGCGCACACACGCGCACGCACACACTGGATGCCTGGCAGGTGGAGACACACACATGCACACACACGCGCACACGCACACAGTGGATGCCTGGCAGGTGGAGACGCACACGCACACACACGCGCACACACACTGGCTGTCTGGCGGGTGGAGACGCACACAAACACACACACACACATTGGATGCCTGGCAGGTGGAGACACACACACACTGGATGCCTAGCAGGTGGAGACACACACACACACACACACACACACACACACTGGATGCCTGGCAGGTGGAGACACACACACACTGGATGCCTGGCAGGTGGAGACACACACACACACACACACACACACACACTGGATGCCTGGCAGGTGGAGACACAAACACACACACACACACACACACACTGGATGCCTGGTAGGTGGAGACACACACACACACACTGGATGCCTGGCAGGTGGAGACACACACACACACACACACACACACACTGGATGCCTGGTAGGTAGACACACACACACACACTGGATGCCTGGCAGGTGGAGACACACACACACACACACTGGATGCCTGGCAGGTGGAGACACACACACACACACACTGGATGCCTGGCAGGTGGAGACACACACACACACACACTGGATGCCTGGCAGGTGGAGACACACACACACACACACACACACACACTGGATGCCTGGTAGGTAGACACACACACACACACTGGATGCCTGGCAGGTGGAGACACACACATGCACACACACGCGCACACACGCGCACGCACACACTGGATGCCTGGCAGGTGGAGACACACACATGCACACACACGCGCACACGCACACAGTGGATGCCTGGCAGGTGGAGACGCACACGCACACACACGCGCACACACACTGGCTGTCTGGCGGGTGGAGACGCACACAAACACACACACACACATTGGATGCCTGGCAGGTGGAGACACACACACACTGGATGCCTAGCAGGTGGAGACACACACACACACACACACACACACACACTGGATGCCTGGCAGGTGGAGACACACACGCGCACACACACACACGCACACACTGGATGCCTGGCAGGGGGAGACACAAACACACAAACACACACACACTGGATGCCTGGCAGGTGGAGACACACACACACACACACACACACACACACACTGGATGCCTGGCAGGTGGAGACACACACACACTGGATGCCTGGCAGGTGGAGACACACACACACACACACACACACACACACTGGATGCCTGGCAGGTGGAGACACAAACACACACACACACACACACACACTGGATGCCTGGCAGGTGGAGACACACACACACACACACTGGATGCCTGGCAGGTGGAGACACACACACACACACACACACACACACTGGATGCCTGGTAGGTAGACACACACACACACACTGGATGCCTGGCAGGTGGAGACACACACACACACACACTGGATGCCTGGCAGGTGGAGACACACACACACACACACTGGATGCCTGGCAGGTGGAGACACACACACACACACACACACACACTGGATGCCTGGTAGGTAGACACACACACACACACACACACACTGGATGCCTGGCAGGTGGAGACACACACACACACACACTGGATGCCTGGCAGGTGGAGACACACACACACACACACTGGATGCCTGGCAGGTGGAGACACACACACACACACACTGGATGCCTGGCAGGTGGAGACACACACACACACACACTGGATGCCTGGCAGGTGGAGACACACACACACACACACTGGATGCCTGGCAGGTGGAGACACACACACACACACACTGGATGCCTGGCAGGTGGAGACACACACACACACACACTGGATGCCTGGCAGGTAGACACACACACACACACTGGAGAGACACACACACACACACTGGATGCCTGGCAGGGGGAGACACACACACACACACACACACTCACATCCCCCCTTTGCTGCATTTCTAGGGCTCTCTCCTCCCCCAGATCCCCCAGATCCTGTTATGATAGAGGTGGCAGTGGCTACTCTGCATGTAGGGGTCTCCAGACACACACAGAGAGAGAGGCAGAGACACAGGCAGAGACACAGGCAGAGGAAGAAGCAGGCTCCATGCCGGGAGCCTGATGCAGGACTCGATCCCGGGCCTGGGCTGCAGCATTGAGCCCTGGGCCAAAGGCAGGTGCTAGTCCGCTGAGCCACCCAGGGATCCCCTCCACCAGGGTTCTGTTGGAGGCGAATACATGTGGCTTCATAGCAGGTGAAAACCAGTGGCCACTGGGGGCCTTCGAGCTTGTCTGGCTGAGCAGCCCCGTCGTCAAATCTGTCCCTCAGCCCTGAACCTGCGTGGCCGCCTCCCCTTGCTCTGCCCTTCCCTCCTGCTCCTTTCTCTGCCTTTCTCTCCTTCCTGCTGTGGGTGCTGCACTCCAGCAGTGGGCCAAGAGGCCCGAGGGGCCGTGGTCAGGCGATGGAGTCAGGGCAGAGGCCTCCAGCTCTTTCCCCTTAAATGTGCCCTGGCGGAGCCCCCACCCCTCGCTCCTCCAGTGCAGCAGCCGTGGGGGCTGCTCTCCCAGGAAGGCCCACGGGGTCGGGGCCGTAGGAAGCCGGGCGGAAACCAGTTAGCACCTGGCCCCTGACTCTGTGTCCACCCCTCTGCCCTGGCCCAGGTCCTGGCTATCCTGATGGATGTGTTCACCGACGTGGAGATCTTCTGTGACATTCTAGAGGCGGCCAACAAGCGCGGGGTGTTTGTCTGTGTGCTCCTGGACCAGGGAGGTGTGAAGCTCTTCCAGGAGATGTGTGACAAAGTCCAGATCTCTGACAGCCACCTCAAGGTAGGGGCCCCCAGTGGGAGTGAGGGCAGCATGGCTGGCGCCCGCTAACAGTCCCCTCCACACACCCCATCTCAATGGCTCAGCGTAAAGAAAGGTTTGTCTCTCGCTCAAAAGTGCCCTGTAAAACAGGCGGCCCTCCCTCACCTTGTAGCTACACCATAGGAATACGTGGCCTCGGGGTGGCAGTGACAGGGAGAGAGGGCAGGGGAGTGCCGCAGGACCTGACCTGGAGGACGTGTCCGTCATGCCTGCTTAGGCCCTCTGGCTCACGCAGCCCACGGGGGCTGGGAACTGGAAGGGGCCGTGGGTATCTCGTGGGCCGCAATCTCTGCTGCGCATGCCTGTTGTCTTCTCTGCTGAAGGACCTCGTGGCTCCACAGGCCAGGTCAGCATCCGGGCTGTTTGGTACACGTATAGGACTCCGCAGGACCCCAGGAAGCTGATCCTTTTGGACAGAACCCAACTGCCCACGGACTTCCTTCTGGCAAGGAGAAAAGAAACCCAGGCATAAAGGGTCATTTAATCATGTCGAATTTAGGGCAGCTACTTCAGGGTCAAAGGTAAAACCACCCAGTTTTTATGAGCGGGCTCTACTCACCAGGGGTGGGTGGTTCCCTCGGTGACTGGGCTCTAGCTCAGACAGGTCAGCCTCCGGGAGACCCCCCAACCTCCCTTCCTCCATCCCTTGTCCTCCCCACTGCCTGGGATGCAGCCGAGCTCAGGCATCTGGAGCGACAGGCCTGGGTCCTGTGATTACCAGGCCTGCTTGGCCTGGATCGCACCTCCTCGACACGAGGCCGTCGGCAGGTGCAGAGTCCGCACAGGCCTTGAATCCATGGCCCACACCAGCCACAGCTGCCAGTCCTCTGCCCGCCAAGGGACAGTGAGATGAGATGAGACCCTCCTCTCAACAGGTCACAGAGCTTATGGGGAGGCTGGGAATCACTAGGAAACTCGTGGGTGTCCCCTTCCCAGAGCTTGCCCAGCCACCAGGGACATTCACGGGATCCCAGCAGTATCCTGGCTTCCCCAGAGATCCCTGGCTTTACCCACCCTTTCATTTCTCCAGCCTCCCAAGGGTTCTGGGCAGGGGCTGGGGCAGCAGGTGTTCCTGGGGGCAGAGGAAGGGACACGCAGGGCCATGATTTGGGTTGTGGACACACCTTTCCTTAGGACGATCTAAGGTCCACTGAGGTCTCCACAGAGCCACCCCTCCGGCTGCACTTCCCTGTGACCAGCTTGGGGTCAGGGACTCATGTAACTGAAGCCCCCTGCAAGGCAAGTTGGGTATTAGGCCGTCATCTTTCTTTTCTTTGTCACTTTGTTTAAATCCTACCATCTAAAAAAATAAAATAAAATCCTACCATCTCTCTCCCCCTCCCCCCGCCCCATTTCTCAAATAATGTCAGGACAATGAAAAGAATCTAGAAAATTCAGCAAAGGAAAAAATAAAAATAGCTGATGAGCCTACAAATTAGAGATAACCCCTGCTCATGTCTTGCTGAGCATCCTTCCAGATGTTTTCCTAGGCAAACATATATCTACACATACGTAATTAGCAAATGAGGCCTTGACTCTCCTTCCAACAGAACATTTCCATCCGGAGTGTGGAAGGAGAGGTGTACTGTGCCAAATCAGGCCGGAAGTTCGCCGGCCAAATCCAGGAGAAGTTCATCATCTCAGATTGGAGATATGTCCTGTCGGGATCGTACAGGTGAGCGCTGGGTTTCACGGGCCCAAGGCTTCGAGGAGGCCCAGGCTGAGTGTGGCGTAGTCCTGGCCGCTCAGGCACGTAGCCTGTCCCTCCCAGGGGCTCCCAGGGGGCTGCTTCTGTCCCTGCCGAGCTGAGACTTCATCACATACATGAGGCTGGAGGCAGGACTAGCCTAGGAAGAAGGGGGCCTTCTGGGCTTGAGGGTAGAGAGGCACTTTGAAGTTTCCCTTCAGGTTGCAACAGGACATAGAATCTTCTTTTTCTTTTTTTTTTTTAGAATCTTCTTTTTCCTTCCTCAGCTCTATCAGGCGTGATTGTAAAACTATGCAATTTGTTTTGGGCTGTGTGTGTGTGTGTGTGTGTGTGTGTGTGTCCTATTTTATTTTCAGAAGTGTGTCCCAATTCACTGGGACCTAAGGCTAGTGCTAGAGACTGGACGTGGCAGCAGCCTGGACTAGACGTTGGGTTCAATTCCCAGCTCTGTAGCTTTCTGGCTGGGTGACCTTGAGCAAGTCACCATGTGTCTCTGTTCCTTCATTCATTCGACAGCTATGTAGAGACCTACTGGGTACATAGTAGGCATGCTTGAAGGCTGGGGCGCCCCTCTGGAGCTGCCATTCAAACCAAGGAGATAGACTACAGCCGGTCATGGCTGGTTCATTCGGTACAGTGTGTAACTCTCGATCTTGGGGCTGTGAGTTCAAGCCCTATGTTGGGTGTAGACGAAGAAGAAAGAAGAAAGAAGAAAGAAGAAAGAAAGAAGAAGAAGAAGAAGAAGAAGAAGAAGAAGAAGAAGAAGAAGAAGAAGAAGAAGAAGAAGAAGAGGAAGAAGAGGAAGAAGAAGGAAGAAGAAGGAAGAAGAAGGAAGAAGGAAGAAGAAGGAAGAAGGAAGAAGAAGGAAGAAGGAAGAAGAAGGAGAACCCGTACAGACGGACAGAGAAAGAAGAGTGATGGGGGGAGGGAGGGGGTCTTTGGAGGGGGGCTGAGCTGCCTAAAGCTCCCTTTACTCCCCTCTGGCTGTCTCCACCTTTTCCTGGCCCTGGTTTCCTCGGCTGTGCATGGGCCTGTGCTCTCTGCCTCACAGACTGCACCCGAGCTGAATGAGGTGTGGTCCATCTGCAGGGGGAATAGTTGTTCCTTAGCTCCTATGCCAGGAGGGGCTCTGAGACCAGACAGCCCTGAGGGGACACCCAGTGTCCGGGCGTCACTGAGCCCCATGTGCATTTCCTCCCACAGCTTCTCTCCTCATTGTTTTGCTTCACTGGGGCACCTGTGCAAAAGGGACCCCATGTACTTCTGATCCTAGGGCCCCGCATTAGCGCTCGGTTGTTTTGTAAGAGGCTGAGATGGGGCTGAGTTACCCTCCCCAAGTGGCCAAAGCCACTTTCTCAGCTTTTTGTTCTTTCAGATTTGAAAGTGACAAAGGCCGCTGGGCAGCAAGCCAGCAAGCCATAAGCTCTGGGTGGGAGCTCAGCCTCAAACCCCACATCAGGACTGGAGGCCTCTGACCTTGACCTCTGACCTTAGCTAAGCTGCCACTAGAGACCTAGCTCACCACCTGGATGGGCAGCTGGAGTCAGGGGCCCACCAGAGCTGAAGAGTCCTCCTTCATTCTTTTTTATTATTATGGGGAAATTCGCATAACCTAAAATTAGCCATTTTCAATGTGTGATTCAGTGGCATTTAATTCATTCCCTGTGTGTGCAACCGTCACTGCTACCTAGGTCCAGAATATTTTTATCACCTCAAAAAAAAAAAAAAAACCCATACCCAGTATATGGGGAGGAAAACCCTCATTTTCCTATTACCTTTCTAGGTGCTCTGGCTGGGGCCTGTAAACTGGACAAAAGATAGACTAACAAGAGAAAAGCATGTGGATTTATTTCCAAGTTTCATGTGGCATGGGACCTCCAGAAAGAAATGATCCTAAGAAATGGTTAAGCCTGAGCATTTAAAAAAAATTTATTAATTTATTCATGAGAGACAGAGAGAGAGGCAGACACAGGCAGAGGGAGAAGCAGGCTCCATGCAGGGGGGCCTGATCCAGGACTCGATCCTGAGACCCCGGGATCACAACCTGAGCCCAAGGCAGACGCTCAACCACTGAGCCACCCAGGTGCCTCCAGCCTGGGCATTTTTATATGAGCTTTGATGAAGAGCAGAGTCAAGGAAAGTCCTGGAAAACATGGTAGGGCAAAAGGGTACGAGCTAAAGGTTGTCACTGGGGAAATGTAGCAAGGCCCACTCATTCGGATTCCTCCCTTGTCTTCTGGGCCAGAGAAAGAAATTCTGAAAGAGAAAATGCAGAGGAATGAGAGTGTCTCCTCTTGTTTTCAATTGGGAGAATTATGCTTCTTTGTTTTTGTTTGTATTTGCCCTTGCGGAGCTCATTATGCTGCTGGCAAGGGGGGTGGGTTGGGGGTGGGGGGTCTTTGCCCTTGGTGGGGGCAGAAGGAAGCAGAACTAACCTTGTTGAGCTTTGTGCCAGGCCCTAGGCCGGGTGTGATGAGACTTTTAGGAAGGATTTAACCCTTTGAGGGAGGAATTATTCTTCCCAATGACGGTTGGGGGAACTGAGGCACGGCAAGGGTAGGTGATTGGCCCAGGGTCACCAGCCTTCTCAGCTAGGATCTCCAGCTCTCTAGTGCCTTCTGAGCTTGTCATCCTGATATGGGAGGTGCCGGGAGGAGGGTGGCACCGGGCCTGAAGACACACAGGGCCATTCCTGAGAACCGAAGAACCCAGCTCCTGGAGAGAGGGCAGGACACCTGTAACTTCATTTGCACTCAGCGGTCAGAGGAGATCTGTTTGCTGGCCTTCAGTTAGATCCTTCTCCGTGGGGACTCTCAAGGTTGTCTCCAGTTGAAACAAAACATGTCTCCCTCCCATTCTTTCAATGCAGCTGTCCTTGGGCTTCGGATATTTTGGCCCTGGTTGTATACAGTTCTCCCAAACTGAGGTGCTCTGTGCACATCTTTAGCTGAGGGGTGCGGGTGAGGTGGGGGGTGTACATTTGAACATTTAAGCTCTGTTAGAAAGTCTTACCCAGGGACGCCTGGGTGGCTCAGCAGTTGGGCATCTGCCTTTGGCTCAGGTCGTGATCCTGGAGTCCCTGCATGGAGCCTGCTTCTCCCTCTGCCTGTGTCTCTGCCTCTCTTTCTCTATGTCTCTCATGAATAAATAACAAAACTCTTTAAAAAAAAAAAAAAAAAAGTGAAGCCTTATCCAGCACAGGCAATATGCCAGGTGCTGGAGACACAGAGCTCTTCTCTCTTATGAAAAAACATGGACAAATGGCCACAGAGCGGTGTGGCGTGTGTTCTAAGGTCAGTATGAGCTTAGGAAGTGCTCTGTGGTCAGCCAGGAAGGAGCTCCCACTTCTGCTGGCAAGTCCAGGAGGTTGGTGCCTTTGGGGTTGGGCCTTGGTGGCCACAGCGTGAGAACTGAACCACCCCTGATTCCATTCCTGCCCTGACCCACACTTCTACTTCTGGGCTTTCTGTACCAGGAACAGAAAGATTTTTAAACAAAAACCAGATCAAATCACTGGCCTCCTTAAGATCCTTCTATGCTTGTCACTGCTCCTAGAAAAGAAAAAAAAAATCATTCTTACCATGGCCTCTGCAGGATTTTCCTTCCTCTCCACTGTGCTGTAGCCATACTGTGTTCCTCCAGGTCTTTCATGCTCTTTCAGGCCTCAGGGCCTTTGCACTTGCTGTACATGCCCTCTGCTGGAGAGGTAATTCCTGCTGTCTTATCCTGCTAACTCCTTATCTTGCAGTTCCCAGATCATCTCCTAGAGAGCTTCTCTGTGGACTTGTTTATCCAAGATCATAAACATAATGTCAGAACCTGGATCGAGTCTGTTTTCTCCTCTGTTATATCCCTGGAATGAAATATAGCTAACCCAGTGCCCGAACATTATATATGATCATAATATATGTTGAATGAATGAGTGAATAAATTAATGAAAGTCTATATAAGGTTCTGGCCATCCAATGTAGCTAGAGGAACAAAGTTTTTCAAACCATGTGCATCATTATCCATTAGCAGGATATGAAATCAAGTTAGTGGATGATGCCTGGAATTATTTTTATAATGATATAGGATAGAATAAACATACAGAGAGCATTCCTGAGGTCAGGAATGTTCTGGAAACTGTTGTGTACTTATGTATGTGTTTGTATATGTGAGTAGGTCAAGACATTAAATGTATCTCTCCAAGATTAGCCGAGGTAAGTCGGAGGAAGAACAGGTAGGGAGGACCTCCCCCTGCCAGGGCTCAGGCTGTGTCGTGGAGCTGGAATAATCTAGACAATGTGGCATCGGAGGAGGTACAGGCAAACTGACAAATGGAACAGAGCAGAAAGCCCGGAGACAGACCCACACATGATGGGGCATGTCTGCACAGTGGGGAAAGGAGAAACTGGAAAACAATAATTCTGCACACAGAAAATTGGATTCCATGTCACACATGTACAAAAAAAAATCACCTTCCAATAGATTAAAAACTCTTAAATGTCAGAAAAAACCCACAAACTTTAAAACTCTTAATAGAAAAGAATAGATGAATATCTTTTTAGGCCTTAGGATAAGGATTAAGTGTCTTAACACGGACACCTGTCTTTTGTGTGAAACAACACAAAAAAAGCCTTGACACTGAAAGATCGCTGTATCTGACTGTATTCCGATGAAGAACTTCGGTTCATTGAAAGATACCTGAAAGAAAGGGAAAAGTCAGCTTACAGAGTGAGAGCGGGCTTTCCTGATGCCCTGACGCGATTAGTGTCAGAACCACAAGTAGTTCCCGAGGCTTAGCGCCAGAATAGGGGGTGCGAGTGGGCATCCCAGCCAGGAGCACGCGGGGAGAGGCGTTCGCATCTCAGTGACCAGAAAGTGCAGATCGAGGCTAGGACCAGTTGCCTTTTTATACCTTTTCAACTGGCAAGAAAATAAGACTGACGATACCAGATGCTGGCTGTACAGCATCTTTCCTGCATGGCTGAGGGGATTGTAGGTCGAGAGAGTGATTTTTTAAAAAAATTATTTATTCATGAGAAACACGAGAGAGAGAGAGAGGCAGAGACACAGGCAGAGAGAGAAGCAGGCTCCATGCAGGGACCTGATGTAGGACTCGATCCTGGGACTCCAGGATCACTGCCTGGGCCAAAGGCAGGAGCTAAACCACTGAGCCACCCAGGGATCCCCAAGACAGTGACTTTTAAAAGAGTTTGGAATTTCTCCTGAAGCTGACTATTCACCTGGCTTATGATCCAGCACTTCCACTCCCAGGGGTATTTCCAAGAGAGGGAGTCCACGGTGTAGTAAAAGACAGGTATGAGAATGCTTGCTATAGCACAGGTCCCAACAGAAATACCGTGGAAGCAATCCAAATGCCTGTCAACGGGAGAGTGGATGAATAAACCATGATCTAGCCACCAGTGGAATATTATACAGCAGTCAAAAATGGATGAGGCACAGCAACAAGAAAGAACATGGATAAATCTTAGCAATATAATATTAAATGGGAAAACCCCCCAAAATATTACATGTATATTAAACTCGAAAATACTTTCTTTCCAGAATACATAAAACATTTTTTTAAGGAGAAAGGAAAGTATGGGAACTATGACACAGGATTCAGGGTGATGATTCCTTCTTTTGGGGAGGGACTGTATGGTTTGATGCTGATTATTGCCAAGATGCTAGCTTTTTATTATTTTTAGGTGCTGGGTTTGTTGGTGCTTATTACGTTATTTAAAATAACTAAGTAAATAGCTGAATAGATTAAAACGGGCGAGGAATAGACCAGTCATGAGAGTGGTTCTTGAGCCAAAAATTGTGACAACATCAGTTCCATGTACTAAGTGCCAAAAAGCAATAGAAATGAAGTGTACTTCTTACCTCGGGTGGTGATAAAGAGAAAGTGTAAAAGGGCATAGAATGAATGGCAATGCAGGGTGTAAAGGAGGTTCATAGGTGTGCAGGGGCTGCAGGGACACCAAGGACCTGGGGTGGGGGGCAGGTGCAGAGACCACCGGGGTGTGGGAGCCTGAAAAGTTGCCAGGGCACCTGTGGGACTGTTCTGTTGCATAAAGCATGCAGTTGCTTGGCCTAATCTCGTCTGATTCCAAGCAACACCAGGCGACTGATTTCTTAGTGTAGCCGAGTCCCGCTGTCCCCACTGTTTGCTGCCTTCCCTGTCACCTGGCTGGCCCTAGGCTCTTCGTCAGTTGCTCACCTCTCTGGGGTGTGTGGGTGGCTTGTGGGCCGGAGGTGAGGTTTGAACAAAGCCTCATTGTTCTTCCCGGGATTGCTCAGCCTTGCTCACCTGCCCTGCCTCACCAAGTGGGGACTCTGCTGGTTGGGCCAGGCCTTTTTTGGTAGCAAGGCCGGTGGGGGGTGGGGGGGAAGGTTGAGACCGTTGGTGGGGGGTCGTTCCTGTCCCCCACATTGACCGTGTGTCCCTCTGACCATCCTGTCACTATTGCCCTCTATGCCTGGGTTCCCATTATTAGGGACCCAGGAATCTCTACCCTGACCCTTTGGGTGGGTCCTCTGTGCTGTCCACCAGGGCTTTTCAAGGGGTTTGAGTATGTGGGTGTGTGTAAGTGGGGTTAATAAGGGGACTTTTCCATCAGAGATAAAAAGGAACTCAGTTAAATCAAGGAATCATAAAACGCAATCCATAAATGCCTTCAGCATTTTGTTTTCATTTGAAACCAGTTAATGGAGGGAGGGCCGAGGCCTCCGCCCACCTCCCTGGGGGTCGGGGCAAAGTGCACTCTGGTTCCCGTGGGAATCCCCTCCCCTGCCGCCTGCCCCTTGGGGTCCCTGGGCCTCAAGTGTGGCCACACCCTCAAGACTTTCCTGAGAACACGCCCTGCCTTCTAAGGAGCAGCCTCCCCCAGACCCCCCCTTTGGTTAGAAGAGGCAGGTGTTCCCACATGTCACAGGTGGCCTCAGCAGTCCGGGGACTCGGCTGTCACTTAGCCCTCTTGCACTTGGGCAGGGAGCGCAAGAGTTCGAGCCCCAGGAGGGAGCCTGGCCCGACCCAGGGCTTCGGTCTGGTGTCTTTAGGGTTCACCTGCGGACACTGGCCGGTCCCCTCTGGCTAGTGGTCGGTCCCTCCGGGCAGCCGTGCCGGGAGCCCACTGCCACCCGAGCGGCCTGCGGGGGCTCGGCGGGCCTCCCCGTTGCCAGCCCGCTCTCCTCTTCCCCTGCAGCTTCACCTGGCTCTGCGGACACGTCCACCGGAACATCCTCTCCAAGTTCACGGGCCCGGCGGTGGAGCTGTTTGACGAGGAGTTCCGCCACCTATACGCATCCTCCAAGCCTGTGATGGGCCCGAAGTCCCCCAGGCTGGGGGCACCCCTGCAGCCCAGGGCCGGCCGCAGCCCCCCGCCTGGCCGCCTCAGTGGCAGCAGCAGCTCTGCCAGCGACCACACGTCCTCCAACCCTTTCAGCAGCCCGTCGACGGGCAGCAACCCCCAGAACCGGAATGTGTCGGCGGCGTCGGGGCCCAGCAGTCCCCCGGCCCCCAACCCACCTCTGCCCGCCAGGCTTCAGCCCCACCATGGCCCGTGGGGGGCCCTGAGCCCGCAGGCCCACTTCTCCCCGAGGCCCCATGACGGCACAGCAGCTCCCTACAGCAACCTCAATGCCTACAGGCCCACGCGGCTGCAGCTCGAGCAGCTTGGCTTGGTACCCAGGGTGGCCCACATCTGGAGACCCTTTCTACAGGCCTCCCCTCACTTCTGAAGGGTCGCTTCCCCCAGCAGCCCTCCCCAGGGCCAGGGCTGGGCGTTCCGGGACTGTCCGGCCCAAGGACCCCACCTCAAGGACTAGCAGCTTTGAACTTTAGCTTTGAACTAAAAGTGCTTGGACAACATCGTTGCCTGTGTTTGAATGTTTCCAGGCCTGCGACCATTCGCTGGCCAACACCCACCAGTCCTGGGGGTGTTGGCCTCTTTAGTTTGGCCTATGGAGCACATTCCAGAAAGTTCCAGGGAGGTGGGGATGGGTGAGGAGGTAGAGGACAAAAGCATGAAAATAGAGCCCTTTTCTTCCAAAGAACAGCTGGCGCTTTAATAATGTTTCCTGAATCTCTGTAATGTAAGAAGGGGCAGATGTGGCCCAAGTTTTACATATGGGTAAACTGAGGCACAAAGAGGTAGACTGTGGGTGTGACTAAGGTAGTTCTGTTTCCCAGTGCCCAGGGATAGCCCAGTCCACAGAGATTCAGAAGGTATGGGAACATTGTGGATGTTTCTGGGAAGGGTGGTGAAGGCATACCACTACCCCTGGGCTGGTGAATTAGGGGTAAGGCTGCAGGATGTGCCCCTCTAAGCAGTGGTGGGTCAGTTGAAATGGTAGCCACCAGGGATGGGGCAAGCCGAGGTGTCTGGGGGTGGAGTTGGGCAAGGCTGTTCATGAGCTCAGGTTCTGGCTTCAGGGAGCCTTGGGCAGGTCAAGAGGTCCCAGAGTCTGGCCAGGCCCAGGGGCTGGCGTTGTCAGGGTCTAGAGAGATCCCCGCCGCAGTGCCCAGGGCAGCTGGGAGCCACCAGGGGGGCGTTCAGCTGAACTGCAAGGTCATACCCAGGGGCCTCTGAAACAAGGACGCTGGGCCCTTGCAGGCCCCATCATGCACTTACTGTCAGACTCACAGCAAGTAAGGCAAGGGCCGGGCAGCCGGGTCTGGGGAGGTCAGGGGACACTTCCCAGAGAAGTGACAGTTAACGAGACCTGATGGACACGGGTGTGAAAGGTGGTGGTGGGGGGACGACAACTCAGACTGTTCCAGCCCCACGGAGGCAGGCACAGAAAGCCCCACAGGCATCCCCGTTTCCCTCCCTCTGCCACCAGATCACCCGAGCCAATGTCTTCCTGTTGCTGGAGCCTGGTTCAGAAGCTTTGCCTTCACCATGAAGGGCTGCGAGGACAGAGCCCTTTGTCCTGATGGCTTCTGAAGCCCGGCAGCTCCTGGCAGCCCAAGTCACGCTCCCCAGAGGGTACCTCCCTTCAGCCCATCCCTGTGTTTGCCCAGTACTCCTGGCAAAGGCAAAGGCAAAGGCAAAGGCATCTTTGCTTCTTTCAAATAGTATTCCTGTCCTCATTTCACTTTTCCCCTCCTTAGTTCCTAAAACTCCAACAACAACAAAAAACCCTTTTGGTTCCTGAAGGTTCTTTAAACCCCAGGCCTGATGTGCTGTTTTCCTGCTGACCGCCCTAACGAGGCTGGAACGGCCGGGGGCCGCTGAAGGTTCTAAGCTGGATTCCAGTCTGCTGAGAAAGCTTCGGGAAGGTAAAGCCTGCCAGGGACCAAGAGCCCCAAAGGCCGGCTCCGCCTCGGCCTGCAGCTGGCTCAGTCTGAACGGAGAGGAACGAGCCCCCTTGCCCCCACTCACTCCGCACCAGCCAGTCACCCCTCACCCCCGAGGTCTTCTTAGCGGTTCACACATAAGGTTTTTCCTCCTCTGGACATTTTGTCACCTGTGACCCCTGCCTGCCAGGGAAGTTAGCTGTGGTTGGTGGAATATGGGCAAAGCGGTGGGGATCACTTCCGGCCCGAGCTTTAAGAGCTTGGGTGCAGGTGGCCGTGCAGGAGCTCTCCTCCGATGGAGCCCCTCCGCCAGCCCAGATTCCCCAGGGACGGTGCTGAGCAGGACCTCCCACTCCCACCCTCCGATCCCTGCAGTGGATAAGTAGCACGAGCCAGAAATCAACCTTTGTTGTGCAAGCCCCGAGATTTGGGATTATTTATCACTGCATCATGATCCACCCTAGCCCGCTGGGACCTGCCTACGTGAGGCTGGGCCGTTCCTTTGTGGAACTGGATTCCCAAGGGCCCCCCAAGCCCTGGGCTCTCACCCCAAGACGCTATTTCCACCAGACACCAGGAGGGTTTTACACACATGGCAAGGGGGTGACTGAGGATCAAAGCAAATGCTAATCCAAGTTTCCAATCCTCCCAAACCCAGTATGCCCTGTCTCTAATTCTGCTCTGGGCTAAAACCACACCTGTACCTGCCTTGGCCGCCCTGCTCGCTGGGGGCTGTCCTAAACACATGGCATCTCTGCCACCGTGTGAAATTCGACGGTAGCCAGGGGACACCTGCCATGTGTGTGCTGACACCATTTCAGCTCCAGGGAGGGACCCAGACTCACGTCTGTCCTGGAGAACTCCAAAGGTGGCCGAGGCGTGACACCCACATGAACCACCATCGTGAAGAACATGAGAGAATGAAATAGTATGACAGGCATGGTGGGGGGCGGAGGGGGGCGTCACTGACGGCCAGATGCACGCCCCATACCGGGGATGAGGGCTCATGTTACCCAGAAGGATTATCAGCCAGGACTGACTGGAAATGTTAGTCCCACAAGCCTCTCCTAGAAATTATCTGTTGTGCTCATGTGCTCCTCACCAGATACTGACCTTTTATCGCCCTGTCTGCACCGTAAGAGCCCAGAGGCCAAGGTTACCTTTGCTGGCCCCGGGGGCCCTAACCTCAGCGCCTGGGTGGTCCCAGCCCACAGTGAGTGCCACCTGACTGCCGGAGGGGCTTGGCTCCTGCTGGGGACACTGACACAGCGCAGGATGACTTCTCCTCTCCCGGCTCCTGCTCTCACCTCGAGGTGGGCTCCCTGTCCCCAGCCTTGCTTGCCATGCTGGCCTGTCACGGAAGGTGCCAGAGCCACATCTTCAAACACTTCGTTTGCTGGACTTGGTCCAAGAAGTTGTTGGACACAGAGAAACTGCCACTCACTTTCTCAGCTTCCTCCTGAAGAGCGTATGTGTGTCAGAAAAACTGTTACCAGAGAGTATAAATATCGCAGACACACATGCACGAGCATAAACACAACCTCCTTTCTTCTTGTTGTTTGCTGTGTTTCGCCTGAGGCAGACATGTCGCTTCCGAGGTGGGTGGCGCGTCCCTTCCCTCTCCCCTCGGGAGGGCGTGCTGAGGGGCGTCTGCAGGAGCCACGCTGAGGCTGACCCTCCCGGAGGAAGACACTCCTTCTACCTGACTGCCTTGGAACCGGGACATAGGTCTTTCCTGTCATCAGACTCACACTGAAACCCTGGCTGTCCCTGGGCCTGGAGCCTGTTGGCCTTTGGACTGGAACCTCACGCCGGACCCCCCGGGTCCCAGCCTGTCTGCTCACCCTGCGGACCTTGGGACTTGCCGGCCTCCAGAATCACATCAGCCAGTGCATGTACTAGATCTCTCTGGACAGACAGAGCCACAGGTACAGATACAAGTACAAATAGGCATATTGAGGTTCTGTTGCCCCAGACAACCCTGGCTAACACTGATTTCGGTGCCAGGCGTTTAAGGGCCTTATCTCCAAATACATTCTGAGGTACTGGGCTAGGCCTTCAACATACAACTTCGGGGCGGGACGGGGGAACGGAATACAGGCCAGCCATGACAGGCAGGCCTCCCACGTAGGCCGTGGCCAGAGCAGCCTGGCCTGGTGGACACCGGGCTGCCCCTTCCAGCCCCGCCCTTGCCCCCCGCCTGTCCCCACGGCACTCCCCTCCTGCCCTGCCGTGGGACAACAGACAGCTGAGTCAGCTCAGCTAGGCCTCCGGAGAGGGCCCTTCTCCATTCAAACTCTGCCAGCAGAGTCAGGGGCTTACTCTGGGGGCTGTTCTCCGAGAACATGTGTGAGCTCCTCACAGGCCCTGCAGTGCAGCCCACAGAGGGGTGAGCCCGCCACTGCTGTGCTGGGAACCCTCCCCGCAGGGCGGCGTGAAGAAACGTCCAGCTCACGTTTCCTTGCTGAATTATTCTATCCCAAGTCCTGGGACGCCAGCCTCGGTTTCCACACCAAAAGGGCCTGGATTCATGTATTTAATCACAAACTTGGCCCTCTGCGGTGCCAGGAGCTGGGTGGCCAATGTGGATGGAAGCGGATGTGCTCCCTGCTTTCCATGAGCTTAGCAGCGTCAAGGGCCTCGCTGCCTGCCTGCATCTTGCTATCTGTGGTTTGTTGGGTCTGAGAGTGACGGGGGGCAGGGAAGGCCTGTATGAGGGGAGACAGGGGTGGACACTGGAATGTGAGAAGCAGTCAACCACGAAAAAGGTGGGAAGAGCGTGCCAGACAGCAGGCAAAGGCTGGTTGGAGTTGGCCTTCTAAGTGTAATGGGAAGCCCTGAAGAGTAACAAATTCTTCACAACAATGTGAATTCCCTAAGGCCCTTGGAACATCCGGGGGATCTTGAGGCCACATTGGTACCAATATCTGGAGCTTTCCCAGACCAGCCCCCAAACACATGTTGCATGAAGCTCAAAGACTTTTAACATTTGGAAAGTAAAATCAGATTTATCAGACCAAAGCACAACCCTAACCCTGCTCAAAAACTTTCTCTAGTTTGGTATTTGTTCCCTGAGTGAAGTAAAACTTTTTACATGGCATCAATGACCTTTCATAATGTGATGCTGGCTCACCTGCCCTGCCTCATCTCCCATGTCCCCTCATGCCCGCTAACCTGGACAACCAGCCTTCACGTCCTCCAGGTGGTGGCTCCTTACATCTTCTTACTGAGAAACTCAACATGCCTGCCTCTTGTTCCCCACAGACCCTGCTGCAAACCCTCCCCTTCCCAAAGTCCAGCTCGGATGTTTCCACCTTCATGAAACTTCTTTGGAAGCCCCACCTTCCTCTGTACCCTGCAATAGCCAGACCTCCCTCCTGCCCATTATCTACTATTTACGTGGATGTCCTGTTACTTCGGCTAGAGAATGGAAGCTCTTGAAAGCAGGTGCTGCATTTTTTATTTGATACCTTCTACAATAATGTTCTATCAAAGTTTTAAAAAGGAAAGTCATGTATAAAAGAAATTGCCTTCTGAGAATCAAATTCTTATTCTAAAACAGAGATTGAAGGGGCCCAAGTGGCCTGTATTAGGATTCTTTGGTTGCAAGTAACAGGAGCTGAAACTAGCTCAAGCAGTCAACTTATGACTACAAACATCATAGCTTGAAACAACACACATTACACACATTCATTACCTTAGAGTTCTCTAGTTCAGAACTCCAACATGCATTTCACTGGGCCAGCAGGACACCCTAGGAGAGAGTCCATCTCCTTGTCTTTTGCAATTTCCATAGGCCACCTGCATTCCTTGGCTCGTGGACCCTTTCTCTATCTTCAAAGCCAGTAGCATAGCATCTCTCTGACCCTGACTCACTCCTTCTGTCTCCATGTGATGGCTAATTTTATGTGTCAACTTGACTAGGCGAAGGGATGCCCAGATAGCTAGTAGGACATTATTTTGGGTGTGTTTTGAGAGTTTCTGGTAGAGATGAGCATTTGAATCTGCGAACTGAGTAAAGAAGATCACTTTCCCCAGTGTAGGTGGGCACCATTCATCCTGCTGAAAGCCTGAATGGAACAAAAAGGCAGAGGAAGGGCAAATTTGCTCTTTGCTTGAGCTGAGACATCAATCTTCTGCCTTTGGACACTGGCACTCCTGGTTCTCTGGCTTTGGTATGCAGATCAGGACATAGACTGTTAACCCCATTGACTTTCAGGCCTTTCAACTTCTCAGCCTCCATAATCATATGAACCAACTCCCATAAAAAAACTCTCTCTATATACACACACATTTATACATATACATGGATAAGTACATACATATATCTGTATCTATAGCTACAGATATACAGATATCTCCTGCTGGTTCTATTTCTCTGGAGAGCCCTAATACATTCCATCTTCCATTTGGAAAGATCCCAGTGATTACACTGGGCCTACCTGGATAATCCAGGATAGTCTCCCTATTTTTAGGTCTGCTGATTAGCAACCTTAATTCCCCTTTGCTGTGTAACCTAATGTATTCACAGGTTGTGGGAATTAAGACATGGACATCCTTGGGTGGCTCTTATTCTGCTCGCCACACTCCAGGTGTCTCATGGAGACTTCAGCCAGGAATGTAGCTGGGGGTAGAGAACAGGAAGGGCTTGCAATCAGGAAGTAGCCGGGCATCTGGGCATTACTTTTCCTCCTTCTCTGTAGACTTTCTCTGTCCATTCCTCAGTCTACTTTGGCAGAACACAGCCACTCCCAGGTTTTGACCCTGTTAGTTTCAGACAGGAGAAGAGTCTTTGATTTCTAAATCTCTTGGGTGAGATTCTGATTGGCTGAGACATTTCCAGGTAAACCCTCCATCCTCTCTCCAATTAGAGTCACTGAGTACAAATATGGCAGCCGGGTACCCACCTGTGAGGGTGAGAGGGTAGTTCCCAGAGATAGGGGGTCGGGTGGTTGTTAACTCAAGGGCTGAGCAGACCCAACACTGAAGCTTTAGGTAGTAAAGTCACTCTGCTAAGGAGGGAGAAAAATGACAAGAGTGAGTCCCAAATAGACAAAGGCCAGTCCTCTATTTTTTCAATTATAATCCCATCTGGTGCTTTGGGGGAAAAAGCACGAACACTATGAAATTTAAAGGGGGACCTAAGCTAGTGTGCGATCAGGAACATTTTGTATGAGAATGACCCCTGAGCTGAGATCTGTAGGAAGGGGAAACTAATGGCAGGGTTGGGAGACTACGGGAAATAATGTTCCCAGTAGAGGTAACTGCATGGGCAAAGGGCTTGGGTGGGAATGAATTGGGAAGTCCACTACTGCACTGAAAACGATCTTTCTAAGACCCTCTGGCTACAGTATGAAGATTGTGGATGTGTGAGAGCATATAGGACAAAGGACTTTCACCAGCTCAAATGCCAGCTACAAACTCCACCTTGGGAGAAAATGTTGCAGACAGACCTTTTGGGAGTCACAAGAGGTGAGGATTGCCCTTGGGTCCCACCCCACCCACCTGGAGTGCAGTCATCCCCCTGGTTCACATTTGCTCACCTTCCCTGTGATTCACTCATTGACAAGAGGGTGGGGTCTCTAAGTAGGCAGGCCTGAGATTTTTCTTTAGCATAATCACTGCTCAGTTAACCCTGCCCTTCACCATCTGTGCTGGAAATGATCAAGATGACGTGTGTGAGGAAACTCTGAGGTGCCCAGTATTTCTGAGTGCCCTTCCCCGCCTTGCATTACAGCCAAGCATCATGGTGAAGGAGGCTGGCTTCTCACACACATCATCATCATATTGCTGCCAGGAAAGTGAGGTGGGGCAGGGGTGCGGGAAGATTCACATGGAGACCACTCAGGGAGTTCAGGACAGCACAGACACTGGATCTGGGAGGACTGCCAGAGGGCTGAGAGCTAAAAGCATGGATGCAGCAAGAAGGGCACTAGAATGGAGATGGGAAGCCAAGCCAGACTGGAGGGAAAAGGGTATTTCTAGGAGGCCTAGACTAACAGGGGGAAGGTGTTCAGTTCCAGAAAGAGAAACAGGCAGGGTGTTTCCAGTGCCTCAGCACTGTGTTGGGTCTTTGGGGAATTAAGTTTTTGTGCCAACAAAATAAGACGCTGTTTTGTAATTAACTGTATTAATGCAGTTAATTCAGAAATTCAACAAATATTTAATGAAATGTCGAGTATTCTGTCCTGAGGATACCTCTATGAAAAAGACAGTCTTAGTCCCTAGTTTTACAATTTTAAAGTCTACGGTGAAAAACAAGCAGGTGATCACAACTGAGCAGTGAGAAACAATATGGGAGTGAAACAGTGAAGGAGCATGAAAGAGGGAAACCTACTGCCACCTGGAGGTCAAGACTTCTGGGAAGCTGTAAGAAGTAGAGACTGGAAAGGCTTAGAGAAGCAGCCCTATGATAGGGGATGGGGAGAGGTGCCAGGCCAAACTGCCATGCGAAGGCCTGAAGGCAAAAGCTATGGCACATTTAAAGCTGGGGAGCCGGGAAGGAGGGAGCCTGGGAGCCAAAGGCTTGGCAAACCAGGTTTCTGTTTGGGCTATATCCTTGGGGGCCATCCGCAACTAGACCATAAACTCCCAGAGCCAGTGTCTCCACGGCAACCACACAATGCTTGTCATTGAACAGGAGCTCCACAGTGATTGTTCATGACTCCGTGAGTGGATGGATGGAGGACAATGGGGAGCTGTTGAGAGGCTTCCATATAATGGTTCCTAAAAATTAAAATGTCTATTAATCATACCAATCTTTTGTTTCACATTAGAGATAAATGACAACTTAAAATTGCTAGTCAAGCTATCATACATACTAAAAGACCAGTCAAAATAGAAAGAGAATCAGACATTTCTGTTTTGTGAAGGGGCCTGGGAAGGGGTGAAGCAGCCGGTGAAGTGGAAGGGAAATCTCGAGGATTCCACTTCTTTGCCCAGGGCTGGAATTCTTTTACCTCTGCTGAGAAGAATAAAAAGCTGTGTGGGACAACACTTGATGAAGTTTTTGGTTTACTATTAAATTCCACTCCTCATAAGGGCGCTCTTCCATTCCAGATGATGCGAGTAAGATGATGGCCTTTTGTATGGAAGATTTTAGAGACTGTGACTCTAATCAAGTGGCTGGAAGACAGACCATCACCATAGATGACAGTGCCCTGTGGGCCTTGCGTTTTTGTGCCTCTGGTGAGCAAGACTGCCCTTCATTCCACACTGTAATTTCAATGATGCCTGCACAGCAAACAGCCTTACAAAAGAGAAGGTGTCCTCCGCTGGAGCACAAGGCCAGCATGCTGAGTACTGCCCACGAGAGAGAGACCTGAGTTTCTATACTACAGCCTACTCCATGCGCACTCTTTGTTCAGACCCATATACAAAATCTCAGAGCCAGGATCCCTGGGTGGCGCAGTGGTTTGGCGCCTGCCTTTGGCCCAGGGCGCGATCCTGGAGACCCGGGATCGAATCCCACATCGGGCTCCCGGTGCAGGGAGCCTGCTTCTCCCTCTGCCTGTGTCTCTGCCTCTCTCTCTCTCTCTGTGTGACTATCATAAATAAATAAATAAATATACAAAAAATATTAAAAAAAAAAACAAAACAAAATCTCAGAGCCTTCAAAGACTTTGACACATCATTCTTAGAAATGGTTTACCTTTATGTTTCAACATTCTCATTCTTTCCTGATGAATTTACCTAAACAATGTGGATACTTTTATTGCTGATTATAACACAGTACCTGTTTAAAAAAAACTATTAATATCTAAAAGCCTCTTTTATTCACTTTCCCAACAGGTACCTTCTAAAGGGATAGTAGGTTTAAGATAAGTGAATGGTAAAAATCTACAATGGAAACAAAAAAAATCAAGAAATGACACAGTAGAAATAATCTGGAAGAGAAGCTATTTTTATAAAACAATCATTTTAAATTTACTATATTCCAAAAAAATTTTTTAAAAATAAATAAATAAATTTATTATATTCCATGATTAGTATGGATTCTATCCGAAATAAATAAGGACAATTAAAACATGCAGGATGTTTTCTTTTGTTTTTAAAGGGACCACTAAGCCAAGATTTGTATCTCTGTATGGAACTGATTTTCAAAGGGACAGAAGTGGTCTTTGATCTTTTTGAACCACTTGTCTTCAAATTCTTTCGAAGATGCAATCACCAAGGCAGTCAGGGCTGTAGAACCAACACACTTCACCTCTGTATGAACCTCATCTTTTATTTTTTCTGGGACGATATCTTCTCCCATAACCTGCAGCAGGAGGAAAAAAACAAAACATGTCCCAGTGAAAGGGGCAGCAGACGTGGAATAGAAGACTATGCTATTCATCAAGTGTAAAGGATTTCATACCAAAAAGCAAGCAGAAATATTTTAGCAGCTAGGGGATAATTCCAACAATTCCAACATATTGAAAAGATGTTTGTTCAGAAGTAGTGATCCAAGGACTACATAAGTAAAATACCCCTATTTCTCCTCTTATCTTCCCCTGAGTGAACAAATCACTGAAATGACCAATGTGGCAGCTATTCAGCCTACAGAGAGTGCCCGGTCAACCATCTCAAATCAAAGATGATCTTTTGCTGGCAAGAACACATCTGTGAGTACTTCTCCCTCCTCATAAAATAATCAGAAAGCAGAGCTTGGGCAGAAAACTGCTGCTGGGGGTGAGATGGGGGCATAGATTCTCCCTCTTAGAAGTTCTCCAAAGAAGTCAAAGGCAGCAAATAGGCAAGTAGCAAGTAGCTGGGCCTACCCTCTCCTGACCCAGAGAGTACTCAATCCCTCTGGAGAGGTCACAGCAGCCTCCAGGACCTGGAGGAGCTTGTTTACCCTCCCAAGGCACAACACTGCTCCCTACTGGTCAGAATCAGGCCCAGATATTTTGTTAGTTTCTCTGATAAGACACGCAAAAGTTAAGATGTGGAAAGCTTGCACCTGAACCCACTAAGTGATCAGCCCATCTTTGGTAAGGACAGTGAACTGAAATTAAGTTCCAACACACTTCATACCATTGGCACAAAAGGTTTAGGGAACCATCTGGCAGGGATGCTGTAGAGAGAATTTAAGTCACTTGGATTTGGACTAGATTATGCCTAAATTTCTTGCAAACCCTGAGATCCAATGTATTCATGAATACTCAAATTATAGTGGATTAATAAGCACATCCAAAGAACAGTTTCCACTGACTTTAAATCTTCAAAGACTACTTATTATTTGAGGCAGGAGCTAACAAGATGAATAGCTTTCCCAGTCAACTATCAGCATTTATTATAGCTTTGTATTTTCATTAATTCTTTTTTTTTACATTTTTATTTATTTATGATAGTCACACAGAGAGAGAGAGAGAGAGAGAGAGAGAGAGAGGCAGAGATACAGGCAGAGGGAGAAGCAGGCTCCATGCACTGGGAGCCTGACGTGGGATTCAATCCCGGGTCTCCAGGATCGCGCCCCGGGCCAAAGGCAGGCGCCAAACCGCTGCGCCACCCAGGGATCCCCCTGTATTTTCATTAATTCTAAGACAATTTTTGTTTTGTATTTTAACATTTCTGACATCAAGCAACACCAGCATGTCACAGCATAAATGGCATCTTAATTTTCTTTTTAGTGGCCCATCAAATAATGATGTGTCTTACAATTGATGATTTCTTGGACTCAATTAAATGAAGTATTTTAAAATCTAGGATATAACCCTAAAAGTCTTTTTTTTTAATAAAAAGAGAATTGAATAGTAATATCCAAATAATACAATATTCCAGAAAGAGGGATTAGCAGGTGCATAATTCACAGTTGTCAAAATATCTGCAAAAACATTTGACCATATAAAATAATTTAAACTTCTATATATCAAAAAAAAATCATAAACTTCAGAAAATACTACAACATATAAAAGGTTAGTAAGCCTAGTATAGAGAGAACTCTTAAAAATTATTAAGAAAAACAGAAACATACAAACAGAATAATGAAGAAAAAGCATGACTAGGTATTTCACAAAATACAGATGGCCCATAAACATGAAAAAACTGTTCATCTTAAGAGTAATCAAATAAGTAAATTAACACTAAAAAGTGCCATTTTTACTAATCAAATTGCAGATTTTGAAAAATAAGTTGACTAATACATATAAAACTGTTTTTATAGGTCAAAATGATCAACTTGACAATTTCATATGGTTCAATCTAAATAGGATTTAGAGAAGGAAAATCAGTATTCTCATACAGGATATGTAAATTGAACCAGCTTTCTGAATCATAATTTGGAAAAGGAGTTTCTTTAAAAATGTTTATATATTTTAACCCAGTGATTCTATTCCTAGTAATCTATTCTAAAAGGAATACACTGATTTTTTTTTGCAGAGTTATTAAAATAGGTAGTTAATATTTGTTAAATGTTCAATATAGAGGACTTAAGTAAATAAATGATAGCTCATCCAAAGCTATAACTGGACCACTATCCCACCATTAAAAAGGACATACTTGGGCAGCCCTGGTGGCACAGTGGTTTAGCGCCGCCTGCAGCCTGGGGTGTGATCCTGGAGACCCGGGATGGAGTCCCACATTGGGCTCCCTGCATGGAGCCTGCTTCTCCCTCTGCCTGTGTCTCTGCCCCTCTCTCTCTCTCTCTCTCTCTGTCTCTCATGAATAAAAAAAAAAAAAAAAAAAAAGGACATACTTAAACAACCCTATAGAGGTATGGGTTGTGATCTCAGGGTCATGGGATCAAGCCCCACATCAGGCTTTGTGCTCTGCACTCAGTGCAGAGTCTGCTTGAGTTTCTCCCTCCCTGTCCCTCTACCTCTCCCCAAGGCATGCTCTCTCTCTAAAATAAATAAATCTTAAAAAAAAAAAAAAAGATACGGGGACACAATCATGTTACTATGTCAGGTAAAAATAAGAGTATAAGGTGAAATGTACAGTTTGGCAGTTCTTCAAAAATTAAACAGAATCACCACGTGACCCAGCAAACTCCATTCTTAGGAATATATATCCAGAAGAATTTAAATCAGGAATTCAAACAGATACTTGTATGCCAATGTTCATAGTAGTATTATTCACAATAGCCAAAAGGTAGAAATGATCTAAGTGCCATTTGACAGATGAATGGATAAACAAAATGTGGCATATACATAAATGCAATGGAACATTATTCAGCTATAAAAAAGGAATGAAGTTCTGACACATGCTACAATAATGGATGAACCTTGAAACACTACATTAAGTGAAAGAAGCCAGACATAAAAGGGCAAATATTATAGGACTCCACTGTTTGAAATATCTAATATAGGCAAATTCATAGACACAGGAAGTAGATTAGAGGTTACTAGAGGTTGGGAGGGAATGGAAATTATTGCTTAATGGTTAGAGTTTCTCTTAGGGATGATGAAAAAATTTTGGAAGTAGTGCTGATGGTTGCACAACACCGTGCATGTGATTAATGAATTGTACATTAAACATGGTTAAGATGGCAAATTTTATGTTATATATTTTTCATCTTAAAAAAGTAGAGAAGGGTAGCTTTTATAGAATAAAAGAGATGGGGATCCCTGGGTGGCGCAGTGGTTTAGCGCCTGCCTTTGGCCCAGGGCGCGATCCTGGAGACCCGGGATCGAATCCCACGTCGGGCTCCCGGTGCATGGAGCCTGCTTCTCCCTCTGCCTATGTCTCTGCCTCTCTCTCTCTCTCTCTCTCTCTGTGTGACTATCATAAATAAATAAAAACAAATTAAAAAAAAAAGAATAAAAGAGTTGTAAGAGACAGAAGAACCAAATACAGTCCGTGGATCTTATATGGATCCTTTAATTTTTTTTTTTTAAAGTAGGCTCCACACCCAATATGAGGCTTATACCCACATTAGAGAAGAAGAGTTGGATGTTCTACCAACTGAGCCAGCCAGGTGCCCTAGATCCTAATTCAAATAAACAGTGATAAGAAGAAAAAAATGTATACAATCAAAGGATATTTAAGGACACAGGGTCATGCTCATGTCACCAAGTAAGATTTATGGAGCACAAAATGAAGTGTATATTATAATCCCAATGAGGGTCCAGACATTAGTCTTTTTTTTTTAATATTTTATTTATTTATTCATGAGAAACACAGAGAGGAGAGAGAGAGGCAGAGACACAGGCAGAGGGAGAAGCAGGCTCCATGCAGGGAGCCCAACATGGGACTCGATCCAGGGTCTCCAGGATCATGCCTGGGCTGAAGGTGGCGCCAAACTGCTGAGCCACCCGGGCTGCCCCCAGACATTAGTCTTTGTTAAAAAGCTCCACAGGTACTTCACATGCATTGTCCAGGTGGAGAACTACTATTGCACTCAGTCCACAGATGTACTGAGCGTGGTAAAGATAAAGAGTATGAAGATTTTTAAGACATCTTGTAAGGATGTCTTCTTTTTAAGGATAACCTTACTTATAAGGAAACCTAAAATCTAGTTGAAAAGTTGAGACATATTCTTGTATTTCTTATAGGGTCCAAAGAGCTACCTATTCAATACTTCACTCTTCCTGAGCTGAGAGGAGGGAGCCATTGCCACAGACAGGAACGTTCAGGGAAAGCTTCCTACAGGGAAGAACCTCAGTGGGGTCTTTGAGGATGGAAATACAGTAAGTGGGTGGAGATGAGAAAACCCACAAGTCTGTTAGATGTGGCAGATCAGTTTAGAGGATGCAAAAGATTTGTGTAAGGAATTACTAGGTCCTAAGTTTGGGGTTACTCTCTGGGAGGCCTTGGATATCATATGGAGGCACCTAAAATAGACTTGACCTCTGAGGTGATGGTGACACACTTTGGTTTTGGGGCAAGCAGGTAATACGCTCAAAGCAATGTTGTAAGAGAAAGCTAGCAGCAGCAACGTTTCAGTCAGATCTGAGGGGAGAAAGTAAGGAGGCAAGGAGAGCCAAGCCAGGAGGTCACTGTGAGCCAAGCAGAGGTGGTAGGGATGAGGGTGCTGGAGGTGCAAGAGAAATGAAAGGTGGACCTGAAAGAAGGGTGACTGCGTGCCTGCAGGAGGGGAGATGGCTCACAGCTAGCGAGGCCCCAGGTCTAGATAACAGAATGACAGACAGCAGTGATGAAAAAAACAAAGTCTAGCATGGAGAGGGTTCTCTCCAACTTCTCTCTGCTAGATACTGACAGAAGATTGACTGGAAAGTGTTTTGATGAGTAGCTCCATTTTAGACACTTTGTACCTGAAGTGACAGTAGGATCATCAGTTATCATTTCAGATAAATCACTTAATCACAGACCAGGTAACTGGTCTGAGACGTGAGACAAGTGTTCCAGAGATGGGACTAAAGATACAGACTGGAGGATAATCAACCCAGAGGTGACCACTGAAACCATGAGTGTGGTTATGACTTCTGTGGGAGATGGCAAAGAGAACAGAGAACCTAAGTAGAACCTCAGATGATGTCATTACTTAAGACCCAGAGGAAAGCAGCAAGTTCCAAGAGGCAGAGGACTATTAGGAAAATAGGAGAAAATTAGACTAATATTGCCTCTCTGAAGTAAAGGGAAGTGGAAACAAAAAGTGGGTGGCTAATAGCTATAAATGCCACATAAGGATGAAGGAAAGCAAAGGCTAAAGAAGGCTACAGGAAACTGAGGATGGACAGACTATCTGTTACACCTGTCTGTGGGCTCAAGGGAAAAAGCCCATGAAAGGGAAAAGGTTGAAAAAGGCTCACAGAGAACGGGAAGGAGAGCGTGGCCCCATAAGAGAGAAAAGGGGTCCAAGTGGACACTTAGTTTGAAGGAAGAAAGGAGCCAGACAATTGAGATATGCAGTATTTCTTAAAGAATGACGGTGGGATGGATATGGATATAGACTAACTGCATGGGAAAAGCACCTGTATTGTCAAGTTTCAGTTACAGTCAAATGTCAAAACCTTGACATTTCAATTTTTCTGCAACCATCAAGGTAGTTGAAAAGTGGGCAATAAAGAATATGGACTTTGTGGTGGGACGGGCTCCCATCTAGCACTGCAGCTTATGATCTGACCTTAGGCAGGTCCTAACCTGTCTGATTCTCACTCCCAGATTCACCTGTCCCACAGGCCGTGCTGAGGGTTCTGAGGACAAATGGAGGAAAAAAGGTACGGAAATGCTGCAAGAATGTCAACATTCATTCATTCGTTTAATCAGCACTCAAATAACAGTTACTGGGCATTTACGATGTTCAAGCAGGCAGGTACTAACAAGCACCGACAAGAAAATGAAACAGAGTCCCTGCCTCCAGCATGCTGCAGGAGAGAGATGACGAAGAGGCTGCTTTCAGGGATTGAGTGATCAAAAGGCATGTGAAGCAGGGAAAAAAGAGTCCCTTCGTAGAGATTTGGCTGTTTCTTAAAAAATGGTACCAGAGCCAAGAAAAATACCTCTGATGCCTGGGGGTTTATGTGAACACTCACCTCAGCTATCAACAGCAAAGTGTCTTCCTTGAAGCTGAACCCTTTCATTTTATCTTCAATTTCCTGCTGAGTCCTTAAGTTCTTCTCCAAAGCAAATGATGTTTGCTGAGATTGGGTGAGCTGAAGCAAAAGCCTGAAAAACATTAAGTTCCAACGTGTGAGCAACAGGTAAGGGAAAGCAGTGAGGAAATGTTTGCAGAGAGCACAGGTACTGGGCTGGATGGGAGTCCTACCAGGATAAAGGAAGATCCTCACCTTCGTTTTAATCCCTAAAGCTTCTTACCTGAGCAAATGGAGCAAACTGCAATGGAGAGACATCTTTTCTAAAATTCATAGACCAAAGCTTCTCAAATAAATCTTTAGAGGGCAAAATCTCAAAAGGGCTTCCTGTGGAAGTCAAGTGATTGAAAGCACAAACAATTTGGAGTGAAAAGGACAAGCTTCCTAATCAAAGGCTCCTCCTCACAAAGTGTCTGGGATGCGTTCTTTTGAAGTCCGTGTTCTGTGACCCTTTAAATCTCTCCAAACCCACAGCCACTCAACTTCAAGGACTAATTAGATCCTCCAGCATACTTTAATTACCCCAAGCAAGGTCAAATCTTTGACAAGCTTCTGATGACCATCTGGCAACCGCCTCGCCACTACCTTCCCATCATGAGCATAACCTGGTTTTCTCTTTCCTCCTCCCTCGTGTCCTCTTCACACAGCTCTTCTCTTCATTGTTTCTTAAAATATTGAATGTGGGGGAATCCCTGGTGGCTCAGAGGTTTGGTGCCTGCCTTCAGCCCAGGGCATGATCCTGGAGACCCAGGATCGAGTCCCACGTCGGGCTCCCTGCATGGAGCCTGCTTCTCCCTCTGCCTGTCTCTGCCTCTCTCTCTCTGTGTTTCTCATGAATAAATAAATAAAATCTTTAAAAAAAATTGAATGTGGGGGTGCCCGGGTAGCCCAGTCCTTTGAGTGGCTGACTCTTGATTTTTGGCTCAGGTCATGATCTCAGGGACATGAGATTGAGCCATGTCGGGCTCCCTGCTCAGCAGGGGGAGTCTGCTTGAGATTCTCTCTACTCATTCTGCTCATCTCCTGGCTTCTGCGCACTCACGCACTCTAAAAAAAATTTCAATCTTTAAAAAAAATATTGAGTGTGTAAAATTTCCCAATTTCCCTCAGGCCTCACTGTCTCTATTGCTATTCCATAAGCACTCGACTCTTCCATTCACTCATTTCACGTCTTGAATGGACCACTCACTATTCTAGGCATTGGGAGATACTGGTAGGCGAAAAACAGGGTCCTGCTTCATGGAACAGAAGGAGAGATATCACAAATAAATAAGATGACTTCAGGCAGTGAGGACTGCTGTACAAACAAAACAACCCAAGCAGGGGGAATAAAGTGTCTGCTTTAGGTGGGGAAGTAAAGGAAGGCTTTTCTGTGTTACCACTCAAGCTAAGATCTAATGATGAGCCAGCCACCAGAATATCCGGCGGAAGGAGGCCCCTGACACATGAATTAGCTTGATGTGTTTGAAAATCATAAAGATCACTGTGGCTAGAACAGAGAGGAAAAAATAACTGCAGTAAGTGAGGAGAAAAGGAAAGGCAAGGTCAACATCTTGCAGGCCATGGAAAGAAGCGGGGCGTTTATGTAAGTGCAACGGGAAGTCACCGGACAGCCTGGTAGGAGAGCATGCTCTGACCCACATTCCCCCATTCACTCAAACCTGCTTACTTATATGACCTACCTGGCCTCTGGAGGCATGTATATTTGTGACCCCTTTTATCTTTGATGGATATCAAAGATGTACATTTCTACTCTTCCTCCTGAAAGTACCTGAAAATACAGCTTACACTCGTTCCTTCCGTGTCATGCTCATTCAACCCTCTGCCTCGTCATCCATCACCATTCAAACTGCCTTCTCAAAGGCTGCAATGACCTCACTTTCAAATCTCAGAATCGATCCTACCTGACTTTTATCATCTGGTTGCTATTTTCTTTCCTGAAAACTCCTTCATCTCTAGCTCCCTTCTTCTGAGCTGAACTCCTCCTTGTGAAAAGCTCCAGCTGGATGTCCTACAGGCACTCAAATGTCAGCACACTGAACGAAAATCTTCACTGCCATCCTAAGTCTGCTCTGCTCTTTGTCCCGTGTGTCCTGTCGCAGCAAAAGGTGCCACCATCCACCCAAGGTAGACCCTTGACTGGTCTTGGACTCCTTTTCTCTCTTCCTTGTCTTTCCTACACCCTCAGCTGGTCACTCAGTTTGGGCTATTCCACCCTGCAGTGATGTCCATTTCTTCTTGGGTCAGGTCCTAGATCAGGTCTTGATTGCCATCCACTGATGATTCCACAGCTCCTTTACCGGTGTTCCGGGATCCCTATTCCTTCTTCCAAAATATCCTGCCAGCCACCAGATCTCTCTCTTGAAATCACAGCTCTTGTCATACCACTTGGACATTTAAAACTTTCAAATACTATTCAGGCCTTCAGCCTAAAGACCAAATTCTTTAAGATGACGTTTAACATCTTATGCTAATAGTACAGAAGTACAGCCTTCACCAAATGCTGTCCAAATACTGTGCACTACACCAAGAGCTTCAGATACTTTAATTCTAACGATCCCATGAAGAAGGCATTTCCCCATTTCTCCATGAAGATGAAGATGAAGGAACTGGAGATCAGAGAGTTTAAGTAATTTGTGCAAGATCAGACCACTAGCAAGTGGAGGAGTCCACACTCATTCACTTAGTAACAATTTATTAGGTTCTTTAACACCTTAACTCCAAAACCCCTCTTCCTCCTTCTCACTATGTCATCCTGGCTCATGGTCTACAACGCACCTCTCCAGCTCCACCACCAATGCTGCTGTCATTGCAGCAGATTGTGTTACACCAGGCCTTCCACCCCGTGGACTCGGCTTTCTTTCTCTTTACCCAGCCTCTTCTCATTTGGAGACGTATTCCAGAGTCAGCAAGATATCCCAGAAAGAACACAAGCTGTGGAATCAAAGGCCTGGGTCCAAAACATGGCAGCATTTCCTAGCTGTGCCACTTTGGGCATAATTCTAAGTTATGATGCCTAGTCTCCCCGATGGGATCCAAATGTCCACCCCAGGGAGCAGCGAGTGAAATAAGGTATACAAAGCTCTAGCACACATTTCTCTACAGCTGATGGAGGTTCCCAGAAACATTCGGCAGAAGCATCACTCCCTCTGTAAAGGCTTCCTTCTTCCTGCTACACTAAACAGCTCCTGCTACCTGTCCCCATAGGGTTCCACTCACCTACCCGTTAGCACCTGTGCCACCTGTCACTGACTCTTCATGTATTTTCCTCAGAGCACTGAGTGGTGTAAGGAAAGGGCCTTTAAAAAAAAAAAAAAAAAAAAAAAAAAAAAAAAGATTTTATTTTTCTTTTTTAAAAAAGAAAAATAAAAAAATAAAAAAATAAAAAAGAAAAATAAAATCTTTTTTTTAAGAGAGTGAGAGAGCACAAGCAGGAGAAGTAGCAGAGGGAGAGAGAGAAGTAGACTCCCTGTTGAGCAGGGAGCCTGATGTGATGTGGGGCTGGATACCAGGACCCTGGGATCATGACCTGAGCCAGAGGTGGGTGCTTATCTGAGTGAGCCACCCAGGGGTCCCAAAAAGGGCCTCTTTTTAACAATCTTTATGATCCCAGCACCCCGCATGTGCCTGGCATACCACTGATTCAACATATTTCTGATTCACAAAGTAACACAGTCAACACTAAACATCTGCTGAATAAAGTTTACAATTTTGCCTCAGAGATACCACTTCTCAGTGAGCCTCACTGTTCATATTTCTAGAATTCTCCAGAGTTAAAAACAATGACGACAACAACAACAACAAAAGCACTCCCTTTTTGGCATCATGTGAGACCTAAGAGAATCTGTTTCTTTCATAAATTATGGGATTTGGTCAAGTGTATGTTCCCCTTTTCCTTAAACTTTTTTTTTTTCTCTTAAACTCTTGTTACGATGGATTTAAAGTGTCTGGAGTCCCTAAACCACAGGAATTCTCTGTAGAATGAGTTAAACAGTGTTTATTCATATTATTAATAGTGATTCAAACACAAGAACAAATTTTGGTCTTTAGTAGATTTCTATGGAAACTGCAAGTGAAAAATTCCTTGTTTAAAATACCTCTTCCCCTCTGTTAATGTTTTATACATTTAGTTTTCTTTTTCTAGTTTTAATGTTTTTGAATTTTAACATTTTATCTGGAGCAATGGTAACAAATCATATTCTTGAGCAAACATAGTTTTGTTTTTAAATCTTACTAAAAGGACATGTTCAAAGGATTCCATCTAGACTATAGGGAAAATAATCTCAAAAACATACCAAATGTCTAGCCTATAACTTTTTGAAGTTTAAAATTAGAAAAATAACACCTTTACCCTTGGCCTAGTCCCCTGTGTTGTTTAATCCATCTTCATTACCTGGTTCGTATAAAAGAGGCACACGCTTTCATCTGAGTCTCTAGCAACACTGCTTCTCTCTTTTCTGCCATACAGTTTTGAATATTTTTCATGGCTTTCTCATTCTTCTGGTTATTACTGCTGCTTGCTTCCATAGAAAACACAGAGCTCTCAGGCAACGTTTCAGGAAAACACAAAAGACAGTCTTTTCCTGAGTGTGGAAAGGAGGATTTGATAGTTTTGTCACTGGAGGTGAAACTGTTCTGTTTCTGAGATGACGCACACAATGTTGACAGAGCTGGCCCCAGATTCAGGTAAGCCTCTGCCAATTTGCCCCAGTTCCAAGGATTAAAAGGATGCAAAGAAATTAGTTTCTGTAGGCAGAGAATTGTTTTCTCCAAGTTCTGCAGACTTGAACAAATAGCCAACTGGAGATAGAGCACAGTGGTTAAATGGTCTGTGTTAGTTGCTTTATTTTCCTAAGGAGAAAAAAAAAAGTTAAAAACTTTATTATTTTTTTAAAATTCTATTTTTAAACAATCTCTATACGCAATGTGGGGCCCAAACCCACAGCTCCGAGATCAATACTTGCATGCTCCACCGACTCAGCTAGCCAGGGGCTCCAAGAGTTAAAAACTTTAAACTGCAGAATGTTTTTCATGTAAAAATGGAGATGCCTAAAAACCCAACTTGTGTATGCTGTAAATGAGAGGTATCTTTCTGTAGCTACAAGTACAGAGAACTGTTTGAAGCTGTAAACCTAGAGAAATACATACTACCTACCAAAATAACCACCAGACACTCCCAAACATCCTGTCATAACTGTAACATAATTCATGTGACAGTGGCCTGACAAAATTCAGCACCCAAATCATAAAATGGCAGTTTATCTTCAATTTTTATTGTAATCTTCATTGTCTTAGCCAGAAAGCCGAAAGACCTAAGCCAACTCTTTTTAACCCTGGGCTAGCGGTTCCATTTTAATATTCCAGGTTTTCTAAAAATCCAAATGGTAATTTCCTTGAGGATTCAAATGGACTCCATTTCCAAATCTGACTTGGCTTAGACATCTTAAACAGGAGAGCCCTGAAGCTCTCAGTGCTTCACGATGCATCATAATTGAATCCAAATGCCGTCCCTGGTAACTATTACCAAGGCCAATTATTTTTGGCCAGAAGGGGTTGCTTGGTTTCCTTCTGATCAGAAAATGCTTTTCAAGTCTCTTTAACCAGAGCCACCACCTCTTGCCTAACTTGCCATATGGCAAAAGCCCTGTGGGTTAGGGAAAACAAGGCTTCTTTTTCTAAGTTAGTCTGTGGAGAGCAGATGGCAGACTAAAATTACCTTTCAGTTAATTTTAAGCCTAAAGAAAACTTGGCCTACTAATATCCAGATCAAACTCCTGTACAAAACTACAATGAGCCAGAAATACAAGTAAAACTACCCAGTATGCAGCCTGAAGAAACAGGCCAGTGAGTGAAAGCTTGGGGAGGATCCTAAATATTTCTATATTAAGTGAGAATACAGAAAATAAAGCTCCATGCAATCTATCTGGTGATACTGCAACTTCCCAAAGACAAATATATTTGGTTTTATTACTATTGTTTAGCATTTTGTCCTTCCTAACAGAACATTAGGTTCCAAAAGGGTTTTTTTTTTTTGTTTACTTTTTAAAACTCATTTATTTCAACCTTAGTTCTGACCACATATAAAACTCTTTTTTCTAAAGTTTTTCCCTTCAGAAATCTTCTATAATTTTTTTCTTTTTAAGTTTATTTTATTTCCAGTTAGTTAACATACAGTGTTTTATTAGTTACAGGCGTACAATATAGTGATTTACCCCTTTCACACATCACTCTGTGCTCATCACAAGTGCACTCCTTAATCCCCACTACCTAGTTCACCCACCATTCCACTCCCACTCCCCTCCCTTCTGGTAACCATCAGTTTGTTCTCTGTAGTTAAGAATCTGTTTCTTGCTTTTTTACTTCTCTCATTTCTCCCCCCAAAAGTTTTTCTGTTCAATGCTGAATTCCTAGTAGAGAGCATAGCACCATGGACATAGCAGATATTCAGTAACTAAGTAATACATCTTCATGTCGTTTATTTATAAGGAGAACAACACACAGACTTTAAGAAATACTACCTTTCTTCTACAACTAGTCTATAGTGCTTTATGCTATTTAACAACATTTCATATTGAGAATGTATGTTGGGGTAGAGGCTGTTACATACAAACTATGATTTTGATGGAAGAGTTTTTACAGCATAAATAATAACTCTATGGAAATTAAATTCCATTTAAATGACTTTGTGTGATTTTCCCAGAATAATACAACTCCTGAAATGCAATAATGATGACAACAGTTAATATTTATTGAGTGCTGGGCAGACCGGGTGGCTCAGCAGTTCAGCGCTGCCTTCAGCCCAGGGCATGATCCTGGAGACCGGATATTGAGTCCCACGTCCGGCTCCCTGCATGGAGCCTGCTTCTCCCTCTGCCTCTCTCTCTCTCTGTCTCTAATAAATAAATAAAATAAAATTTTATGATAGACAGAGATGATATGTTATGTTATGATAGACAGAGAGAGAGAGAGAGAGGCAGAGACACAGGAGGAGGGAGAAGCAGGCTCCATGCCGGGAGCCCGACGCGGGATTTGATCCTGGGACTCCAGGACCGCGCCCTGGGCCAAATGCAGGCGCCAAACCACTGAGCTACCCAGGGATCCCAAATAAATAAAATCTTAAAAAAATATATTTATTGAGTGCTAATATGTGTCATGCACTAGTTATACTCATTTATTCCTCATGACAATCCTTTAAAATAGATTCCATTATTATCCCCATTTCATAGAAGAGGGAACCGAGTCATAGCAGAGAAGTTGGAGAGCTTGCCTACATAGCTAGTAAGTAGCAGAGCTATAGTCAGTCATATCAGAAGGCACAGGATGCAGGGTACTTTAGAAGAGCTGACGCATGTTAGCTGGCTTGGGATTCTCCCTCCAGATACAAGATGAGCAGTGTATTGGGGCGGGGGGGTATGGATATGCTTCATCTGTCACCTTAGCACTGAACCCAGAACTGGGCATGTAGGACTGCAACATTTGTAGAGTACACACATTTAAAAAAAAAAGTCATTTACCGTCAGAAAACAACATTGTTACCATAGCTTATCTCATGAGCCTATCAGTTACTGTAAGATGTTTAATTATTTAAAATGATAAAATATAAATGAGTTCTATTACAAATTCTGCCCAAAAATCATTAAGAAGAGAGTGAATTAGAAGTTGTGAGCATAAAGTGTTCGCATCCTGAGGGGCACTCTAGGACTGTGTATTTTATTCAATGCAATATACCGACCTGTCCCCCATACAGAACACAAAAGGACAATAACCACCGAGACAAAAACAGAAATGGACCAAAGCTAATAACAAAAGAGAAAGGTCTGTAAGGAAGAAATTTAAAAAATAAAACAAAACACGGGGTACCAGGCAATGGGAAACTATGCAAATTGGTAGAGGTCGGAGGTCATGTAGAGACTCAAAGAAAGAGTGAAAGCCACTGGCCTACACTGCTGGTTCGTTCTCCCACAAGGGGCCTACAAGCCTGATGGATAGTTCTCAGTCCTGGCAGGGGAGCTGAAGGTCTTCCGACTGGTCCCTCTTCCTACTTCATAACATCCTAAGCTCTGGACAGCTGGCATCTGCTGACAGGCAACAGATGTTTCTCTGAGCCACAGAAACAGACTTCCTAAGCTAGAAGGAACCACAGAAATGATCCAGACACTAATGCTGCTGCCACTGCCTTCAGTAGGTTAGGCAGGGAAGAGCACAGTGGTGCAAGAGATGCCAGGAAGAGAGAGGGGAGAGAGAGCATAGAACAGGAACGAAGGACGCGTGACTGATGTCTAGAAAAAGGCACAAAGGGCCAAAGCTGCTGCTAATTTGCAGACCCCAGAGACAGAGAATGAATGCTGTTAAATCCCATCAAGTTCACTGTGCCACGTGCTTCTGAAGAAGCTAATCTTACCTTCCAGCTTAAGAATTAACCTGCATTTATTAAAGGGGAGAAAAAGAAGAAGACATAGCTGTTTTCCACATTCTAAAGACAAATTCCAAGGTCTGCTCTCACTGCAAGAGGCTGAGGTCTGAGGCAGTAAACCCACCAGCAAGTAAATTTAGGGATTTCTCTTAGTGAAATGGAGGAGGACAGCTCAATCGGATGCATACTTTAGGCTGACCTCCCAGCAACTTCAACTGCCGGGATCATGGATCAGTGTCTTGGCACCTCATTTTAATTCCTTCTGAGCAAGAAAACTGGTCATCTATAAACTAAGATTGGTCTTTTTAGACCAATCCTTATATAAAATTTATACACAGAAAAACCAGAAGTAAATTTAAAAAATGCTTTCATCTGAAAACAAAAACAAGCAGAATCTAGAACTGCAAATAACTGCTTTTCTTCATCCCTTAAAAAGGGATTCTGTGAATTCCATTTAAGAATAAAAAAGGCTGTTAAGCTTGGCTCAGTATTGTATCTAGCTTTTTTTTTTTGATTAACTTTATTTCTTGTTTACAAAAGTAATCCATGTTCATTGTAGAAATTTTGGAAAACAAAATCTAAAATAAATAAATAAATAAATAAATAAATAAATAAATAAATAAATAAATAAATCAAAATAAAATAAAATAAAATAAAATAAAATAAAATAAAATAAAATAAAATAAAATAAACGTTACTGATGATCTTCCTACTCTGAATGTTTACTCCTAACAAGAGTAAAACCTTTACAAATGAGATTTTTAGGCATAACACAGGAAAGAAAAAAATGTTACAAGAAAATGACTGTCTAGAGCTCTGAACTGTTCATTACAAAGTTCTTGCACCACTGACGATTTTCCTCTACTTATCCAAACCCGCAAATTTTGCTGCTGGCAAGAAGTTGTTTTTGTTTTTGTTTTAGAAAATAAACTATTCAAAAATCCCAAGAAAGCAAAAGGAAAATAAGCAACCAAACCACTTACCAAGTTTGTAGCAATCTCCAAGGCTTCTGTGTGCCTTCCCAGGTGAGCCAGACACCGAGCCTGGCCTTCCTGGACATCCCTCTTCATGGCAAAATTCGTAGATGGCAATTTTTCAGAGATGCTGGAATACTCTTGCAGTGCTTTCTGCCAATTATTTGTTACATAAAGGAAATGAAGAGAAGGAATAAAAAGAGGGGCAAAAATATAGTAGAAATAAGGATTCAGTTATAGGGATGACTTTTTTCTTGGCAGAAGGTATTATGATAATGGACTCCGCAACGAACCAAGGAAGGCTTGAGTAACTTGTCAATACTATTCTTCTAAAAGGTAGAAAAGAAATGGCTGGAGAATATAACCGCTACCACCATGGGAAATATCACCATAGGGTAGGAAAAGCTTTCTGAAGCCAAATAGACCAGGATTGAATCCTGGTTGTGCCACTAACTTGCTACACTACCTGCCATTTCTCATCAGCAAAGTAACAACAAGACTCTTGCGAAGAAATGAGATCTTCTATGTAAAGCAAGATGGTATCTACTTGTCCTTCCCTTTTCTTACACATTTTGGGGTGCCCTACCCCGTGACTCTGTGAGGAATCTGTACTAGAGGCTCCCACAGAATGAGGAGGTAACAGAACCTGGGGAAACAGACCTGCAAGGATCCCAAAAAGATCCCTATATCGTAGATACAGGACACAAAACAAATAACATAGAGGCATGTAGAAAAGGACAGAAACTTGGGGTTCTGAGTTTACAAACACTTATCACAGATCAAATTCACCCTCACAAACAACATGCTCACAACTAACATCCTACAACTGGCAGAACAAGAGCTTATGTCAAGTAGCGCAACCTCACAGAGCTGAACTCTACCTGATACTCCTGCCGTCTGTAGGCAAGGTCCCCTTTGAATTTCTTCAGAGTTAGAGCTTCAACATCATCACTGTTCCCTGTTTCTTCATCAAACCACTAGAAATTGTGAAAATAGCATGTTACAGAAATTACGTTTTGCTTTTCCACCTACTTAAATAGAAGCAATTTCCCACATATAGTTGATTAAACCTCAAAGAGAGACATACTTCTTTAGGATGAGACTCACAGGAAAACATCCAACAAGAATGACAATTTTAGCATTGGTTTAGTTTTCATTAGAATTATTTTGAGTTGGGACGTCTGGGTGGCTCAGTGGTTGAGCGTCTGTCTGTTTTTGGCTCAGGGTGTGATCTTGGGGTTCTGGGATCGAGTCCCGCATCGGGCTGCCTGTGAGGAGCCTGCTTCTCCCTCTGCCTGTGTCTCTCTGTCTCTCATGAATAAATAAATAAATAAATTATTTTGAGTAATAAACATACCAATACGAAACCCCTCGACTGAAAAAGCAGCACAGGCATATACGGTTCTATCTAGAGCATTTTGAAATGGGGTGGTGCCTGGGAAGCTACATTTTTAACTAGCACAGTTCCCAGTGCTGCTTTTTTTAAATTTTATTTTATTTTATTTATTTATTCATGAGAGACAGAGACAGAGAGAGAGAGAGAGAAACAGGCTCCATGCAGGGAGCCCGACATGGGACTCGATCCCGGGTCTCCAGGATCACGCCCCCAGTTGAAGGCAGCGCTTAAACTGCTGAGCCACTCAGGGATCCCACCAATGCTTCTTTAGACTGAGACACATTTCCCTGTAGAGACACTTTTAGAGTAGATGGAACAGGGATTGACAACGCTTTATGGAAAGGACAAAGGAAAGAGGAATTACCTTTATTTACAGTGCTTTTATGAAAATGTCATAAAAGCAAAGGTAGACTCTAACCAAAGAGACTGAAATTAAGGCTGAAAGGAGGTTTCTGTGCAATCTAATGCCAAGGACCTATAGAAGAGAAGTCTGAGGAAATGCCATTCTGGAATATTTTATTCACTTTTCTACTGATTTAAACCCTATTAGAAAGGAAAGTGACATTGGACTTGGTTAGTAAAGAACGTCAAGATGAGGCAAAAGGCATAACAAAAAGCAGTCTGTGTGCCAGTTTTTCCAGCTTCACCACAGTAGCTCAATCTCCTTTTTTACTCACAGTAAAACATACTGAGGCTGGATGTAGTCTATCCCCAGGTAAATGCTATTAAAATGCAACTGCATTTGTGGTGGTGGTACCATCATGTCAAAATTGCTTGGTCCTATTTCTAAGAGTTGCCTGGCTATCAGTGCCCTCCCATCATCTTAGTAAAACACTTTATCTCCTTGGCCTGTTCCATCCCAGCAAAGAAAGCTAGTAAGTGCTGTTTTTCTGTTTCCCTTAAGTGTTGCGTTAAGTCAACAAGTCTAGGTACTAAATCCATAATTTTCCTTCATGCTCTGCTGCTTTCTAGTCACGGTGCCAGCCCCAACTTACCGAACAATAACCACCTAACTGCAACCCTTCTTCCAATTTTCATGATCCCACTGGGAAATGATGGAGAAAAACTGGCTTTCAAATGATTGTTTCTATTCTCCCACATACGCTGCAGGTCCACAATGATTCAGACAGAAATGGCTTCAAATCTCCCTTTCTGGTAAGAGAAAGCTTGTGAGCAAACGTGGAACTAACAGGTGAAGTGCTGGATAAGGCCAACCTCTGTCCCACAAAGAATCTGGGCAGGGACAGCAGAAATCTTCTAACCCAGGCTCCAGGTTTTTCACCCAGGGAAATCAACATGACTCGAGTAAGGAAGGCCTCTTTGAGGTTATGAGCAGTATCCTATACCAAACAAATCCTAAAGACAAGTGATTTTGGGTTTTACCTGTGAGTGTGCAGCACATCACACCTGACAAAGTATCTCACCCATCGCACTCCACAATGACCCTGTGAGCCAGCAAATATTATTTTTCCCGAACTACAAATAAGGAATTGACACTCTGAAAGGCAAGTAGTAAAAGCCAAGGCTGCAATTCAGGGTCTTGTCTCATGGCGATGGCTTTTAATGCTGCGCCACATGACTTCCCAAGTCCGTTCCTGTTTTTAGTCTGCATGATCAACTACTACAGGTAACTCTGAAAGAAGGTATGCGTTAAGGAGAAAAGGGAAGTGAAATAAAACTAACATAATCTGGTCACTACTGAGCACCCGACACCTTTAAGTACAATGGGTTTTAAGGAAACATGAAGACAATACCAGAAAAGGAACCTAGCTAGCATTTCCAGAAACAGGTGAGTTTCTGATACATAGTAGGGTAGTTCTTACACATGAGAGGAGATTTACATATGTGCAATAATACAAAGTAATATTCTACGGACTCAAAATATTCACGGAGCTCCTGTTATGAACAGAAACTGCCAGGCACTGGAGGACGTAAAGTTAAGCCCCCCGCTCTAATGTGATCGATTAATTAGCTTTATGGTACAGGCAAGGGCTGTAATACAAACTGAAGGGGGCGGGGAGGGAGGGAGGCAAAGACAAACATATTTGCTGGAAAGGAGGAATCAGAGAAGACTTCCTGGAGGAAGCGGCAGTCAAGGTGTGCTCCGAGATGGGTATAACTGCACACCCTGACCCCGCGAGCCGGGCTGACGGGGCTGGGGGAGGTGCCCGAACAGGGGCCGGCCGGCGGGTGCGGCGTCGCCGTTTGGGGAGCAGGTGAGCTTCGGGAGGTGGGCGCTGCCCGCCGGGCTGCAGGCTCAGCGAGGGCGCACGTCGTGACCCGAGGCTGCAGGACCGGGCGCCGCGGGGACCCCCGCCGCCGACAGCGCGGCGCCGCCGGCCAGGCCCACCGGCTGAGGTTCGGAAACGGCCGGGCCTCTCGGGGAGCCGAGGCCTGCGGGGGCGGCGGGCCGCCCGGGACCCGGGGCCCCAGGCCTGCGGGGGTCGGGAGACAGGCCGGCAGGCCCCGCCCTCTCACCTGCGGCTCGCAGCGCTTGGCGCAGTAGGGCGCCGCCGGTCCCGGCCGCCGCTCCCGCCTCTCTTCGAACACCGCGTCCTCGAACTCGCCGCCCAGCAACCAGCAACCGGTCTCCATGGCGCTCCCGCCGCCGCGGTACCGGGAGGGGGGGGGGGGGCTAGAACGGCGGCCACGTGCGGGCCAACGCGGAAGGGGCGGGGCCGTCAAGGCCAGAGCGCGGCATGCTGGGACTTGTAGTCTCTGGGTGGAGGCGGGGGGACCCAAACCGGGATCCGGCCCGCGGCTGCGCTGCTGGCGTGGAGTCCTGGTGGAACTCCGATCTCTATCTGACTCACTCTGATCGAAGCCAGGACAAAATGTTTGACCGCTCCCTTTCAGCAGATGGACAGAGAGAGCCTTACCTGCACGCATCAAAAAGCACTGGCTCCAGGGTAGCTTTTTAAAACTAGTGCATACCAGTTTTTCACCACTGAAGATACTCCTGACACTGTGTTAAGCATGTTCTTTTGCACTTTGTATCCTCTCCTAACAATTTATGAAAGGCGCAGTGATTCTCACTTTCCAAATGAAGCTACTGGGGTTTAGAGAAGTTAAGTACCTTGCTCAGGATCAATTTTTATGTGGCTAAGAGCTGGGAAATACAGAAATGAATCACTAGTCCCCATGTCTCCAGAAAAGAGACACCACCACCATCAAAAACAAAGACCAGAGTAATTCACGCATTTATAGAATGGAGGACAGAAATTCACTCTGATGCTCCATCAAGGACCATTAATTCTACCTGGAGAAAAATACCAAATTCCAGAAGTTTAAAACTAACATTTACTAGATTTCTTATACATTCAAGATATCCCTTGAGACTGGAAAATAGAAATTGACAAAATAACCACCAATATTGCACAACACAATATTACTGTGACATACTACTACTGTGACATACTACTACTGTGACAGCAGGTTTTTCCTTGCTTTCCTCCTATTTCTCATTCACCTATTCCTCTTCCACCATTTGTCTTCCAAGTTTCTTTCTTTCTTTTTTTTTAAGATTATATTTATTCATGATAGACACAGAAAGAGAGAGGCAGAGACACAGGCAGAGGGAGAAGCAGGCTCCATGCAAGGAGCCCGATGTGGGACTCAATCCTGGGACTCCAGGATCATGCCCCGGGCTGAGCCACCCAGGGATCTCTCAATTTTCTTTCTTTAACCCAATCTTCTATTCCACAAATTCACCCTGGGAGAGTCTAAGCTACTCCCCAAAGTTTCAAAATCTCTCTGCTGATCAATCCTCAAATCTAGAATCAGCTCATATATCCAACAGCCTTGAGTGGAAGGCTTAACCAGAATAGCCTTCAGACATTAGCTACTGATGCATTCATCCATAGATGGGTCATTAAAAAAAAAAACAAGAAAAAATGTTTGTTTTCCATTCAGAGATGTAATAGTCCTAATTTGGAAAAACTTAGAAATTATAGAAAAGTAGAAGAAAAAGAGGTATCCATAATATAAGCATCCAGAAGTAATGGAGTCTAAAAGGGTAGAGATATTTGCCCTAATCCTAATATGCCCTGTTCTAGTAGTAAAGGCAATATAGTATAGTGTTGAAAGGGCCTCATGGACCAGATTTGTCTGGGTTCATGATCCTGGTTTAGTTATTCACTAGCGGTGTGATCCAATTTGTGAAATGGGCACTGATTAAAATAATGCATGTAAAGTGCCTGTCGGATAGCAAGTGAGTAAGATATGTTCATTCAAAATTCCTGTTTCAGGTACAAAGTAAGAACAAAGCAAAGGCAGGCAGAGAGAACTTTTTTTTTTTTTTTCCAGTTTTTTCTTTTTTAAGGCTGTTTGGTTTTGGAATCTCCACCCTATTGGAATCTGTGCCCTCTACCTCCCACCTCATTCTAGCCTCCTAGCCTCCTCCTGGCCCAATGAAACTATCTAAGCTAGATATTCTTTTTTTTAATATTTTATTTTTTTATTTATTCATGAGAGACACAGAGAGGGACAGAGAGAGGCAGAGACACAGGCAGAGAGAGAAGCAGGCTCCATGCAGGGAGCCCCACGTGGGACTTGATTCTGGGTCTCCAGGATCACACCCTGAGCTGAAGGTGGCGCTAAACCGCTGAGCCACCTGGGCTGCCCTAAGCTAGATATTCTTACCACAGTGGTCAAGAAGCCACAGAACAGCAGCTTATGAGTATGAGAGAGTTCTTCAGCCTTTGAACTCAGGATTCCTGAGGTGCAGGGTTTCTAGCCTTTTTACCACTAAGAAGCCTTTGTTATTTTCCCCAAAGTTGTGGAGGATTTGTGCACACAATAAACTGCACTAATTAACTAATAATTGCTTCATTTTCCTTTAAAACATTGAATCTGGGATCCCTGGGTGGCGCAGCGGTTTGGCGCCTGCCTTTGGCCCAGGGCGCGATCCTGGAGACCCGGGATCGAATCCCACATCGGCTCCCGGCGCATGGAGCCTGCTTCTCCCTCTGCCTGTGTCTCTGCCTCTCTCTCTCTCTCTCTCTCTCTCTGTAACTATCATAAATAAATAAAAATTTAAAAAAATAAATAAATAAAACATTGAATCTAAATTCTATATAACAGCCAACACAAGCTTCTGCTCAGCCTGAGCCTACCAGCCAACGTCATTGTGTATTAGAGTTTTAGTTGAAAGCAAAGAGGTAGCTGTTAGGAAGCCTGGGGAAAGGTTAAATGTAATTAACATCAGGCCTTTGGCAATAATGAAAACAGCTCAAAGGGCCCTTATCACTGTTGAGGACCTGGCATCTAGACCCCAAGTTTTATTTATTTATTTATTTATTTATTTATTTATTTATTTATTTATTTATTTTAAATTTATGATAGTCACACACACACACACACACACACACACACACAGAGGCAGAGACATAGGCAGAGGGAGAAGCAGGCTCCATGCACCGGGAGCCCGACGTGGGATTCGATCCTGGGTCTCCAGGATCGCGCCCTGGGCCAAAGGCAGGCGCTAAACCGCTGCGCCACCCAGGGATCCCTAGACCCCAAGTTTTAAATCACTGTGTCATTTGACAGAAAGGCCCTAGGATTATGTTATTTTTAAAAAGAGAGGGAAGCCTGGATGGCTCAGTAGGTAGAGCAAGAGATTCTTAATCTTGGGGTTGTGAGTTTGAATCCCATACTGGGTGTGGAGCCTAGTTAAAAAAATAAAAAGAAGAGAGTAAAATAAAAGAGAAGAGTAAAAAATAAAATAAAATAAAAGAGAAGAGTACTTTGTAACTATTAAATACATAGGAAATGCTAGGTGTTAGGCACTGTTAGGGAGTAAAAGGGAATTCTGCAAGTGTTTAAGATTTTGTTGGTTGTCATTAAAATCTGTTTTTATAGATTATTAGATTGAGTTTCCCACCGCAAGATACCGCCTCCTCCAGGCAGCTGTCCCTCCTCATTCTTCTAATTCCTCCATGCTTTCATCCACTGTGGCATTTATCACACTGTGGACTGTTGGAAATTAAAGATAGTGTCTTTCTCACTCTTTGGAAACTCAGCCCTCAGACAGAGCTTGGTCCAGAGCTGCTCTATTAATGCTTGTTGAATGGACAGGAAGTGGCACTTTGAAGTTTTAAGTCACATAATGAGGCCTTTTCTGAGAGGGAGGGGAGGAACCAATATTTATTGAGCATAAGAAAATGACAAGCATCACTATGTGTCCCCTTTCAAGGTCATTGGCCAAGAGATTCTATTGGCCAAAGAGTGAGATGCCCTCGCCATCTCAAAGAACTGAAAGCTGAAGGTTCTGGTGGTCTCCTGGTGGCTCGGGGGTGGGGGTGGGGGCTGTGGAACTGGGAGGTGGCAGGGAGCCAAGTGTACATATATGTGTGGTCTACGGAATTTGCAGTCACTATGCCAGGCAGAGAGCTGGGTCTTTGCTTTGGCATTGGCTGGGAGCCCCTGGGCTAGAGTCTAGTCTCTTGGGTACATCATTCCACAGACTCAAGGGTGCTTCCAGAGTACAAGATTGTTCTCACTATACTTAGAAATTACAGACCTCCACACCTCTCCCGGTCTTGAGCCCTGCTAAATTTCTATTTCTGCCTCTCAAAGATACTCCCTTCCAGAACACCAGAATATTATCTTTGACTATAGGCTTTAACCAAAGGTGGGAAGACTGGTTGTTTTCAAATCGTTTTTGGAACTGCCCAGAAATCCAGATGCTCTATGAAGCAAGAGGAAGTTTTATCCAGCCCTCAAAGATGGGTGTCTGAGGTTACTACTTTCCTGGCCCAAGGGAGACCTTAGAGGTACTTTTAAAAAGCCCAATACCAGGACACCTGGGTGGCTCAAAGGTTGAGCACCTGTCTTCGGATCAGGGCCTGCCTGATCCTGGGATCCGGGATCCAGTTCCACATTGGGCTCCCTGTGAGGAACCTGCTTCTTCCTCTGCCTATGTCTCTGCCTCTCCCTCTCTGTGTGTGTCTCATGAGTAAATAAATAAATCTTTTAAAAAATAAAATAAAAAGCGCAATGCCTTACTAACTATACATTCTTCAGGCATTCAAAGCCATCTACAGTCTGACGCCAAACTAACTCATACTGTTTTATTCTTTTGTTTATTTATTTTTGTGTTTCTGTTTATATAACTTTATTAAGTTATAATTAACAACTACACATATTTAAAATGAATTTTGACATAGGTATATCTCTATGAAACCCTCCCTCCACTCACGATGATGAACATATCCATCACCTATAAAGGTTTTATCCTTCCCTACCTCATTTCTTTCACTGAATCCTGCTTTGTAGCCAGGCTGGGTCCTCTCCAGAATAGGCCTCCTACATTGCCCCTGACCCCCACTCCAAGTCTTTCCTTTATCTTACAACCTTCCCTGCATTTACTAGGTCTCAGCTCACCACTTTTTTTTTTTTAAGATTTTATTCATTTATTCATGAGAGACCCAGATTGAGAGAGAGAGGCACAGACACAGGCAGAGGGAGAAACAGGCTCCACGCAGGGAGCCCAACGTGGGACTCGATCCCGGATCCCGGGATCATACCCTGGGCGGAAGGCAGATGCTCAACCGCTGAGCCATCCAGGCATCCCAGCTCACCACTTCTTTCATCAGGAAAGCCCCTCCCAGTGCCCTCCCACTATAACTAAGTGGGATTTATTTTAGGAATACAAGAGTGGTTTAACACAAGAAAAATAATCAATATAAGACATCATATTAATAGAATGAAGGGGGGGAACCATACAATCATCTCAATTGATGCCAGAGAAAGCATCTGACACAAATCCAGCACTCTTTCACAATTAAATCTGTCAGAACACTAAGACTACAACTTCCCTAACATGATAAAGGACATTAATAAAAAGCCCACAGATAATGATATTTGATGGCAAGGTTAAAAGCCTTCTTTTGTGATCAGGAACAAGACAAGGATGTCCTCTTTCACCAGTGCTATGCAGCACAGTGTCAGAAGTTCCAGCCAGAGCAATTAGATGAGAAAAATAGGTATCCAGATGGGAAAAGAGTAAAACTACATCTATTTAAGGAGGGCATGATCCTACATATAGAAAATACTAAAGAATCCACAAGAAAACTACTAGAGCTAATAAGTGAATCCAGCAAAATTGGAGGTTATGAGATCAACAAACAAAAATTAGTTGCTTCTGTACAATAAACATCTGAAGAACAAATTAAGACAGCAATTCCAATAACAATAGCATCTAAAGAATATCTATGAATAACATGTAACCAAGGAAGTGAAAGACTTATCCACTGAAAACTACAAAACTTGCTCAAAGAAATAAGACCTAAATAAGTGGAAAGGCATCTCATCTTCATAGATAGGAATACTGAATATTGTTAAGATGTCAATACTACCCAAAGCAATCTAAAGATTCAACATAACTGCTTCCATGGTTCATAATTTAAACTTCTAATAACTTTTTTTCAGAAATGGAAAAGCCAATCCTCAAATTTGCATATAATTGCAAGGGACCCCAAGTATACAAAATAATCTTGAAAAAGAAGAAAGTTAAGGACTCATACTCCTGATGTGAAAACTTACTATAAAACTAAAATAATCAAAACAGTGTGGCAATGGCAAAAGGATAAGTATATATACCAAAGGAATAGAAGTGAAAGTCTAGAAATAAACCTTCATAAATATAGGCAACTGATTTTTGACTAGGGTGCTATATCCATTCAGTAAGAGAAAGATAGTTGTTTCAACAGATAGCACTAGGATAACTGGATTACCACAAACAAAAGAATGAAGTCGGACTTTTACCTCAAGCCATATACAAAAATTTATTCACAATGCATTAATGATCTAAATATAAGATCTGTAACCATAAAAAATAAAATAAAAAACATAAAAAAGAGCTGTAACCATAAAACTCTTAGAAGAAAACGTAGGGGTAAATCTTCATGACCTTGGATTTGGCAATGGATTTTTTCTTATTAAATAATTTGTAGGCCCAATACAGGGCTTGAACTCAATCTAGAGATCAAAAGTCTCATGATCTACCAACTGAGCCAGCCAGGCACCCCTTGGAAATGGATTCTTAGATATGACATCAAAAGCATAAATAACAACAATAACAAAAATAGATAAATTGAACATTATCACAGTAGAAAATTTTTTGTTCATCAAATGATGCTATCAAGAAAGTGAAAATACAATCCACAGAAGGAAGAAAATATAGTCAATTTTTGTTCCTCTCAATAGTTATGTTCTATAGAGTCACTAATTCAGTGAATACTGAACAAATTCTCCTAGGGAGAATCCTGGGAGTTTTTCGATCATAACGTTTTCATAAACTGATTAATACATAACCTGTTTTATGTGTTCTTCTGTTTAAAGATACCCTATTTAATATACATTGTTGATTCATTAACATTGAACTCTCAGCCGACAGCACCATAACTCATGCCTGAATAAAGCTTGTCTAACACGTGTTTTCTCCATAAGGCACTTAACAGCCTTCTTGCATTTATGAACACTAGACAGTGCTTCAGCACAACACTTAGGGTCATTTTAAACAGCTAAATCACCAAGAAAAGACGCAAAAATACTTTAAAAGTGGCACTAACAGACTACAGAAGGGATGTTTCTTTATAATCTGAGAGTTGAAATAAGAGGCAAAGCATAACTTTTTTTTTTTAAACTTCATCTGGGAACACGCAGTTTGACAATTCAAATGTTTTGCCACCATTCACATGTGTGTGGATGAGCACAAAAGTGCCATGAATATTGATTTCAGGATTGCAAATAAATGTTAGTGAGTAGTCAAATTTCATAAACAGAATCTGTGGATAATGAGAAGTGACTGTATCTGCAAATCATATAATCTGTTAAAGGTTTCCATCCAAAATATACAAAGAACCCCTAAAACTCAACGACAAAAAGCAACGCAATTATACTTGGGCAAAGGACTTGAACACACACTTACTTCTCCAAAGAAAATCTATAAATAGTCAATAAACAGCTAAAAGATGTGGAACATCATTAGTCATTAGAGAAATGCAAATCAAAACTATGAGACACCACTTCATACCTATTAGGATAGTAATACTAGTAGTAATAATAATAATAATAATAATAATAATAACTTTTTAAAACTGAAAATAAAAAATGTTGGCTAGGATACAAAGAAACTGGAGTAAAATGGTTACAGACACTATGGAAGACATTTTGTCACTGTAGAAAAGTTTGGTGGTTCCTCAAAAATTTAAACACAGAATTACTATTTGATTCAGCAATTCTGCTCCTAGATAAATACCTGAAAGAACTGAAAACAGAGACTCTAAATGGATACTTATACACGCCCATGTTTACTGTAGCATTTTTCTGGCCAAAAGGTAAAAACAACTCAAATGTCTATCGTCTATCAACAGAAGAATAAATAAAATGTATATATTGGATTGTTCAATCACTATGTTGTATACTTGAAACTAATGTAACATCGTGTGGCAACTATACTCAAATAAAACAACAAACAAACAAAACACAGCTACCATCTGGAATATTATTCTGCCATAAAAAGTAACAGAAGTACCTGGGGTGGCTCAATCAGTTAAGCCTCCGACTCTTGATCTTGGTTCAGGTCTTGATCTCAGGGTTCAAGACCAAGATCTCATGAGTTCAAGCCCCATACTGGGCTCCACGCTGGGCATGGAGCCTACTTAAAAAAAAAAAAAAAAAGGAACAAAGTACTGATATATATTACAACATGAATGCACCTTGAAAACATTATGATAATCAAGTACAAAAGGAAAAGTATTGTATAATTCCACTTACTTGAAATATCAAAAATAGGCAATTTCAGAGAAATAGAATAGTAGATTAAAGGTTACCAGGGGCTTGGGGGAGGGGGAATGCTCAACGGTTATGGAGTTTCTGTTTGGGATGATGAAAATGTTTTGTTAATAGTGGTAATGGTTGCCCAACATTGTGAACATAATTAATGCCATTGAATCATACACCTAAAAACAGCTATAGTGGCAAATTTTGTTATGTGTATTTTACCACAGTTTTTAAAAAACTCAGTTAATAAAATGGAAAAAAAATCACTGAAACCTACTAATCACTGCTAATTTTTATTCTGTATTCAAGGACATCATTAACCCGGAAAAGAGGGCTTTTGCTCTGTCAAATAAATATATTTAAAATCTAGCAAACATCAGAGCAGAATGAAGTGTCAAGTTTATAAAAGAGACAGAGAGGGAAATTACTACTAGTTATTTATGGTTATACAAAGTTTACATATAGCAGGGGAAACATAATATAAATATATTATTCAAAGGCTTTATTTCTAATACTTGACATTTCAAATATGAAAATTGTCAAACAAAACGCAGACCACATTAGCAATGGTTTAAAAAAGGGAGCAATTTAATTATTATAATACAGAGGGCTTTAAGAAGTTTTTAAATGTGTAAAAGAAAGAACAGTTTAGTGCATTAAATTGTTACAGTCTTTACATTGCTTCTTCTTAAAAAAGTTAACAGTAGTATGAAAAAGCCACCCACAAAGCCAGCTGTCTGAGTGAAGAAATCAGCTAAATTGCAGCATTTTGGAATTACTAATAAAGCTATAGTTAAAAAATAAAAAGTTTATAAAAATGAAAGCAGCATGCATATTCAAGGCTTTTTCATAACATTTCATTAGCTGACAAACATTTAGGTAAAAACAAGAGCTTAATATTATTCATTAAATTAGACAAAAGAAACTGGCCAAGCCCACTACATCCGGTCATTCAGAAAAACATTTTAAAATCCAGAGCTAATTAAACTGAACATTTTTTTTCTATGAAGAAAGCACATTTTGAAAAACGATCCTAAAGTCACAAAAAAAAAAAAAAAAAAAAAAGGGTCCTTCTCAACATGAATGAACAGCACCGGTCTTTACAAAGTTTATAAGTTAGTATGAACTTTCAGTCTCCTGACATGGCAAGAGTTAACAGTTAACACTCCCATGATTCATAAATGAAAAGCTAACCTTTAACTCATTATGATCAGTTCAGAATTTTCTCTCTATTCACTGAAATTGCTACATAAAGTAGAATTTCCCTGAAAGAGAATTCTTGAAAATTCTGATATGATACCTGTACAAACATTTCTGATTTCTATATGATTGTTAAGAAAACATTAAGTATATATTTACTAAATGGTTCTTCTTCACATTTTTGGTAAAATAATTATTTCAGAGTTTCACCCTACCAAATTCTTATGCCTTTTTCTTTTCCTTCTTCAGAATTATCTTCAGTTTAATACAAAGCAAATTCAGCTTCTAATGAAAAAAATGAACAGAGTATTACAGAATAATAGTGGTATCCATGAATGTGTTAAATTAAAGATCCATCATTAAGGGCCAATGATATCACAAAATCTTACTGTTTCAACATGTGTCAATAGGCTGCTTTTTTCCACTTACGTTGAAATTGTATAAGCCCATGCACAAATTTTAATCTCAGTGCAGGGCCTGATAAATAAGACATAGAAATACATCAAGTTTTTCCTCTTCCTGTTTCTAACAATTTTTACTCTGTAAAATGTTTGGTCACTCAAAGCTATAAGCTTAATCACATATCAAAGAATATAGGCAATAAGGCCCATCTCACTAGACATACAGTATTAAGCTGGACAAAATATGAGGACAAGCTCTAGTGGTCATTAAACCCCCTCAGAAAGTCTAAGAATCAGAACATCTCCATCATATCAGAATAAAAATGTACTATATTAAAATTCGAATTTTTACAAGTTGTTTAATTAGTGTTCTATTTACATTGCAGAACTTCCGCCAAATGCAGTAGTTTAACTTTGGCACAACATTAAGTTCCATTTCTTTTGGGTATTGGATCCTATTTTTTTGAGAATGTGTATGCCCCAAAACATTTTCAGTGTCATCAAAGATTGGGCCCATTCACAGTAAATCAGACATCTTGCGTTGAAGAATTGATTCTCCTCCAACGTTAGGCAGCTATAAAAGAAAAACATAATAAAAAACTAAAATTTTTTAAAACCCATATTTTAATGTTTACCACTTTAGAAACAAAAATTATACAAATTAGCCATGAAAATACATCCTTTGTATTTGCTTATTAAACACTGAGATCACTTGCTATATACATTTTATATAAAGTAGATTTTGTGTGCAACTCCTATGTATAGGTTCTGCATATGGACATTTTCACCTTTATGTTAAAATTTATAAAAACAATTATTAGTAGGAAGTGTATATTCACTGTCAGTATTTGTAATAAACAGACTGAGATCTAAAGGGTCTTGTATTTTTTTTCTATTTATATACAAGTCTCACTTATGCAAAAGATATATATGTATTTCACTTTTTGCAATAACTATTTTGGAGAAGTTTTGGTTACTTATTTTTGGTAAACTGAACCATATTTAAGTGAAGAAATAAGAGGAAACTTAAGATGAATCCTCTTATAAGATGAAAAGTTATTTTGTTAAGCCAACAGTAACTTGCTAATTAATGCATTTTTAAATTTTAGACTTTTGAATATTTTTAAAGGCATGCCTGAATATGTACCATGAAAGTACATGAATAACATACATAATTTTTTGAAAACTGTGGCTTTGTATGAATTTTTATCATAGTATCCATTAGAGTGTCAATACAGAACATGAGAATTATCCACACAAAGCCAAAAACTGTACAAAAAAGTTCCTGTTATTTTTAGAAGATTGCAGCTCCCTACAGAATCATTGCTGAAGTTACTACAACCACAAGGACAATTCACTGCAGCAACACATTTGTTGATTTAATCTTGGCCGAGTGAGAATTGTGTTTAGCAAAAAAAAAAAAAAAAAAGCCTGGTAAAAATATTTTATGCATCTGGGTCAGAAGAAAGCCTGTCCTGAAAATTTCTGACATTAGGAAATGGAGGACTGCACTTCAGAATAAAGCTATACAACATTGTTTAACTTCCTGTTACTTACATTATCAATAACCTGGAGTAAGATTTACTCAAAAATAGATGCTTTAGTTTCATCTATATTTCTGCTTGAAAAAAAAATGTTAATGCAAAGAAAGTCTGGAAAAGGACTGCTAAGCAAAAAGAAAAGTGCCTGGTACATATTAAGCTCTCTATAAATAACTGTTTAACAAAATAAATAAAACCAGTGAGGAAGACATGGGGGAGTCAAGGAAATACTGTGCAGAATAATAGAGCATAAAAGTAGAGGATGGGGTAGGGATGCAAACAGCTAAGGAAGTAAGTAAACATGCTCATACGATAATGAGGATCTATTCCTCATTTCCTTTTTTACTGTTTGAGAACACGGCAGTAATCTCTGATAATAAGATGCTTTTTGACTCCTGACAGACATATACAAACATTTTGTGACAAGTGCATTATTTGCAATAGAATATGGTTTACTCTATACTCAACAGAGTATAGTTTTATCCTAGAACACTCCAAAACAGAGAGTAGAACTATGCTATTAAATTCCAAAAGTATTAAGAATTGAAGTCCTAACTCCATATCAGGTGTCTGATTTGCAGCTACAGTGAAATTTTAATTCAATCTATAAAAGAGTTAAAATTTAAGGAACATGCCAAACATTTCAGATTTAAAGCATGTTTACTTGCGCTTTTATAGCAAGAGATGTATTTTTAACCAAATACAGCATTTCTTCTGGTAGCAGGTTTGTTTTCTATCAAAGAATGAAAAGACACTTTAGGCAACTGAGTTAATTTAATATCAAATATGTTATTTACCTTTTGATCTCTAAGACAGAAATAATTTATATCACAGTTTTCAAAAACAGATGCCCTCCAAGCAAATATGAATTTACATAAAGCCTAAAATAGACCTTTGGCTTTCAACAGAAAAATTACTGAATAATTTTAACACATAAAGCATTTTATTTTATTTTATTTTTTTTTAATTTTTATTTATTTATGATAGTCTCACAGAGAGAGAGAGAGAGGCAGAGACACAGGCAGAGGGAGAAGCAGGCTCCATGCACCGGGAGCCCGACGTGGGATTCGATCCCAGGTCTCCAGGATCGCGCCCTGGGCCAAAGGCAGGCGCCAAACCGCTGCGCCACCCAAGGATCCCACATAAAGCATTTTAAACTCTAGTTAAAAACCTAATAGTTTGGGGGCAATACAATAAATTAAAAAAGATACCCATTTTCACCTAGTTTCCTAAAACTGAGCAATCCTCGCCCCTGTGGTAAGTTTGTCCTTCGGTACACTTTTCCCCTTCTTTTTAATTTTCATTTTTGAATTCTTCCCTTAAATAGGCAAAAAATGAAGCTTTAGTGAAGGAGGGTTGCAAACAATACATTTTAGTTATCTTCAGTATTTTGTGAATCCCTCCACTCCACCACCAGTCTAGTCTCCCTTCTCTGAGAATGGGTACCTTTCCCTTAAAACAAAGTGAAAAAAAAAAACATTTTATGTAAAAATGATAGCAGCATTAAATTCTACATAATCAATGTAACAATCATAATAATCAGACTACACATAATAATCACGTGTCTCTTGGCCACAGTCTTGGTCCTTAGTCCTCTTATTAGCTAAAAGGAAAACCATCTCAGAAAAAACTGTCAAGAGTGAAGGCGTCAGATATAAGGTGACTATTCTAAATGTATATGGTTGATGAATATACACTCAGATTAGAAACTTACATTTCAGTCATCTGATTTAGAAAGCTTCCGTTTCACATGTCGTGGGGGTTCCCAAGTGTCACTATCATCTGTTTCTTCTTCGTCCTCTTCCTGATCATCGATCACTTCATCTTCCTCCTCATTTTCCTCAAATAATTCCATACCTAACTCGGATCTCCTCTGTCTTTCTGCAAACCACTCTCTGACCTGCTCATAGCCCATATGTGATTTGTTCACGAGCTCGTCAAGGTCTTGCTCATTAAGAAATTTGTGCTTCAGGTAATAATCCTTAAGTATTGCAGTTCCAGTTTTAAATTTTATGAGTGATGGCCCCCTGTCCCAGTTGTTCATTCTCTTGCTTCCTCTCGGCCGCCCACGTGGTCTTCCTCTTCCCCTTCCTTTGGGTCTCCCCCTCCCCCTTTTCCTAAGGGAGGACAGCCCATTCATACTACTCGAATTGGCGCTTTGATAGTAGTAGTACCATTTTAAGTTTCCATTTTTCCAAGCATAACGGGTGTCCCCAAACCAACTGACAATGTCTGTTCTAGCAAGCCCGCTTTCTTCAGCCAACTTGTCATATTCTTCTGGTGATGGCCACTGGGTTCGGACAAATGCACTCTTAAGCATGTGCAACTGCTCAGGTGTTTTTTTACAGATCTTGCCCGTATTTCCTGGCTTAGGTGCACCAGATTCATCTCTGGGAGAAGTTTCTCCAGGTTCTTCTTTGGAACTACCTGCATTATTTTCATCTACTTCCATTTTCTCCTCCTTTAAAGCTTTTGATTTCTTCTTCTCTGTAAACCAAGCATCAATTTCCCTTCTGGTAAGTTTGGTTTGAGCTCTTAACCTATTTAACTCTTCATCTGTGAGTACAGAGCTGTTGAGAAAACTTGCCTGAAGGGCACGGAGCTGTTCTGCGGTCTTCTCTTTAAATTTCTGGGGAGTGAAGTCGGGAAAAGGATTCCAGGATTGTTTAGGCTGTGAAGTAACAACAGTTGGGGATTCCGTGGTTTCATCACTGGAGTCTATAATAATAGTCGTGGAGGAATCATTGTTGAGATGTAAGCACTGATTACTCTTCGAATTTCTCTGGTTGTACCTTGTGTCACTAAACCATTTTTTAATCTCTCCTTTAGTCAGGCCTGTGATTTTCATAAGTCTGATAATTTCTGAATCATGGGGAAACTGATTTTTAAGGTAGCTGACTTTTAATTCAGCCAGTTGTTCTTTAGTCTTTTTGGCTCGAATGCCAAATGAATCAGGGTTTGCCCCTGTGGTTTCATGTTTAACAAGCTGAGAAGGTGGGATTGCTGCTGTTGCTGGCTTTGTCTCTGCAATAGGCTGGGCAGCAGGTGCCTGACTTTTTTGTACGTTTGTTTGATTTGGAACCCCTGCCACTGTCAAGGCTATAGGTGCTGTTACTGGCAAGGGGTTTGCTCCAGCTACTTGTGTAAGGACCAGTCCTGGCTGACCAACTATTTGGCATGTCTGTAAAATGGATGGTAAACCATTACTCCCTGTGGAAATGTGTGTAGGAATAACGGTTATGGTCTGAGGTACAGTGTGTACTGTTCCATTGAATTGTTTTCTTCTGGCCTCCTCTACTTCCTCGGGAGTCCAGCTAACACCATGTTTTAAGCGTTGGGCTGAAAACCATATCTTGATCTGTTCCTCTGTGTATTTTGCTTGAGCAGAAAGAACAGTAATTTCTGACATTGTGGGATAAGGGAACTTGTTGTAGGTGTTAAGCAACAGGGGGTTGTTATCCAATGCAGCATTGTAGGTAGGAATGCTATTAACGGGGATTAAGACTTTGGGAATCAAATTGGAATTCTGCTGAGCTGATACAGCAGTTATCACCTGTGCTAACCCAGGAAGAACTGCTGCTGGGGTCATGACTGTGCTGGCAGTATTTGGATGTATTCTGTTGACAATCGAAGTACTTGTATTAGATTCAGAGGCTGAGGAACTTGGATTTTCCACAGTTTCTTCACGGTCTGGTTTGATTTCATTCTCTTTGTCTTCAGGAATGTCCTCAACTGAGTTGTGATGAACTGTGATCCGTTTGTTCTCCACTTTATTTTTCATCATTTTCATGATTGGGGTTTTACTGATAGATATTCCTGAAGAAGAAACTTCTGTAGGTTCAGCTTGCTCTGAATTCTCCTCTTTGACAAAACTACCATCAAAAGTCAGATCATTTATTGTCTGTTCAAAGATTGTCTGGTTATTTCGTTTCACCATAGTCAACTTAAAATTCTCTTCTCCTGGGTGATATTTCAGATTATGCTCGGAAAGTGCATCATACCTTTTGGTAAGAAAATTGCATTCAACACAAACATAGGATGAATTTAGCACTACATTGGGATGTTCTGAATCCACATGAAAAGTAAACATATTTAGATCTGGGGTTTGAAAAGTACAATATTTACATTCATAGCCACCTTCAACTTTTTTATTTTGTTGATTGTCAGAATCCACAGATTCATGAACTTCTTCATCACTTGAGATACTCTCTGCTCTGGTGTTTTCTACAGGTGTAAGTACAGGAGGACCTTCATCCAAATCTGATATCAACTCCAGGTCTGGATCCTGTTCACTGGCAAGGACCATGCAAGGTGTTGTGGATTTTCGCCTGCTTGCCATTCTGATGTTATGAGGAAAATCTCAGTGGTGATTAAAAAGCATCGAGGCTTAAAATTGTTCAGTATTCTTCATTTGAAAACAATGCCTTTTGGTTCTTCAAGTCCATTTTTGTGTTCAGCAAGTTTCATTAGCAGCTTTCTCATGGTGCAATCAAGTAAAGAGCTTATTGTTGGCAGATAAAATACTGTTGAACTGCTGAAATTTTTGAAGCACAACTCCAATCACCTATATTAAAATAAATTTAAAAATGTTTTTAAATGTGTGATTATGATCTTTTAAACAAGCTGCAGTTATATTTCACTTATATGAAGTTGTTGGATAGTTAAGTTATAAAGATCTAGAATAAGATCAGAACCAGGAAAAAAAGTCATCTAATGATCAAAATATATGTCTCCAAGTCAAATCACTGAAAGTCACATACTGTATCATGGTCAGCCCCCAGCTGTTTACTTGGATTTTTCAGCCAGCTCTATATTTAAAAGGAGAAGAGTTTGCTTTGGCAAGCACACTATTATCAATGTGAAATGATAATCTGTTAATAAGGGAGGAAATTTAAAACTCTAAAAGGTAGTCACAGGTACTCAGAGCCATTAAGTATATAAGAAATTCAATCCATCACTTATGCCCTCTTCTTCCTACTAGGCTGTTTTACGATTCTAGTAGTAGAGCCAAGTATGACAGAAGCAGCAAAGATGGGTAAGAGTGATCAAAGTTTTAGTTTTAGAGACATTATTCTTAATCATTCTCCATAATGCTACTAGAATTTATAAAACATATATGATCATATCAGTCTTCTGACTTAAAGTTTCCCCAGTGTTGAAAGAATGAAACCCAAACTCCTTAAGCCACATGTAGTTCTCTTTACACCTGGTTTCAACCTCAACTTCCTGTAGTCTCCCTCCTGACTCCTATTTCTTATGCTTTGAACACAGTAGACACAACTGTTGTCCAGGGACACACAATGGGGTCATTCCCTATGCCAGAAGCCTTGTTTGTGCATGAGCTGTGATGATCTTTGTCTGCTCTATAGATCACCTTCTCCCTTTAACTTGGCCTGACCTCCTCCTCAATTTATCTTCTGGTCTAGCACTTACCATATTGTGGCAGAGGAGTGTTACATTTCTATCCCACAACCTATCCATACTCCTGGTCTCCTTACTACAGTGCATCTCATTCTTCCAAGGACCTTTATATCTTCAGTGTAATGCTCTCCCAGCTGAACTATCTTCAGCTGAACTATCTTGGCTGCCTTCTCATTTATTTCTGTAGCCCCTCTGCATACAAAAAGCCTAGAAGTAGGGACTCATTAAATGTTTATTAACTTGAACTATAATGAACAGGAAAACAGTCCTATGAAACTCAACATACCCTGCCAAATTATGGAAAGAGCCCAAATGTCCATCGACTGATGAATGGACAGGTGGCTCAGCGGCTGAGTGTCTGCCTTGGGCTCAGGGTATGATCCAGGGGTCCTGGGATTGAGTCCTGCATCAGGCTCCCTGTGGGGAGCCTGCTTCTCCCTCTGCCAATGTCTCTGCCTCTCTCTCTGTGTCTCTACTCAATCAATAAATAAAATCTTTAAAAAAAAAGATGTATACATATATACAATGGAATATTACTCAGTCATCAAAGAGAATGAAATCTTGCCATTGGCAACAATGTGGACAGAGCCAGAGAGTATTATGCTAAGCAAAATAAGTCCCAGAGAAAGACAAATATCATATGATTTCACTTATATGTGGAATTTAAAAAACAAAACAGATGAACATAAGGGAAGGGGAAAAAAGAGGGGTAACAAACCATAAGAAACTCTTAACAACAGAGAACAAACTAAGGGCTGATGGAGAGAGGTGTGTGTAGGATGGGCTGAATGGGTGATGGGGATTAAGGAGGGCACTTGTGACAAGCACTGTTTTTTTGTTTTTATTTTTAAAAAATATTTCATTTATTTATTCATGAGCGACACAGAGAGAGAGAGAGGCAGAGAAACAGGCCGAGGGAGAAGCAGGCTCCATGCAGGGAGCCTGACACGGAACTCGATCCCAGGTCTCCAGGATCACGCCCTGGGCTGAAGGTGGCGCTAAACCGCTGAGCCACCAGGGCTGCCCCTGTTTTTTGTTTTTAAAGACTTATTTATTCATTCATAAAATACACAGAGGGAGAGGCAGAAACACAGGCACAGGGAGAAGCAGCTCCCTTGCAGGGAGCCGATGCAGCACTCCATCCTGTATCCTGGGATCATACCCTGAGCTGAAGGTAGACGCCCAACCCCTTAGTTACCCAGGCGTCCCAAGCACTGGGTTTTGTATTTAAGTGATGAATCACTAAATTCTACACCTGAAACTAATATTAGCATATATGTTCACTATTTAAATAAGAAATTGAAATAAAAAATAAAAGAAACTCAACATGCCCTGAGAACATCACCACAGAGAACAGTAGCAGAAATTCACAAGAATGATTGTGACTTATCAAGAAAAAGTGAATTATGTTTATACAAATACATTTCAGTAATTTTGTATCCAAATATTTAAAATTTTTATGCTACAACAATGCAAGGTAATGTGCTTTGAAGTCTAAACCAAAGAAAAATGAATAAAATGAGTTAAGTGGTCTCCCTTACTCTCTACTCCAAATTAGAACTATTTGCATTTATTAGTCTTATCCTTATTCTCACTGAACTGAGGAGATAAAGTTTACTTCAAAGATTATAAAGCAAAACCCAGGGTGTATGAGGAGATATATTGACTCAGGAAAAGCAGAAACATCTTTAGGAAACAGAACTGTCCAAAGAGAGAATGCCTTGCCTCTGATTTGAAGGTAGGAAGATCCTCTTCACTGGGATTATTCAAATATATACTACATATCCATTTGATGTATCCAAGCAACAGAAGGAAAGTTGGCCTAAATGTCTTTCATTCCCCAATTTTCCATTATAAAATAAAAAGCATCCACTTAGTAATAATAGTATTCGATTCTCAAAGGTGTCATTCCCCACCCCCACCCAGGAAAAAGCCTCTGATTTCTAAGGTAATATAAAGAAATCACTGATATTTAAAACTATTTCTTAACTGAATATTTTATGCTAAGCTAATGCCATCTCTCCTAGTCATTTCAGTAGGATTTGAACTATTTTGTTCAAGTGCTAGTATAGCTGTTTGATCATTTTTTGGTTATTAGGAACAGGGAATTCCTCAAATAGCCTGAAGTAAGTGGAAGAGTAACAAATGAGCAGTACTCACATTTTTGGCAGTGAGGGAGAATTGTTGAAAGGCAGCGAGTAAGTTATTTTGTAACTGTTATTCTCCTAGAATCTTAGATTATATGGAATTGGGAGTATACTAATAGTTAAAAATCAAAGATAGGTTTTTTTGAAACTACCTTTCCTTAGTGATGGTTTTCAAACTTTTTGTTGTAAGCAGGGGAGCCCTTTCTTCAAACAAGATTCTATGAGAAGCCTTGGGGCAAAATAGATAAAAGAACAGCTATCTGGTTGAAGAAGGAGAGGCTAAACTACTTCCTGACTCCATCCCATGGATCCCACAAACCCTACTTCCATCTCCAACGGGTTCTGAGATGTGTTTGAAAGCCTGTGCTTTAAAAAACTTAAATACTTTCAAGACAATGTATCAGTGTCACTAAAAATCCTTTGCAGCTTAACTGCTGAGCCATGAAATTTGAAAACTAATCTAAAGAAAATTTAATGTGTCCTTCAGCTTGTTTCACTGTGGAAGGCAGGGCTTGGGCACTCAGGGTAGAACAGAGTTGCCAGTACTACTAAGAGATACAAAAGAGAAACTTGAGGACCTCAGGTCCCTTTATTGATCTGGCTCTCTAGGTCTTAGGTTAAGCTGCTTACTTTTCACTTTATCTAGCTTAAAAATAGGAATTTGCTAAATTCACACACACACACACACACACACACACACAGAGAGAGAGAGAGAGAGAGAGAGAGAGAGAGAGGCAGAGACACAGGCAGAGGGAGAAACAGGCTCCATGCAGGAAGCCTGACATGGGACTCGATCCTGGGTCTCCAGGATCAGGCCCTGGGCTGAAGACAGCACTAAACCACTGAGTCCCCGGGGCTGCCCCAATATAAACAAATTTTAAAGTCTTAAATATGGGATCCCTGGGTGGCGCAGCGGTTTGGCGCCTGCCTTTGGCCCAGGGCGCGATCCTGGAGACCCGGGATCAAATCCCACGTCGGGCTCCCGGGGCATGGAGCCTGCTTCTCCCTCTGCCTTTGTCTCTGCCTCTCTCTCTCTCTCTCTCTCTGTGACTATCATAAATAAATAAAAAAATTAAAAAAAAAAGTCTTAAATATGTTTTGCTAAAGCCATAAAAAATTACAAAATATTCATAGATTATTTTACAATCTAATGATGTATATGCACCATTGTGTGTTTTCTGTTGAAAGCACTGGTTTTGGCAATATAAACTTAAGCTACTTAAAAGAGAAGCTTTAAAAAAAATCTTCAGTAATGCAAAAGACTCAAATCTGATTATCTCAGGTATTAAAGATGGCCTCCAGCTCAGGTGACTTTTATACCCAAATACACAGATCCAAGAAATACTCCCCACTTTATTCCTGATACTGTTTACATTTTCCCAACAAAACCTGAGTCACTATATTGTTTAGTATTATTTCTAAGGGAGACTGAGAATTCCCAAGAAACCTCAAGATTTGGTCTAATGGCTCAAGTCTACTATAATGTATATAGCTCAAAAATAGACCAAAGCACAAACAAAGAGATCCTCGGGGTCCTGATTACATAAAGTCATAATTTGGGGGGAAGCAGGGAACTCAGTACAAATACTCCATTTTCATGACAGAAGAAACTCAGGCCCAGAGGAACACATTCACAGAGGAGCTGTGATATAGGATAAAACCACAGGTTCTAGAGTCTGCTCTGTTACTCAGTGGTTCAGTGCCTGGAAAAGTTACTCAGAATCAACCTCAGTTTTCTCATCTATAAAACCAAGATTCTTCAATTCAACAAATTCATTCAACTATTTGTTGGATGTCAACCATGAGCCAAGCACTGTGTTAGGCACTATAGTAAGGCAATGACCATGATAGATTGCCTCAGGTCTGTCACTACTAGCAGTTGAGCAAGAAAAACAGGTAGTAAACAATCACTTAAAATAGCTGTGATCAATGCAATGAGAGAGGAAACATCAGGAACTCTATGAGCACACTATAGGAGGTTCTAGAAAGGAAACAGAAAGGCTGCCCTGGAAAAAATAAGAATGGTGCTATCCACCTCAGAGGCCTATCAAATAAAATGCTTCACACACGGTAAAACATAGTCGGTGCCCAATTAATGCTATTTTCTAGTCTCTAAAAATTCTTTTGGGAGATGAAGAAATACCACTTATTTAGTATTGTCCTCTCTCTCTTTCTATCTCTTACAATTTAATCAGCTGACACAAACTGAATGAAAAAGGAGAAAGGATAAAAAGAATAAGAATTTCTTTGGTGTGGTTCCAATTTATCTCCTTTTATCATTAAAGTACAACGAGGCTGAGACACGAAAATTGCCATACAGAAATCACTATTAGCTGACAGGTGAAGGTAAACAAAAAACAGCTCAAAATCAATTAGGGGAACCTTGCACTATTTACCTGTAAAAAGGGGGTAGAGTTCAGTTGCACAACTGAGTAGATAGCTAGGTGGCTTTGCAATTAAAACACAAAGTGAAGACTGCCAAAAAGATAAAAAAATTATACTCTCAATGCATATAGCACTGTAAATATAGTTGAAAGCTATTTTCAGGTAACTTTTCAGTAGAAAAATGGTAACAACGTAACAAAAAACCCCCAACCTGATCAACTATTATATGATTATTTTAAAATGTAATCAAGAGTAATTAAGGAATATAAAAAAAATCGCCTCTCAGCCTTTGACTAAGATCAAGTGTAGGAATATGAAAAAATATTTATCCACTTTTACTGCTAAACTTTTTAAAGAATCAAACAAAAAATCATAACAAAATTTGCATATTAATTATAAAATAACTGGGAAAATATGTATGCATATGGGCAAAAACTAGATGAGAATATAAAGAAATGAAATTTTCATATGAGACTATGGGTGAAATTTTTATGTGTGCTATTTACAAATTTTCTTCATTATAACATTGCTTTATTATAAAATACAACAAACAATTTCAAGGCCTTAAAATTGCAAATAGACTAGAATATTCTGATGGTCATTTATCTGGAGCTGGAAACAAAGTTTACTTTCTATTTTTAGGGCAAAAACATGTGCTACATAAAGGTTTTTTTCAGGGGAAGCAGAAATCTCTGAGTATGTACAGCATTCGAGTGTATTCCACACATTTTTGGGACCTGCTCCACAGTCTGAGAAGTCAAACTAGTTCTAAGAACCCTCAGGAGCACTCAGAATGTGCAGCATATGCATCTAGGTCAAGTCAATTTCCATGGTTCCATCTGCATCCTAGCTCTTCTTCTGAGGGTAAGATACTTCTTAAACAATTCATGATTCTAAACTCATCAAAATAATTTCAACAAAGTTTCTCTACAGAAGAGCATTTAATGAAAGCAAAATTCATTTTATCAGGGACAGTTCCAACAGCAGTTCTTACATAGTCAGAAAGAATGTCTACCTAGCTCTCCACTATATATTCCAAGAGCCCAGCACATTGCCTATTAAGGCCTCAATAATATTTGTTGGAAAAAAAACCTTTTATAATATATCAGTATCATATATTATAACATTTTACTTCATTAAACACTCTTTTACAGAGAAGTTATAAAGAACAACTGTGCTTACTATATAGTAAATTACTTCCAATGGTGAAATCCTTACTAATAAAATTACCTTAGTCATTAGAATATTAAACCATCTTCCTATATAAAACATTCTATTTATTAAAATATAGCAATGAATATTCAACAAATATTTACTATCATCTATAATTCTGTTGTAACAAATCAGTTTTATGTATGAGTAGTACATGTCTAAATTTGTGGACCGCATAAGAATGAAACAAGGGAAATAAATTCATTCACAGAATTAGTCCTGCAGTCAAATTCAGGAGAAAAATGTTCCTGTAAAAATAGCAAATATAAATCTGAACTTAGAATCATTATTTTTCTGTTCCTGGAGAAAACTATACTTTAATGGTGTTGTACATTTTTAAATTAAATTTTAGATTAAAAAATAAGTTCTCAATTAATACATTATAAATAGTAGATTGTTTCAAATTCTATGCTTAGTGCTACAAATAGTCTAAAATTTTTTACGGTTACACAGACTTGTGATTATACTGAATTTCCATGCCTCTATTTTTTTGTCTGTCTTATACTTCAAATTAAATGACTAACAGACAATAATTTACTTGCCTCGTTAGCCACAAAAGCATATTATATTGGTAAGATTTTATGTGAATAAAAACAACTTTCATACCAATTCTTAATCAAATATGAACACTTATAAAATAATTATAATTTTTAAGGATTATGTTAGTTTTGATCTGGTACTAGCTAAAAATTGTTCTCAAGGTAGCTAAAATATAAACTGATAAATCCTTTGGGATATTTATTCAGACCTATACTGAGAATTCTTAGAATTCTGTATTTTATTTAGTTTCATTTCTTATTCTCTAAAGTCAGAGTTCTGTTTAGCCAACTGAAAATACTTATTTTTGCATGTTTATATTCAAACTAAAAGTTACAAATCCACCAAAATCACAGAATGCCCGGAATAATAATAGGAATAAAGAATAATGGGGTCAAATTAAAACACAGAATATCCACCATGTTAAAGAAAAAGATGTCCAAGAAGATACCTTCTTTACTTAAAGAAAGCAAACCCGTTTTGGCCTGTATACACTTTAGGCACTTTTTAAAGCCAAAATGTAAAAATATTTAGAAACAATGGCTAATTTCCTAAAAAAAATTAAATAAGAAATTTGATAACTCAAATTTGTACCCACAGCATATGTTTTTAAGAATTATTACCTAAGAGATAAATCTCAAGAAAATTGCCAAAATGGTCTCAAGATTATCAAAATTCAAGTATGAAGGTGAATACAGACAGAAGTAAATGTGCTAAAAATAGAAGCACTGAAGAAACTTTGGCCAAAAATCAACTAATTTCAGGTCCCTTTGCTAATACTAAACTAAGGCTTAATGGTTTAGAAATTCTATCCTCTTTGCTAATACTAAACTAAGGCTTAATGGTTTAGAAATTCTATCCTCTCTACCTATATTTTTCTACCTGAAAAAGCCAACCTTAATACTGTTAAAGATTAAAAGAAGAATCTAAGCTGGACAGATTTCTCCTGGCAAGCATTGACCCCAGATTTGAGGAGTGAAATGTCTTTTTGTAAGGTTTCTACAACACTAACTACTATCCTGGTTTTCTATCTTCTGCTGGCATGTAGGTAGGTAAGTAACATATTGAGAGTGATACATAAATAAGTACTATAATGAAATCCACTATTTTTGTTATTAAAGTTTATAGTATTACCCCAAAGTAATTTTTTTTGCTGTAGGTAGGTAAGTAACATATTGAGAGTGATACATAAATAAGTACTATAATGAAATCCACTATTTTTGTTATTAAAGTTTATAGTATTGCCCCAAAGTAATTTTTTTTGCTGGAAAAAGTTTTGCCTAACTTTTTCCAAGAAGGTACATTAAATCTTTCACAGACAGTCTAACACAAGAAGGCAAACAAAAAACTGCAAGTGCTGCAAGTGACTGCAAGTGCAAGTGACTGCAAGTGACTGCAAGTGATATTATCATTGAGTGGCTGAAAAACCATTCATCTGTCTATTATCGTCCCCATTTATAAAATAAAATAACTTACATATTTTATTCAGAATATAATCATTCAATTATAAAAAATACTTTGAAACATAATAGTAATTAGTATTGGTAATGTCAACTTGTAAGGACTCTTAACAATTTTTTAAAAATGAAAGTTGAACCATCACATTAATAGCTAGAGAATCTGGGGTGCCTGGGTAGCTCAGGCAGTTAAGCGTTCAACTTTTGGTTTCAGCTCAGGTCACGATCTCAGGGTGATGGGATCAAGCCCCAGTTTGGGCTCCATACTCAGCTGGGAGTCTGCTTGAAGATTATCTCCCTCTGTGTGTACCCATGCGCCTACACTCTCTCTCTCTCTAAAATACATAAATAGGGATTCCTGGGTGGCTCAGTGGTTTAGCGCCTGCCTTTGGCCCAGGGTGGGATCCTGCAGTCCCGGAATAGAGTCCCACGTCGGGCTCCCTGCATGGAGCCTGCTTCTCCCTCTGCCTGTGTCTCTGCTTTCTCTCTGTGTGTATCTCATGAATAAATAAATAAAATTTAAAAAATAAAAATAAAAAAATAAAATACATAAATAAATCTTTAAAAAATCCTTCTTGGTACTTTCTAGAATTATCTAAAATAACAATAGGACTAAAGTGTAAATATTTCAACACTATAGTATGTGATCTAATGCTTCTTATGAAAGCCAATTTATGTCAGTTAAATAAAATATAAAAGTAATTAGGTACAAATATATTCAGATATTTAAATACTGCCATGCTTAACCTAAAACTAAGTACTTAATCACCAATATCTTAACTTTTAGAATTATAATTATTATTAGTAGACTATATACTGGAAATATATTTTCAGGAGTTGTTCTCTGAAGTCTTGAAGAATTTTTCTGGATATAGGCAAAAAAACAGTAAAATTTCTAGATCAATTTTCCCACACTAAAGTTATCTGCCCTCATGATCTTCATTTGTCTTGTTTACCACTGTTACCACAGCACTGAATATAGTGCCTGACAGTGTATTTCAACAAATATTTTTTTTTTTGATTTTATTTATTTATTCATGATAGTCACACAGAGAGAGACAGAGAGGCAGAGACACAGGCAGAGGAAGAAGCAGGCTTCATGCACCGGGAGCCCGACGTGGGATTTGATCCCCGGTCTCCAGGATCGTGCCCCGGGCCAAAGGCAGGCGCCAAACCGCTGCGCCACCCAGGGATCCCTTCAACAAATATTAATTGAAAAATTAATGATTAATATACCACATAGATTTATCATGAACTGTGATGCTGTTTCCTTTGAAATTAAAGCAGCCAGTACTCCTATATTTTTAAAGTTTGAAAGCGCATTTCTTAACAGTATCAAGACTAAGTCTGCTGCTTTTTTAAGGAAAGCTTTTAAGAGGTTAGCCAAATATAGTATCATGGGATCTAAAGTGAACATATTCAGAATTTGAGTTTTATCATATTCAAACAATGAAATACATACTTGCCATAGCTTCTTCAGCATTCTGTTCTTTGACACGGAGGGTGTCCCTTCAAATTCGGTGTTTAGCTCAGGCCATCATTACCAACAGGTCTGAAGTACCTATCTGCCATTTCCTAAAAAAAAAAATAATAATATCACTTTATTATCCTAGATATAATACGGCCTTAGGACTTTAAAGTTTATGCCTTGATTTTTAAAAAATAAACGTAATTTTGGAAAAAAATTTAATTTCCTCATAGAAATTGTAAAGGAAGCATTTAACTGTCAAACCCAATATTACTAAGAAACACAAAATGTAAAACATTCTCAAAAACTGGATTTATATTATATAAAACAACCAGATACTATTTTCACTATTACGTTATTTTCAATAAAAATTTCCAAAATGTGGATGGATATATGCAGGCTGTAATATAAAAGGAGAGATGAAGAAACTGGGAACTGTAAAATATTAGACCCATAACAAAAGTTATGAAAGATAATTTAGTTAAACTAAGAGGTGGGAGAAAGTGTATGTTTGTATGTTTACACATAAACCCACTGATATCTGTATCCTATTTACAATGCATTAATTGCAATGCAGTGGTTATTAATCCTGGCAACAAGACAATATAACTTAACTAGCGGTACTCTACCCCAAAGCATGTATTATCTAGTAGAATGACCTGTGTTTATTTCATTTTTACAAGAAACTACTACCAGATGGCTTTTCAATCCGTGTGTTGTAAGCATTAGACCATACAATCAAACTGAAGATCATTTACCAAAAATTGAGATATGTGTCCAAAATTCTTGGGACGTATTATTCAGAGTATTTAACCCAATCAGGAAAACGTAACAAAAACTGTAACTGCTTCTCTTAATAAATAATAGTAAATGGCACTTTTGAAGAGTCAAAGCATTTTTAGCTGTTGTTCTTTAAGCACTGAAACTCCATAAACCAAGCGAATAAATATTAAGGAAGATGATTTCTTCCAAATACCTTATCCTTTGATTCTTTTATTATATACATGTTCATGAAGAGGCTCTTAAGAAATAAATACACCAACCCTTTAGTAAGATACTTCTAGATTAAGTTAAAGCTTAGGCTAAATAGTTACACTATTTTCATGAAAAGCAAAAGAGCATTTTCCTGGTAGGCCCAGTAGAGCATCCTGCTCTCTGCAGCCTGGGATTCTACAGTTTCATTTCCTGGTATCTCCTTGTTTGGAAGCTCCTTAGCTATCCATCCACAGGATGTGGACTAGAAGAGAAGATAGGAAACAGCTGCCAAAGAGGGGAAGTTATTTTCCAAAATGAATTATTAATATTATGGGAAATTGGTAACCTATTTGAATCCATTCTTGAATCATACAGTAATTGCAAGACATTTTACCGAACGAGAGTCTCTTGAGAAGAGCTGCTGAGACATTGCAAGGGCACAAGGCAACTAGAAGAGCAACAAAGCAGCTCCTTGATACTTCTGGATGAAAAGTATACTTGCCCGATGTTATTTTAGCTCTTGACACTGGGGTTATTTTTAAATACTTCTAATTCAAAGTATCTTTTAAGATTTTAATATTAGAATGAACTTCAAAAATTACAGAAATCATCTCAGCTATATACATTATATAGTAAAACAGAGGAGTTGTTTTGGCAGAAGATGGGACTGTAAATAAAGATGAAGACCTCGGGCTTTGGAACCAAGACTGCATGGGTTCAAATCTCAGCTCTGTCACTTACTAGCTGGGTGGTCTTAAACAAGTGACTTAGCTTATGTTATTGCCCCCTCATCTCAAGTGGGACTCTAATAACATGTGTTTAAAATAACCCACGTAAAGCTTGTAGACTTAGTAAGTCCACAATTAGATTTTTCTTTTTAAAAATATGTTATTTATTTATTCATGGTAGGCACAGAGAGAGAGACAGAGACATAGGCAGAGGGAGAAGCAGGCTCCCTGCAAAGAGCTGGATGCAGGACTTGATCCCAGACCCTTGGGTTAACACCCTGAGCCAAAGGCAGACACTCAACTGCTGAGCTACCCGGGTGTCCCCACAACTAGATTTTTCTGACTTTTATTTAAGGTATTAGCTTTAAGTTATACAACAAAGGAAGTCTTCACATAAACTTTGCTAAATGTTGAGACATTATAAAATATTTTAAAGGTCTGGGCAACAATCAATTTTATTTTCCACTTCATACTTTTGAGCATATTAAGCAATGCTAGAACAAGTTGGCTTTAACAGGTAGGCATTAAGCAATCATAATTTACACCCCCCCACCCCAACATACACATATTTTCTCTGACCTTAGCTTCAAGGAGAATCATTAATGCATAACACATTTTAAAATGTGTTTCATAGAACTAACAAAGCTCTGATACAAATCATCTTATTGTAGTTATGAAGAAAAATTGTTCCCTCCTCACCATACCCTCACTTAAAAAATTTTTTTTTGTTTAAATTCAATTTGCCAACATATAGTATAACACCCAGTGTTCATCCCATCAAGTGCCATCCTCAGTGCCTGTCACCCAGTTACCCCATCTCCCCACCCAGCACCCCTTCCACAACCCTTTGTTTCCCAGAGTTAGGAGTCTCTCATGGTTTGTCTCCCTCTCTGACTTATCCCCATTCAATTTCCCTCCTTTCTCTTATAATCCCTTTCACTATTTCTTATATTCCACGTATGAATGAAACCCTATGATGATTGTCCTTCCCCAACTGACTTATTTCACTTAGCCTAATACCCTCTAGTTCATCTATGCTGAAGCAAATGGTGGGTATTCATCCTTCCTGATGGCCGAGTAACATTCCATTGTATATATACCACATCTTCTTTATTGATTCATCTGTCGAAAGACATCATGGCTCCTTCCATAGTTTGGCTATTGTGGACACTGCTGCTATGAACATTGGAGTGCAGGTGTCCCAGCATTTCACTACATCGGTATCTTTGGGGTAAATACTCAGTAGTGCAATTACCATTCCCTCACTTTCAAATACAGCCCAGGTCCAGCAAAGTTTTAACAAACTTCTTTTTGACAATATTAGAAGTTAAAAGGGAATAGATTTTGTATAGAAGAAAAACATAATTATTGAGTGAAGTGCTTAGAAATATAAAAATCAGAATTTCTATCTCCTTTCATTCCTCACAATAACCCAAAAAAACAGAAAGACCATCGGGAAGGAGGAAAAGGGGAGTCAGAAATCCTATGGGAAATATGAAATCACTAAGATTTAATGACAAAGTTCTTTTGTTTCAAAATAATATGTATATGGTTCCTACTTCAATGATTTTTTTAGATAGGCTTTGAGAATATTATTTTTTAAAAATCTAAATCTAAAAACTCAAAACAAAAATCCTGCATAAAAATTTTGACAGCTTTGGGTATCTGGGTGACTCAGTTGGTTGAGTGACACTTGGTCTTGGCTCAGGTCTTGATCTCGGGTTGTGACTTCAAGCCCCCACGTTGGGCTCCGCGCTGAGTATGGAGGCTACTTAAAAAAAAAAAAAAGTAAAACATTTTGACTGTCTTCAATAAATGTCATTCTTAACCTACTCATAAAAACTTATTTTCTGGGACACCTGGGTGGCTTAGTAGTTGAGCGTCTGCCTTTGGCTCAGGGTGTGATCCCAGGTCTCACATCAGGGTCCTTGCATGGAGTCTGCTTCTCCCTCTGCCTATGCCTCTGCCTCTCTCTGTGTCTCTCATGAATAAATAAATAAAATCTTAAAAAAAAACACTTTTTTTCCAAAGTATATCATCATATTTGTTTTGATCAAAGGAATTAAAGACCATCTTAATACCTCTTGAATACACCATAGGATATGGATTATATAAGCTGCAAAGATTATGTACCCCTTAAGACCCAAACTTGGCAACTACATAAAAATTTACATAAACATTTACTTAAAAATTAACTGTATGAAATACAGATCCCAAAAATGTAAATTCAAATGTATTTTGATTAGTAATCTAAATTAGCAGCTTCAGCCATTCAAATTTGGTTACTCACAACCACAAATATATCAGAGCAACAGGAGACAGTAAGATAGATCAGTAATATTATAGAAGCATTGGCTATTATTCAAAGGCTAGCATCACAGCTTTTTTCCCCCCTCAATTAAATGTAGTTTAAATTACCTTTGAGATTACATAGGATGATTTGGAAGGATTTTAATTTAGAAGAGATTTAGATGTAAAAGTGGATGTGTTACACTGGCTATAGGGCAACAGATATTTCCAAACACCTCCCTAAATTAATGAATATGATATTAGATTAAAACCTAGCTTAGGCACTGAAATTTTAACACTGCTAATGTTCAAATAAGTAGAGTCTCTTGAGCCCACATCCACAATGATGCAATGTATATAAAAAGGTTATTTCCTCAGCTACATTTGTAATCATTTTAGTAATGTTAAGAGTAATTCTATTTAAATATAAAGCCATGATTCACAGCAAATTAAGTCTCAAATAACCCATTTTTGTGCCCAATTAACAGTATTAGAAAGAAAATATAAATACATTAAAATATCACCTTTCAATCTTAATGTAAGTTATAAAAGGGAGAAAATCTTCAACATGAAGCACCTCACCTACGCTGTTAAGGTCACTAATAAAATAACTGTTAAACTTTATTCATATTTATTTTTAAAAACCTTGCAAGTATCACCAAAGGTGAAATAATTGCTACATCATTCATGAACTGTCCTCCAAATCCAGTGAAATAATAAGCTCGCTATAAGGGAAAGACATCTACTATTAACGAGTACAAGCACAGCACAAGCACATTTATGTTTTCAGCCTTAGCATATTTTCAAACCATCTGGCATCAATGCTACTCTGGTTCATCCAGCCTAGTCTGTTCAGAATTGAATACAAAACTAGAGCTACATGCACTTTGGGGAAACCAAAGAATAGCTCACATGTATAATAATGCTCTAAATGTGCAGCTCTCAACTAGTTTACACTTGAAATGTGTTTGAGAAGACATTTCTATGAAAGACATTAAAGCTCTTTTAAAAATACTAGAATGGTTCAAGAAATCTGTATGAATCATAGCTGTCATCAGGTACCCAAGTCTTACTTGATTTTTTTCTCATTTTAATCCTGATCATTACATAAAGCATTTGAAGAGGTACTTCTACAAAAGACTCACTCTTAAGTGAAATGCTATCATTTCTATATTGAACGAACCCAACACTTTACATTTTACTTTGCGTAAAATTAGTTAGCTTGGCCCTAATGCTTGGAGTAAGGAGAGACAGATTAGGAGGAAAAAATATTCATGAGGGCCCTTTTACATCCTGTGATGCATTATTGTCTTTGGCAGCACCCACATTTCTTTTGCCTGAAATCAAGAGTCAGAATTGCTCCTTAAGAAAATTGTTTAAACTCTATGGATATACTAAGGCCGTGTGAAAACCAACTCCCGTTCATCCTCACTGATGGCATAAAAACATAACGACTTTTGGGGGGATAATTTCTCAGAAACAAGGACAATCCATGTAACACCGTGTAAGACAAGTTAAAGCTTCCAGACAAAGACTGAGATGCAATGACCAACACCAACAAGTCTAAAGGCGCACTACCGTAGGGAAGGCGCGCGCGCGCGCACACACACACACACACACACACACACACACACACACAGTCCAAACCCACGAATAGGCACTAGTCCTGGAGGGAAAGCTGCTGCTTCCTCCCTGTGAACTCTATTTCCCAATCCTGTGATTTTCCTCCCTTTTCTGTTATATTCTCAACCTCCAAGAGAACTGCTTTTTCAAGTTACATGCAATCCCCACCTAATCACATTACAAACTATCAGCCTTTTTTTTTTTACATCCCCCCCCCCCGCCCCTTAAAGATGAGCTCCTTCTGTTTTCAGCTCGGGGTGGGGGGGGGGGGTGACGACAGAACAGCGCTGTAGGATCCGCACTCTGCCCAGCTCTGCACCGCACTCCTCGACCCCCCCCCCCCCCCCCCGCCCAGTCTCTCCCCGGAGCCGGTCACAGCTGGCCGCTCCGCTCAGCGCTATAACCTAAACTTAGGATATCCAACGGAGCCTTCTCTTCCAGTGGGGGTTCTGCTCTCTCCTTACTGTTACCTACAGCGGGGAGAGGTGGAGGGAGGTGCACGGAACAAAGAATTCCAAGTCCCTCTACCCACAACTTCAGGGTAAACCCCCAGGGGAAGGGCATCATCCGCCAGGGCTCCTCGCGCCCTCAGCCCCCGCGCCTTGTCCCCTCGCACCCCCTCCGCAGCCCTTCCTCCCTCGCTGAGACTGCGAGGCTGTTCCCGTTAGGCCCCGAGGCTCGGGCGAGTGCCCGGTGGGGCCTCCCTCGTCTCCCTCCTGCAAGGGGACGGGGACCGCTTCCATTCTCTTGAATGAACTTCGGAGTGCCAGTCTGCCTCTAAACGGAAGAGAGCTCGTCGGGACTCGACTCCGAGTCTTGCCCCCCAGGGGCGGGCACGGCCTGGCCCCGAGATGGGCGCCGAGCCTTCCGTCAAGTGGGGGGCAGCCCTCCCGCGGCGCGTTGCCCGGGGGCTCCGACGCCGACTGCGCTCGGCCCCGCAAGGGGGGCTCTGCTCGCCGCCCCGGGGGCAGCACCCACCAGCCGGCGCGCGCCCCCGCGGGGCGGGCCTCCCGACCTCCGCCAGGACCCTCCCCGCGCCCCGCGGCGCCCCCCCGCCCCGGCGGCCGCGTCTTCACTCCGCTCCAGTCCCAAGTTGCTCGGTGCTCCCGTAAGAACGGGGGCTGACATGACTCCTCCCAGAGCCCCCCGCCAGCTCCCTCCACGGCCGCAGACACCCCGAGGGCGCGAGGGAACCTCAGGGGCCGTCCCTCGGCGGCGACTCCCCGAGGCCGGCAGGCAGGCGGGGTCCCTCCCCCTCGGGCGCCCCGCGCCGCGTCCTCCTCGCCAGCCGCCGCCGCCGCCGCCGGCGCCCGGAGCCCCCGGGGTCCCTGCCCCGGAGCCGCCTTCCCCCGGCCGGCCCGCGCTGCCGGTTCCCCGCGCCCCCACCCCGCGCGGTCCCCCGGGCGTCCCGGCCCGCTCGTCCCGGAGCCCGCTCGCGCCGCTACCTGCAGGGGCCGCCGCGCCTCTCAGCGCCCCGCCGCCGCCATCTTGCATTTCAAACCGGCTGCACTTTTCAGGGAGTCAACTCTGACCTGTGAACCCTACACCCGGAACCGCTCGGCGGGCCGGCACACGGCCTCGGCAGCTCGGCGGGCCCCGCGGAGCGCGGAGGGTCGGGGGGTGGGGGTGCGAGGCGAGGCGCGCGCCCCAGCGGCCGACCGGGAGCGGGGAGGGAGGGAAGGAGCCGGCCGAGGCGGGGCCCTCCCGCGCGCACGCCGTCCCCGCGCGCCCCCACCCCGCTCCGCGCCGGGCTCTCGGCTCCCGGACCCCGCGGCTCCCCTGGGGTCCGACCCCGGCCTCTACCCTCAGGATTGGCGCACTGGGAGGTAGGGCGCCGCCCCGCCCCTCTGTCAACAGAAGCCCCGCCCCTTGCCCGCGGTGGCCCCGCCCCCTGTCAGCAGAAGGCCCGCCCACTCCGGATCATGGAGCGGCCCCGCCCCTTGCCCGCGGTGGCCCCGCCCCCTGTCAGCAGAAGGCCCGCCCACTCCGGATCGCGGAGCGGCCCCGCCCCCTGGTCGCGCTGGCCCCGCCCCCTGTCAGCAGAAGGCCCGCCCTCTCCGGATCGCGGAGCGGCCCCGCCCCTTGCGCTATCAACAGAAGCCTCGTCTTAACTCGGGTCGGTTCCCTCCTCCTGTCACTTGTGGGCCTGCCCTCTGGGCGCTCCGCCTTGCTACTGTCACCGCCGGACCTCAAGAAACGCCCGTTGTCAGCGTAAGCCCCGTCTCCCGGGGGCGTCCGCCCAAGCCCCGCCCCTTCATCGGAATCCCCGCCCACTGTCAAAAAGAAGCCCCGCCTGGCCGAGGCCCCACCTTCTGTCAACCTCCGCCCCGCCTCTTCTCGCCTGCGGGTCCCCGCTCCACCACAAACCGCAGCTCCACCCGCTGACACCGAAAGTTCAGTTCAGCCTCGCTTCCAACTGTCGTTGAAGACGGAGCCACCCTTTGCTCCCCTGGAACCCTCCTTTCCCCTCTTACGAGCCGCTCTGCTGAAAGGCTTCCTTTTCCAGCCGAGCTCTTCAAACCCGGACAGCTTCCATGGGCACTAGTCCTGCAGAGAGGGGGGCCAGCCAAGCACCCAGGCGTCACCGCCCCTCCTCACCACTCCTCCACCATCACTTTCAAAATTATGAAACGTGCAAACCAAAGGGATGAGAAATGTTTCACTCTCCAAGCCGCTCTGCACAGATTCATGAGCCTGGACGCTGGACCCTCTGTGCTTTGACAGCAATGCTTCCCTGAGCCACATTAATCCTAAAACGTGCAGTTGCTTAAAGTGAAAGCCTGATTGTTGAAATCAATGTACACCAGCTTCTTTATTTGTATGTTTCGTCTTAGAATCCTAGAACTTGGGGAAGCAGAAGCAAGCAAAGCTTGATGATCTTATAAGCAGAGTACTCAACCCTACCATACTCAACATCCCCGTATTTACAACATAAATGTAACACCACTTCACTCTCCTAGAGCTAAATTCACAGATAATGTAAACTACACAAATAAATTCAATAAACCAGTGTAATGTTATAAAGGTGGAAAAAGAGAAAGTTCGAAAATACTATACTAATATCAAGGAAAACAATAAAATATGTTTTGCACTGTGTAAACACTCTGGCCCCAATACGAGAACTACTGAACAAAAACTGCCCCCATAAAATTTCAGGACCCCCCCTAGGGGGCAGTACCGTGCCCTTAGGACTTCTTTCTGTGGAAAGGAAATGCTTCAGTTACAGAAATGCATTCTTTTGTTCATACATTTAACAGTAGGTTTTTGAGCACCAGCGTCCACCAGGCACTGTGGGAGATGCAAAGCTGAGTCAGGTAACATTTCTGTCTTCAAGGAGGCTACAGTCGAGTAACCAAGTGAAAAACATGAGCATAAAAACATCAGTCAAAGGGAGAGGTGAGACGAGACCAAGATGGAATACAAAAAGAGATCCCTTTAAGGGTATGGACTGATGAATAGAAATCTCACCCTCTCCCTCTCTCTCCCTTTCTCCCTTTCCCTTCTTCTATCCCTCCTTCCCTTCTTTTTCTCCTCCTCCTCATCCTCTTAGTACCATTTTATAGAATCACCTCCTTCTCACTGTAAGCTGTCTGCCTGGTTCACTGCCCAATGCCAGCAGCCCAGAGTCCTCCCAATTTAGGGCCATGCCCACAGGGCAATTCTGTCCAGGAAAACAACTTCAACAGCACAGTGCTTAGAACAGTGTCCTTGGCTGAATTGCTGCCAATTATTTGGTATCCTTGTACAAAGCAAGACTGTTATCACCCTCAAAAAAAAAAACAAAAAAAAAAACCACACACACACACACACACACACAAAACCTGCTTGCAGACCCAAGCAATATGAATATATGTTTAGCATAGCAGATTGTGCCAGCCCACATAAATCTGTTTAGAGATCATGCTCACAGAGTAACTTGTTTTTATTAAAATAAACTCATTTGTAAAAATTGTAAATATGACTGATTTCAACAGCTGTGTGGCTCCAGAAGTAAGTTTTTAGCCATGCATTGGCACAATTAGAAGAGTCTAGATTTTTTATGCATATGTTTTGCAGTTTGTCATACACAGTCTGGTATGGCAAAACTTCAGTACTGCTAGAGATGAAAAGTTGTCCAGCAGGTTTTTAAAAAGCACAGCACTTTTGCTATTCAGAGCCTCTTCCGTATTTGGAACAGTGAAAAAAAAATATTTGTAGGAAATGAAGAGATTTGAATCAAAAGTTCTAAGCACTGGTGTCATCTGAAGAGGAATAGGCTTCCAAAAGCACTTTTTTGTAGTAGTTCCTTCTGTTATTATTTTTTTCCTTTTTCCTCTTTTGGTGACAAAGTCTTTAAAAACACACACACACACACACACACACGATACCTTGAAAACAGATCAGCCGGAAAGACGTCAAATGAAGAAGACACTTTAAAGTTTTAATTACAGGTAGATGAACTGAAGAATTTAGCCTTAGTGAAATACTCCCACAGCGCTCTCCAATGGCTAGTTCCGAAGGTAAACAAAAACGTTCAGGCTAAAGCTAGTTCAGACTGAACAAACTTCCAAAGTCAGTTTAGGGTCAAGTCATTTCCTATTCCTCTGAATGCTTGCTTTGTGAAAATAGGAATGTTGTTGATAATAACAACAGTAAAAACAAGGTAATATTCTTAGTAATGTTCTTCCCATCCCACTCTTCCCGTTTCTGTATCTAGCTAGCATAAGACTATAATACATACAGGACTATGAGACTGCAGATGCAAAACAAGAAAAACAGGAAAAATGGATTTCCCAGTGTTTATTCAAGGAGTAACATGTTGATGCACTTTTTCTTTTTTTTAATCATGGTGTCATCTGGGTTGGTTCAATCATTGCTATGTGGTCTATTTTCACCAAAAAGTTAGTGGCTATGTCAACACCATCTCTGGGAGGAAAAAAAATGGTGCCAGTGTTATCTGTTTTGACCTAAAATCTTGGGACATGAGTAACACTAGAGGAACACCCAACTAAAAAGCAGTCCTAGAGTGAGAAGATGAAATACTTCACTGTATTTCAAAGTCTTAGCAGAGGAGTCTAGGGCAGCAACTCTTAAATTTTAATGTGTGTGAAAATTACCGGTAACTTGTTTAAAATGTAAGTTCTCAGACTCTGCTCCTGGGAGAGTCTCTAATTCAGTAGGTCTGGGATGAGGCTATGAATCTGCCAGGCAGCTGGTGAGGCTCAGGCAAATGAACTGTAGGTTTACTTTGAGAAACAGTGATCTAGAAAAATGCTTATAATTGAGGAAAAAGTTATTGCATTCTTGTAGAACCAAAGGCTACAAGCCATCAAAAGTCATTATCTCTAAGAAGACATATTCATTCCTAAAACTGTCAGTTGGTTGGATATCAACACCGAAAGGGAAATTCTTCAGTCTTCAAGAACTTTTGGAGCACTGCAAATGTCCATCTTCCAGGAAAACCCACGCAGCTCACTAAACCCTGGGCACTTTAGATATACTATCTTGTTTTACCTTCCTGGGGTCTGTGTGAAGTAGTTGGTATTGCTTGAAGTTAACATAATGAGGATGCCAATGTTTGGAGAGGTTAAGCTGCCAGTCAGTTGCCCTGTGACCTACAAGGTAAAGGGTTTTGAACCCACCTTGACCAATCCTAAAATCTAATGAAGACGTTACATGCACTCCTTCTTAGAAGGACGGTATTGCATTAGCCAGGCTACAAGGGACACAGGATTTGAGAGCATTCTCTGGTGTTGGAAGTCAGACAGTCTTCTGTTCAAATCCCAGATCCTCTGCATCAGCAACTGTTGCTTCATAACAAACCCATAAAAATTTAGTGGCTTAAAAGCCCAAGCAGTTATGTAGCTCATAAACCAGTGGGTCAGCTGGGTGGTTCTGCTGATCTGGGCCAGGTTTGGTTGACCTTGACGGGATTCACTCATGCATCATAGTTAGCAGGTGGGTTGTCTAGAGGCTGCTTGGTCTAGGAGAGATTCGTTCATGTAAGCTGGCAGTTGGCTGATGGTCAGTGGATCATCTAGGTGCTGGCTCATCTAGGATGGCCTCAGTCCCCCTCCCTTGGGTGGTTGGTTATTGATCATAGGGTGACCACATGTGTCTCATCTTCCAATAGAACATAGCCTGGACTCCTTCACATGCACAGAGTTCTAAGAAATTGAGAAGCAATGTTTAAGACTTCTTATGGCTAGCCTTGGAACTGACACACTTGTCATTTCTGCCATGATCTACTAGTCAAAGCAAGTCACAGGGCCAGCCCAGATGCCACCTCTTGATGGGAGCAGCTGCAAAGTCACACTGCAAAGGATGAGGATACAGGAAAAATAAACAACCATGGCCATTTTTTTGTAATTGATTTTCCACAATAACTATATGACTCAACATAACTTTCTTTTTCTTTTTTTTTTCCTAAAGATTTTATTTATTCATGAGAGACACAGAGAGAGGCAGAGACATAGGCAGAGGAGAAGTAGGCTTCCTGTGAGGAGCCCAATGCAGGACTCAATCCCAGGACCCTGGAATCAAGACCTGAGCCAAAGGCTGCTCAACCACTGAGCCAGCCACCCAGGTGCCCCTCAAGGCAGGTTTCTTAACTTGTATTTCTACTCATCTTCAAAATGAAGATAATATTACAATTGTTGTGTCCATCTCAAAGAGTTGATAGTTCATGCAAAGGGCCTTAATTTTTCAGTAAATATTGGCCATGGCATGCTGATGCTGCCCTCTAGGGTCTTCCTAGCTTGAAAGTCTTAGGAATCTGTGTGGTAGAGAGAGTAGGCGTATTTTTTTGTGACCTCTTAGGGCAGGACTTTGGCTCTGATTTCCTCTGTTGATTTCATGCTGTTCCACTTAGCACTCTTCTGGTTGTGGTACAGAAACGCATTCAAGCTAGCTCAATAAAAGAAGCCAAAGCTACTGTTTGTTCCTGCATGTTCACGCCATTCTCTCCTCCCTTGACTCTCCTTTTCAAGACTCCTCTAGAACATGCCCCGGCCAAGTGGCCTTAGCCCTGGAGTCCAATATGACTGTTCAGCTTTGTTCATTAGAGCTAAATGGCCTGGTTCTCAGTGTCCCAATTCCAACATCTAAAGAGAGAATCTGCTTGGTCCAGCACATCTCTTCTTAAAAGGTTAGTTTAGTCTAATCTGCCATGGCAGGAGGGTGGGCAGTTTGGGGGGGAAGGGGCAGCTTTATGTGGGCAACAGAGGCTGTGGGCAGAAGCAGTTCCTTCAGGAGATGGCTGTGAGCCAGCAGGCACAATGATTCACATTTCCTGGACACAGGCAGCCTTCTCTAATATTTTAAATTACCTTCCCATCAAACAAAGTACACAACTTCAAGGACTTTATAAAAATCCATCTCCTCTCTGAACATCTCTTAATAAAGTGGAGGTAAGTGGCTATTTCTCCCACCCACTCACCAAAAAATCCTACCACATGCTTTCGCTGTAAGCAGAGGTATATTCATTTGCTAGGGCTTCCACAGATGGGGTGGCTTACACAGCAGAAATGTATTTTTCTCACAGTTGCAGAGGCTACAAGTCCGGAGGTCAAGGCAGGATTAGTTCCTTCTGAGGGTTGTAAGAAAGAGATCTGTTGCAGGTTTCTCTCTTTGACTTGTGGATGGCTGTCTTCTCCCAGGGTCTTCACATCATCTTCCCTCTGTACATGTCTGTGTTCAAATTCCTCTCTTGTAAGGACACCAATCACACAAGATTAGGGTCCACCCTAAAGCCCTCATTTTACCTAATTCCCTCTGCAAAGATCTTTTCTCCAAATAGTCACATTCTGACGAGGTTAGAACTTCCAACACAAGTTCTGAGGGGAGACATAGTAATTCAGCCCATAACAGCATCAAAATACTTATCATTGTACGCAATGTAAATTCTTATCTGAGCCTGTACTTTTCATTGCAACATCACTAGGTTTATCTACAGTTCTGCTTATCAGAATGCCCTAGAGTCCCTTAGAGCATCCAGTAACAACTTATTGACTCTTTTCATCTGTCATTTATAAATAAGCCTTATTTTTTATTTCATTTTATTTTTTAAGATTTTTATTTATTCATAAGAGATACACAGAGAGAGAGAGGCAGAGACACAGGCAAAGGGAGAAGCAGGCTCGATCCCAGAATCCTGGGATCAGGACCTGAACCAAAGGCAGATGCTCATCACTGTGCCACCTAGGCACCCCTATAAATAAGCCTTCTTCAAAGCTCCAAGTGGTCATACTGTGTACTTTTTGAAGGCACTTTTGAAAAAATTCTGTTATCAAAGAGCATTTTGTTTGTACATTGCCTAAGAAAATGGTTCTTGACCCTGGTTAGACAAAAGAGTCATCTACTGCTTTTAAACAATAGCTCCCCCTAGCCTCCCCCACCAGTTCTACTTCCAAAGATTCTGAATATTTGATTTAGGTTGGGATACAGGCACTGTGATTTAAAAAAACAAAAAACAAAAACCAGAAACCTTCCCAAATGATTCTAAAGTCAAGTCAGTGTTGAGAACCATTGGCTTCAGATAAAACATAGGGGAGGCAAACAACTCTTATAAAGCACCTCAACCTGCCAGGCACTGAGCTAGGCGCTTGCTCTATGATTTAATCTTCAAAACAATCCTATAAATATTAGTACTACATCCTCCATTTCTTTTTTTTTTTTTTTTGATTTGTTTATACATCCTCCATTTCCTAGACAAGAAAACTGAGACTCAAGAAGACTGCCTTAGTCAAGTCCCATAAGCTGTGGAACCAGAGGGTTTATTCAGGTTTAAATATTGGGTAGCAGAAGCCTGGACAGAGCTGGAGGTTGGTCAGGCCTTTTCCATTGAGGAGACAGCACAGAAAAACAACAATTTCTAGCCACCTAAAAACAAGCAGATCTGTCTTACTTTCACACTGATTCTTCCATCACAGGCTCAACAACCATCAAGGAAATATTTCTATTTTTCAGAATAGACGAAGCTATAACAAACCCGCAATAAATCTCAGTTTAACATATTGTGATTTATTTCTTACTCATTAAGTTTTCTTATAGCTCTCAGTGACTCTCTGGGTCAGCTCCTACCAAACCGTTACTCAGGGTGCTAGGCTGCTCCCTCTTTTTGGCTATACCTTTTGGAATACATGTCTTCTAGGTTGCTCAGACAGGGAGGAAAAGATATTTCTACCAGCTGTTAAATGTTTCGGTTTACAAGTGACACATGGCACTTCTGCTTAGAGCTCTTTGATCAGCCCTAATCACAGGAAATGTAGGAGAGTACAAGGACATTTTGGTGAGCAGCAAATGTCTCTGTCCTATTACCGTAACAAAAGAGATCTTTTTTGGAGAACATGTTGAAGAAGATTGAAAGCCATGTTTTGACTCCACAGGCCCTCTTTTTCCACTGCATAGTGAAGTCTACGATCCATTCTTCTGTAAAGGCAAACTTAAGTTCTTAACTGAGGTGTGAGGAACTTTAGGTGTGTTCACATGTAATTTTGCCATATTATACATTTCTTAGGGGACAGGGATCATATTTCATTTTTCTCTCTCCTAATGCATTGTACACAGTAGAGCCTCGATAATAGTATGTATGTACACAGACACATAAATTCAGAAAATATTAATTGGAGGGATGCTGGGGTGGCTCAGCGGTTGAGCATCTGCCTTCGGCTGGGGTCATGATCCTGTAATCCCGGGATCGAGTCCCACATCAGGCTCTCTGCATGGAGCCTGCTTCTCCCTCTACCTCTGTCTCTGCCTCTCTCTCTGTGTGTCTCTCATGGATAAATAAATAAAATCTTAAAAAAAATATTAATTGGACAAGACAGACATAGTCTCTGCTTTCATGACTATAATTAGAATACTCTAATAATAACATACTGGTTTTGTGTCTTGTTATTTGCAATGTATTTTAACTATACCATTATCTCATCTTAATTATGAATGCCATAAATTGAAAATAGAGACCAATTAGCTTGGGCTTCTCGTTAATTTCTCAGCTGTTTTGTACGTCAGATATTTTATTATCTACCTCCTTACACATTTCTTTCCTCCGTTTCGTAGCTGGATGAGTGAGAGTTATGTCATTTATAGCTAGCAAGGTGATACAATGCCATGCTTATGTTATGCATGTACCAAGAGTCACACACCTCTTTTCTGATCATGCAGAGATATGCAGACTTTTAACAACTTTTTTGAGATATACTTGCCCAAAGACAGTTGAAGGACAATATAAAAATTAAAGAACTACATCATTTTCTCCTGATTTTTCCCCTCCTTTAGATACTTCACATTTCATAACTAAGAATTATAGCTTAAAATCAACTTTAACATTTTTAATATTTTCATTACCAAAGAAATACAATCACTTTGCAGAAACTTAAAATGACAACAACAGAGGTAAGAACCCATTTATGGTTCTCCCTAACTACTATTAGCATTTTGGTGTATTTCTGGATTAGCCTATTTTTAGATGAAAGAATATATGTTATCTTTGTTTCTTCTTCTGCAAGGTTATTTCATATAAGAATACTAGAAAACTGTCATTTTGGATAGACATTTTCATTGGGATTATATTTCATGCAACAGCTGTGAGGTGAAAGTTCATAAAATACCAGGGAATTCATTTGAGTGATGATGGTAAATTGCATTTCCTCCCTAGTGGGGTGGGGAAGGAGACTTAGGAAAAATTTGAGGAAGAAACAGAAAAGAGACATATGCTGTGGTCCTAAATATAAAACATGTAAATTGAATGAAAAAAAATAATTATAGAACATAAGATTGGGGTAACTTATTTTTCTTCCTAAATAATTAAAGCAAAAGCTTGTGTCTTTTTTTAAGACCCTGATTTTCCTAAATATTCGCCACAGTAAATAGCTATAATTAAGATTCATCACACGTAATCAGTTTCCAAATTATTTCATGAATACATTATCTATTGCAACAGGCCCCCTCCTTTTTTCCCCCAAGTCAATCTTCAAGCAAGTTGAAGTTTCACAATGGTCCTTTAAACCAATATTTGTAGCTCACAATGTCTGCATGTCCAGGGTGCCCATTTTTGGCACTCCTCGATCCAGTAAATGTTTTAGTCTCATATATTTTGGATGTTTAAATCACTTTGATTTGGCATGTGGTCTGAAGGTAGTGGTATTCCAAGAGCCCTCTCACTGCATGTTAAGTGCTGTTCTCTGACTCTCAGCCAGAATTCGGATGTTGGCAGGGTTGATTGCTCAAATGTAGTGATTTCATTTCCAACCTTTGCATACTAAAATTACATAGCCCAAACATGAAGCTTCCAGATTTTTCCTCTTGAAAACAGAATAATTTAACATTGCTACAAAATAATAAAGACAATCTTTGAAATGGGAATACATTTGGAAATTGTTAAGCTGTCGCAATAATGAGGAAATTAATGCTGGTCTGTGAGGTTCAATAACAGCTCAGAAACAAAAAAAAATTGTCATTGTTGTTTAGGGAATTTCATATTTTTCTTTTACTTTATAAAGGGAGTGTCATAGATTCGGGTCTCCCTAAAGCAGATCCTGAAGAAAGGATGTGAGAGCAAGTGGTTATTTGGGATGTGATGCCAAGAAGTACAGGCAAGGGAGAGAAGTGAGACAGGGAAGGAAGGTAGTGGTAGAGACAGTGCAGTTTCAAGCAGCCTAGGCTTGGATAACGCTGTTTCAAGATCTAGGGTTCAAACCCAGTGGAGACTAGAGACAAAGTGTAGAGCACATCCCAGGAGCAAGGGAACTAGGGTGTTATTATTCATCAGCTTCTACCTATACCTCATTGGAGTTATTCCCAGGGATGTTATATCTTGTCACTTCCAGCCTACATCCAGCATGGACCACGAAAACACCCTCAGGTGGGGTTAACAGATGTTGGCAGGAGGTTGCCAGTGGCACATACCAGGATGTTGACTGCGGAGAGCGTATGAGTAAGGCACCACCATAGTGTCTGGTTAGGGAAGGTAGTTAAGAACTTAAGTTTCAATCAAACACACCTACTAGAGTCCTGCTTTCGCCTGTGAAATTGAGTAAATTACCTAATCTATCCATTTAATTTTTAAAGTGAAAATAACATATTTTACCTCGTAGGGTCTTTGTAAGGATTAAATATTGCATACAAGGTGAGAGTTCTCCATACGTATCAAAGAACTGACTCAAACACACATTAGAAATTATGTTAGTAAATTGTGACTCAGCCTTTATGACAGACAACTCTTGGGGTGGCTTTTGGTTTTGCCCTTCCTTTTCCTTGTAATGGTGATTTTCTTCAACAATGTCTAAATTATGTGACCCTAGCCTCTGGCCATAGGGGGAACATCAAGACTAATCCAATTCTTTGATGGGGGAATTTTGAAATCTAAAATGGAGTTGAAAAAAAATAAATAAATAAATAAATAAATAAATAAAATGGAGTTGAGGCGCCTTGGTGGCTCAGTCAGTTGAACATCAGACTTCTGATTTTGGCTTAGGTCATGATCTAATAAGGGTTTTGGGATTGAGCCCCATGTTGGGTTCTGCTTCTCCCTCTCCTCTGCCCCTTACCCCACTTGTGTGCTCTCTCCCCAAAATATGTAAATCTTTAAAATATAAATAAAATGGAATAAAAAATAAATAAATAAAATGGAATCAATGAACATGGGGGTGTCTCTGTTGTGTTACATTAATGGCAACTATTTTAAAAATTCTTGCAAGAGCTTGGAGCAGTTCTGATTCTCTCCACTGACTTTTGGTTGTATTGACCATCCATGAGGTAACTTACATTCTTTTAAAAATATGCCTTTTTGCTAAAGTTAGCCAGAGAGAATTTCTGTTGCTTGCAACCAAAAGAATCTAAACCAGTAAAATCCATCTGTTCTTAATTCAACACTTCAACTGATGACTGCTCTCTCATCAATATTTATATATAAACATAACTTAAAAATACATATAAAACAATTACATATAAATTATATATTTTTATGCACAAACATAACACATTAAGTATGTAAATATTATCTTATATATGTGAATATTCCAGAGCTAGCAAAAAACAAAAATGAAAAGCCCTATCACCTTTCAGTCTTTTCAGTCATTGTTACTGATGATCTGTATCATCAGTTGCAAAGCTAAGATATAATTATTAAATGGGTTTCAATTTCATGAGAATGCCCAATATGTGGACTAGTAGCCAACTGAAATGAAAATCTGTTTTGTTTTGTTTTTTTTAAAGATTTATTCAGTTCAGAGAGAGCAAGTGAGCAAGGGGGAGGGATAGAAGGAGAGAATCCTAAAGCAGATTCCCCACTCAATGCAAGACTTGATATCATGACCCTAAGATCATGACTGGAGCCCAAACCAAGTCAGGATGCCCAACCAACTGAGCCATTCAGGAACCCCCCAAATATGCTTTTTTACAGCATAGGAGCTGGATAAATCTAACAGCAGTAGCTTCTAAAAATATAATCAAAATAATTATGTATCTTTTAAAAAAATTAGATGCTATTAGCTAGATCCTACTCTTTTTCTGAGGCATGGGCCTCCATTTTCAACTTCTTATCTTCCCATTCTGCTCTTAATCTTCTGCTTTCCTTATCCATTACCCATTTGACCAAATGATATTTAGCATTGACAATGGGTATTATGTAAGTGCTGGATCTATAATCATAAAACAAAATAGTTCCTGATTTATAAAGCCTATAATCTCATGGTGAGACAGATGTTAAGTAAACACTGTAAAATAATTGTTACAAATTATAAAAATGTCATGTATTAAATGGAAGATTAACATAGTAAATCTCATTTAGATTAAAGGGGCTATTGGGAAAACTTCTCAGACTTTTATGCTGAAATGAAGGATAGGAGTTAGACATGCATTGGTGGAGGGAAAGGCATTCTATACAAACAGAATAGCATGTGGAAAAGCCCAGAGGTAGGAAAAAATAACACTGAGTAAGAGCAAATGATATCAGATCTAAGATCCATAAGAGTATTTTGACTACTGAATGGAGAATTAATGGCAGGGCAAGAGTAGAAGCAAGGCAAATCAGCAAGCTCTTGCAGTATAGGCATGTGATTATGAGTCGAGAGCTAGCGGAAGAAATGGAGAATTGTGAGGTATTTGGGAGGCAGAATACAAAGACGTGGTGATAAGCCGGAAGCTGAAGGAGAAGGAAGCTTTAGGTTTCTGGCTTCAGCATTTGGTTGGATAGTAGTAGCATTTATTGATAAGAGGAATTCTGAAGGAGCAACAGATTTCAGGGAAAGATCAAGATATGGTGTTTGTCTCTAGTTCAGGAAAGGTCATAAAGATTTGTCTTTATTTTCTATGAATTTTATAATTTTAGGTCAAATTTGGGTCTTTGATCCATTTGTGTTAATTATCATATATGGTGTGAGGCAGAGGTCCAACCTCATTCTTTTGCATGTGGATGTCCAGCTTTCCCAGCACACCATTTCTTGAAGAGACTATTCTTTTCCCATTGAAGGATCTTGGACATCATTTTCAAAAATCAACTGACCATAGATTAATGGATTATTTGTTGACTCTCAATTCTATTTTATTGATCTTGTATCTATCCTCTACGCCAATACCATACTGTCTTACTGATGTAATTTTGTTACTTTTGAAATTGGGAAGTAGGGGTCTTCCAAGTTTCTCTTTTTTCAAGATTGTTTTGGCTATTCAAGGTCCCTTGCAATTCCATTATGAATTTAGGATAGACTTTCCCATTTCTGCAAACAAAGCCAGTGGGATTTTGATAGGTATTATACTCAATCTGTAGATTGCTTCAGTGAATATTGCCACTTTGACATTTAGTCTTCCAATATGTGAATATAGGATAACTTCTCATTTATTTAGGTCTTAATTTTTTTCCAATATATTTTTTTAAAGATTTTATCTATTTATTCATGATAGACACAGAAAGAGGCAGAGACACAGGCAGAGGGAGAAGCAGGCTCCACACAGGGAGCCCAATGCAGGACTCGATCCCGGGTCCCCAGGATCACACCCCGGGCCGAAGGCAGGTGCCATACCGCTGAGCCATCCAGGGACCCCCAGGGTCTTAATCAGTGTAGAGAGTCTTGTACTTCCTTGGTTAAATTTACTCTAAGATGTTTTATTATCTTAGATGCTCTTATAAATGTTCATTGCTAGTGTATAGAAATACAAATGATTTTAATGATCTTCTATCCTGCCACTTTTTTTTTTTTAAGATTTTATGTATTATTCATGAGGGGCAGAAAGAGGGGCAGAGACTGGCAGAGAGAGAAGCAGGCTCCCTATGGGGAGCCTGATGAGGGAGGGACTCGATCCCAGGACCCTGGGATCATGCCCTGAGCCAAAGGCAGCTGCTCAACCACTGAGCCATCAAGGCATCCCATCAACCTTATTTTTAAACCTTTAGTCTAGGTGAGAAATGGTATTCCAATGTGGTTGGATGAATTTATTTATGGATTTATTTATTTATTTATTTATGAAATGACTGAATGTGAGACAGAGAGAGGCAAAGACACAGGTAGAGAGAGAAGCAGGCTCTCTGCGAGGAGGCTCTTGCGGGACTCAATCTCAGAACCCCAGGATCATGACCTGAGCCAAAGGCAGAGGCTCAACCACTGAGCCACCCAGGTGCCCCTATCCTGCCACTTTGCTGAATTTATTAGTTCTAATAGATATTTTGTGAATTCTTTAGGATTTTGTACATATAAAATCATGCCATTTGTGAATAACTTTACTTAATCATTTCCAATTTGGGTGCCTTCTATTTCTTTTTCTTGCCCTAATTACTATAGACTGATTGTATTTTAAGCAACAAATGATAAACATTCTAGGCTTGCAATTTCAGCATGATTTTGTGAGTCTACATAGAAAATGTAGATCTATTACTTCCCATGTCTGCAGACAGTACATCATGAAAAGGACAAGGAGCACATTCATCTTTGTAGCTAATGAACATATACCATATCAAGATTCAAGTGTCAACAGTATTTTAAACCATACACAGTAATAAAACAGATTTTGTACTTGTTTTGCATTAGATTATCTTTAGTATGCTTTAAAATAATTAAAAAATAGAAAAGTTTGAGAAGCATTTTTTACTTTTAAAATTTATTACAGAAGCTATATATACGAAATGAAATCCTAGTTATAAAAGATGTATCTGGAGGGATGCCTGGGGAACCTGTTTTTTCTTCTGCCTATGTCTCTGCCTCACATGAATAAATAAATAAAATCTTAAAAACCTTAAAAAACCCCACAAAAGATGTATCTGGAGTAAGTTATAATAATCTTCAATAAAGAATGAGTATGTGTGTATACATAAAGGCAGAAATACACTACTTAAAATTTTTTCAGTGACCAGCATTGCTTTATGCATTATATAAGTGGGTATCTATTAATTAAGGTATCTAAATTATTAGGTTTTATAAGGCTTTAAATAAAATATCCACATAAATCAACAACAAAAGGTAACTCAATTCTGTAACTGTTTTATTAAAAAAATTTTTCTCGAAACTGTTTCAAAATCCAGAATCTCTCATGAGATCATTATCTCCTATGCCCCTTGAAAAAAGTTTCCAACTATTTTACAAACTAATATTAGAATGTCTCTGTAAAAAAAAAACAACACAAGAGAATATGCATGGCAGTGAACAGTTTTATTGCTTTAAGAAAGAAATGTATTTTTGATATCATTAATACAAAATTTATAATATTTATATTTATATAATTGTATATAAAAGCTATCTACAGTATATAACCTAAACACAAATTTAGAAGGATATAAAGCATTTTCAAATATAAAACTTTTGTGCTATTAAAGATATTTAACAAACTAGTTATTAATACATTTGCTGTGTGTATAATCATAAAAATAAACCGAAATATATTTAAAATCTTTATTAATCCAAATGAGAATTATAAAAATGTTTATGTAAATTTTGACATTCAAGTACAGAAACTGTTCGGGGGGGGGGGCTTTCCACAAAGTATGACTTGAACCCTAGCTTTTAAGTAAACAGAGAAAGAAAGCTCAAGGCAAATGGGAGATGGGCACTGAAAAAAAGGAGAACAAAAAGGGTGGCAAAGACACAAAGATACAATGGCTAAGTAAATTTCTAGTCCAATACATGAAACTATTTTTAGGAAGGAAAAGCCTTAAAAGTGCTTAAAACAAAAAGGATGTCAATGTCACTAATTACTCTTACGTGCCATAAAACATTAGTTATCAAAATAACTTTTAAGAGTTGGCCATACTTCAACTATTGATATGCTACAGAATTACTATCACTACAGTGCCCTGTTCAAAGTTCCAATATTTATTAGTTATCTCTGTAATTTATCTTACACATGTACATAAATACCAAGAAAGTTTAAATATTTTTATTTACTATTTTAATCTTAAAGATGCAGGATTTTTGTCTTGCATCAGTTCTACGAACATAACAAAGGTAAATTAAATAGCAACTAAATATAAAGAACATTTGATACCATGACATCATGATCTGGAACAACTGAAGTTTTCTACCTCTTGCTCCATTTTCTAGATAAAGGGTACAAAGGAAAAATAGTAACTTTCAGGATGAAAAAAGTTGAAAAAACATGACTCTATTACTATTTTTTTTAAGTCAAACTCAAGAATATTATTAACTCATTTATATATCTGAGAGTGAAAACAGAAATTTAGTTTAGTATTTATGACTGTTACATAAAATTGATACCACCAATGGGACTTCATTATTTTAAATCCTCTTGAAATGAGTCTGAGATACGTTCATCTTATGTTAAGTTCAAGTAGTTATTATAATCAAGTCACTGGTGTATTTTTAGATATTAATATTTTGTAATTTGTAGGTACTAATATTATATACATATATACTATGTAGGTAACATAGTAACATAGTACTCTTAGTAGGTATATTAATTACTATGTATATTATATACTAGCAGGTACTAGTAATAAGATCTATTATTATACTGTTATCATCCATTATCTTAGTACTAATGCCCACTATACAGCAAGATTAAGTAAAGACACATGGGTCTTTCTTAAGTCTATCTTAAAAAGGAGCTCTTCATTAATACATACACAATATAGAGACTTTTTTATAGTCTGATACTATAGTTCCAATGTTTATTGAAGAAACACCAAACTTGATTTTTAGAAGTACAGAACTTAGCTGTATCTACAAATAATTCCTAGTCTTTATATTAAAAAATAGTCTTTAAAAATTCTTATAATCTTATTAACTTCTTATATAGATTAGTTTACCTGAATAAGTCTTGTTTTGTCATAGTCCATGCGATGCTGATAAATACACTGGCTGATTACTGCATATAAATTTTCCAACTGAAAAATATTGTATTCTTGACTTTTTTTAACAACAGTCTTCAAAAGATTCTAAAAGAAAACACGAGTGTTTACACATGTGAGAGATAAATTCTGTGAGATATTCTGTAGATTTTGGGAATTTTTAGCATATAAACCAGAGAGATGGCACACCTAATTATCTGATGAGACATGGTGACCTCTGATAATGGCTCTGATATTTCGCAGTAGTTAACCATCATTTTATGATCCTTATCTTTGCCCTGGGTAACTCTCAACCTAAAAACTATAGCTGAGGAGGTGGCCAATTTCAATTTTAGCCATAAATCTCTATAGACAAATTAAATATAATCTCAGAGTAGATTAATAAGGAGAAAAGCAACATTTTTTTTGCAGGGTATTTTATGGCACTGCAGGTACATTGTAATGTGGAAAAAAAAGAGATAGTACATAAAAAATGAACCACCTCACTACTTCAATTCTTTTTAAGATTTAGTTATCTATTTTAGAGAGAGAACACGAGTGAGGGAGGGGCAGAAGGAGAGGGAGAGAAAATCTTAAGCAGACTCCCCACTGAGCACAAAGCCTATGTGAAGCTTGACATGGAGCTTGATCTCACAACCCTGAGATCATGACCTGAGCCAAAACCAAGAGTAGGATACTTAACCAACTGTGCCATCCAGGTGCCCGTTCTTTTTCTTATAAAAGACTTTTCCATTTACTCAGTGTTTAATGATTGAAATGGACTTACTATATTTCTGTGACTCTTCAACCTGGTCCTATGGGGATATATGCCATTACCTCTCAGTTAACAACAACAAAAAAATGCCATTATGGTTGAGTAAATACCAACTAAAAATGGTCACTGGTAATGGTTAAAAAATAATGTATATGGGAACCTGGGTAGCTCAATCAGTTTAGTGTCCAACTCTTGGTTTTGGCTCAAGTCATGATCTCAAAGGTCCTGAGACTGAGCCCTATGCCACCAGGCTCCATGCTCAGTGAGGAGTCTGCTTGTGATCTCTCTCTCCCTCCCCACTATGTTTGCTCACTCTCTAAAACAAATAAATCAATCTTTAAAAAAAAAAACAAAACCTAATACATAGGATCAATAATGCAGACAAGTATGTTAAAAACCAGAATATCAACACATTAGTCATCTCCAAACACTGCTTTTATGAAAGTTATTCTATACCAAGTTTAACTTTTCATAAGAGATTATTTATTCCATGTCAAATTGACACAGTGTACTATCACAAGTCCATTTTTGGTGGGTTATGTTACTAATCTGCATAGCAAAAGTATTATGATTTCAATTCACATACTTTTATTTTTTATTTCTTTTTTATTTATTTATTCATTTATTTTTCAATTTACATACTTTTAATCGCTCATGGTCCACAACAAGTGAGGGCGTAGGCTGGGAAAGAATTGCTAAAGCCTTTTCAACACTGATCAGCTGCTGCTGCTCTACTTGGGAACGTCTAGCTCGAGTCATTCGCAGAATACACATTTCTAGAATGAAAAGTTAAATAACTATTATTTGGTTCACAGACATTACGATTAAAATAAACATTAGGCAGATTAAATAGCAGGACTAAAACAAACACCAACTCTGGCGTATTGGGTCTGCTGTAAGATTAAGATGCTGCTACTTCTACTCTTAAAAAAAGAGAAGTACTTCTTAAATGGAGTATTTCAAAAGATCCTCAACAGGATCCTTTGCACAGGATTACTTCAGCATGAGATTCATAGAATGAAAAAGCTGGAAGGGACCTCAGTAATCTAGGAGTTGCAAACTACCACTCATAGGCCCAATCTGCCCTACTGGTATACATGAAGTCTTATTAGAACACAATCATGCCCATTTTACATGTCTGTGTCAATGTGGCTTTTCTAACAGAGTTGAGTAGTTATGACAGAGATTGTACCACTAAATCTTTATTATCTGTCCCTTTACAGAAAAAGTTTGCCTATCTCTGATCTAGAATAATCCATGCTGGTAGATAAGAAAAATGAGGCCAAGAGTGGTGAAGAGACTCTTCTAAGGTCAATGTACCTAACTGTTGTAAGAGCCAAAGTAAGAACTGAAGTATGCTGATATGTAAACAAATATCTGTCCCCCATTAAATAGTGTCCTTTAAAAAAAAAGATAATGATAAAAAAAAGATAATGATAAAGGAAAAATAAAACAATTCTGAACCTAAAGAAAACATACTACATTATGTAGCCAGAGGATTAACATTTAAAATACCCATATTGGAAAGACTATATCCTAGTCCATTCTGTTATGATTTTTTTTTCATTCTGCTAGGATTATTCAAACACACTTGAACTCATTTTGAGGAAGTCCTTGAAAAAGATTTGCCTATAGTCTATAAGCCACTGAAAAAAACCAGTCTCATTAACACTGTCAATACTTGTTTTTGACCAAAACAAATTTTTAATTGTTACCCCTCTTTTTGCTTTATAAGACTAATGCTTGACTTTTCCAAAACCCAAACAAATCTACTGCTAAAGATCTAAAAAGATGCAGATAGAAGACAATTCTAAAAGACAAACTTTGGGAGAAGGATCATTAGAATGGATAGAAGGATCATAAATAATCTTGGACTTAACGTATAATAGAAACAGAGCAATGATCGGAGTAACATTTGTTCTATACCACTCAGCCAAAATTAGAGAATCGCTGATCTTGCTTAAAAAGAAGAGGGTATCCTGCCAGTTTTTGAAAACTGTATAGCCAAGCACTTTGCTACATGCTTTAAATGGATTATTTAAGTTTCAAAATATCTGATTACCTGACCACTATCTACCCCAATTTTGCAGAAGTTAGAAAATAGAGCATGATTCGTCAAGACCTTGCCCAAGGTCACAAGTTACTGAGTAGAGGACTAGCACTCAAATCCAGGCCTATTGATGCCACACTGTGCTTTTAACAACAGTGATTTATAAGCTCAATAGTTATTAAGATAATACTATTTTTCCTAATTAACACCTACATTCTGGAAGACAAGAAAAAGGAATAAACTGAGATAGTAATTAGTCATTTAAGAACTTTGAGTGAAACCTCTTTTTAAAGATTTGAGAGAGAAATGGGGGGGAGGGAGAATGAGCAGGAGGGGAATAGGGAGAGAATCCCAAGCAGACTCAGAGCTGAGTGAGGAACCTGATATAGGGCTCAATCTCACAACCCTATGATTGCCATCTAAGCCTAAACTAAGAGTCAGGATGCCCCAAAACATCTTTTAAAATTAAAATTAGTAAATTGCTTGAGACTTACCCTTTGCTTCATTTTCATTAGAAATATCTATTATCTGAGAACCAGAAGCATCTCCATTGCAAACAATTTTATCTTTCCTCACTTCTGTGCATGCTGTGGTCTTCTCAGATTCTTCAAGCTCATTCTCAATACCACAAATACTTGAATTCTTATTCCTCAATTCGATTCTGCTTTCAGAGGCATTTTGGTGTTTCTCATTTTCTTCCACTGAGGACTCTCCTGTGTTTCCAGTCTCATTGTGGTCTACACTTGTATCTTGATTTTCCTCTGTATCACTCTCAATTTTGTCATCTGTGGTATTCTGGCTCTCATCTTTCACCTGTGAAATCCTCCTTCGTTTTGTTATGGTGCCTAAGTACCACTTTGACTTTTTGCGGATTTTTCTCTTCAACTGAGCTTCAAAAAATTTAAGAAAACGATAAAAGGACATTTGACAATTTTCCAAGTAACTGGGGGGAAAATACCTCCTGAGATATAAGAGGGTAGAGTTTGAGAAACTGCTGTAGTTTTGTATGGCTGAACACAGAAACAAGGGTAGAAAGTACTGTGAGAAGGCAGAGTAGTAGGCAATAATGTGTCATTCTAAGGAGTTTGAATTTTATCTTGAATAATTTCAAGGAGGGCAATGATATGAATCATCCGATGACTCTAATTCAACAATCACTGTGGCAGGAATACAAGGAATGAACTGGAGGAAGGGTAAGGCTAAAAATGGCCTATACTTACTGAGTGCTTACCACATAGTGGGGACTCTTCTAAGCTCTTTACGTATGTACTGACTCCCTGAAATTTCACTTTCACCTGATCAGGTTTGCTATCATTATCAACATCCTTTTATAGATGAAGAAACTAAGCTATCCATAGATGAAACATTCTGCCTGGACCAGATACAGAATGACTACACTGTAATATTCTGTTTGGGAGATTCACTCATATGGCTGCTGCATGTGTTTAGTCATTCTCACTGTTGTTTAATAATCTATATTTTCCCAATCTGCTGTTGTGGGCATTTGGGTTGTTCCCAGTTTTGGGCTATTAAAATATTGGTTCTAAGAACATTCTTGTACATGTATTTCAGTGAACACAATGTATGCAGTCCTGCTGGATATATAGCTAGGGATGGACTGTTTGAGAGGAGACATTTTCCATGTTCTCAATTTCCACACACACACACACACACACACACATTTGCTCAAAGCTGATTTGACCAAGAACACCTGCTAGTACAGGTTCCTTGCTCATTTGCTATTCTCATCCTCCCTTTTCTAATTGCCTCCTTCCATTTTTACAAAGAAGGGCTTACCCTACCTATCTTAAATCATTTACTCCAGGAGACAAACATGCAATACAATAAAGGAATGTTCCAATCCCAGCAAAACATACACAAATAGAGTTTTAAAAATTCTGTTTAAAAGCATCTGAGATCAGGGCAGCCCGGGTAGCTCAGCGGTTTAGCGCCGCCTTCAGCTCAGGGCCTGATCCTGGAGACCGGAATTGAGTCCCATGTCAGGCTCCCAGCATGGAGCCTGCTTCTCTCTCTGCCTGTGCCTCTCTCTCATGAATAAATAAATAAAATCTTAAAAGAAAAAAAAAAAAAGATCTGAGATCTAATTAAGGCACTGAGGAATTATGATACCAGACTCTGGGAAAACAAATGAATAAGAGTCTAAGGTGCTGAGGAGAGTCAGGACATTCGTGGGCTTAACAAAAACTGGAATTAAGAGCCTGCCAAGGAAAGGAGGCCTTGGGAAAACCCATGGGCTCCAAGTTAGTACCCCCTGGAGTTATACCCTAAGAATAAGAAGGAACAGGAAATAGACTAGAATTTATAGAAATGAAAATCAATTTCAAATGAGTTAATCTGCAATTAGATGAAGGTGAACTGGGACTGCAAGTGGTAGGTCATTATAAACCTGGGTTTAATTATATGGTCTCATTCATTTGGGGAATATAAGTAATAGTGAAAGGGAATAGAAGGGAAAGGAGAAGAAATGGGTAGGAAATATCAGAAAGGGAGACAAAACATGAAGACTCCTAACTCTGGGAAATGAACTAGGGGTGGTGGTAGGGGAGTAGGGCGGGGGGTGGGGGTGAATGGGTGATGGGCACTGAGGGGGGCACTTGACGGGATGAGCACTGGGTGTTATTCTGTATGTTGGCAAATTGAACACCAATAAAAAATAAATTTATTATTAAAAAAATAAAATAAAATAATAAATAAAAATACACCTGGGTTTACTTTAAGAATGCAGAGTTGCCTTAATATTTATTAACAATATCAAGGTAATTTACCACATCAACACAGAGAAAACGAAGGAGAAAGTGAATGGCATCAGCAGAAAGTGAAGGCTAGTTTCCTAAGTGAAAATTACCCAAGTGCACTTACCAGGAGTACTGCAAGCCACAGGAGTACTAGGTGTCTTGAGTTTTTCATTCTGCTCTGGATCTGATCTTTTTTCACCAGCAGAGGTGGAATTTTGCTTTGGCATCACATGATAGTAAGATGGGGCATATTTGGAGGAGCTACAACCTTATAAATAGACATGGAATATCAAGTCAAATGTCCGGATTTCAAAATTACATGAAGGGTTAATTAAAAGGAATAAGTAATACATGACATCAGAACATCAGAAACATCATCAGAAACATCTTTTTCTGATGCCAAATCATTTTCCTACCTCTCTTCTTTCTAGATTCCTGAATTTCTTCACAAAGCTGCTCAAAGTCTTCATCAAGTTCTTCTTTAATTATTGCATAGGCAGTATCTCTTAAAGCACAGGCTCTATGCCTAATGAGACGATCTGAGAAATGAATAAAGAATTCAATTTAAAAATATCTCCTTTTAATAATTTACCAAAAATAAACTCAACATGTTACGCTAAGATTGTAGTCATTAAAATTCCTTTTTTACTTTTACCATGAAGAGTAAATGTTACTGGAATTGTATTGTTCTGTTTTTGCTATTAATTGTTCTGGATGTTATTGGATGTTCTGGACATCCAATTCAGTATGGCAGACTAAACCCAAATAATTTTACTACTCTGTCCTAGATCTAGCTCCCCTTGACATATCAGAAAAAATAAAAATAAAAAAATCAATCAACAGCAGGACTATACAACAACATGACAACAACAAAGACAGCAAGGAAGGCTACTAATATCATTAGTGAGCCAGAGATGTTAAAGAATTTTAGAAGAGAAGTTGGTACTGCATTGACAGAGAAACTAAACAAATAGCAACCTTACACAGGAAAACACTAGAAAAGCTCGTCTACTCAGAATCCAAGCACCATAAGCTGGAATATGCTTTGAGGTAGAGAGCAAGTAATAAGCAAATGTAAAATTGTTTGAACAACCAGATCAGTTCTACTCAGAATCCAAGCACCATAAGCTGGAATATGCTTTGAGGTAGAGAGCAAGTAATAAGCAAATGTAAAATTGTTTGAACAACCAGATCAGTTCCCTCACAGGGTGGTAGGCTGCAATATTCATGCCTAGGTTAGAGTTGGCAACAATAGTTATAATATCAGGATTCTTCAGGGGATTTCTAACATGGCATTTGGGCCTGAAGAAAAGCAGAGGCAAAAGTTTAAGCACTGGTTCCCTGAGTAGGGTAGCATCACGTAACCTGGAAACTTGTCAGAAATCTAAATTCTCAGGTCCCAACCTACATCTACAGAATCTGAAACCACGGAGATGGGGCCTTGCAAGCTCCATCTTAATAATCCTTTTAGGAGATGCTGATTGCCTGCTAAAGGCATACCACTGGTCTAAAGTAATTTTAGATAGTCACAATGGACAGAAGAAGACGTAGCAGCAGCATGAGTGCAAGGATACAGAAAAAGTCCTCAGGTTCCAGGGTAATGCTTCACTCTACAATTAAGGAGTGTTCTCAGGTTGGTAGCCTGTTCCCAGTGCTTACCTACAGATGTGAACTACAGGGAAAAGCCTTGGGGAGGTGAGGGCAGAGGCCTGGGAGAGGAAGAACAGTGAGCTTTTCAACTGTTGAAGAACTCTCAGTAGGTCTCTATGCTAATCAGTCTAATTTATAAACACTACCAAGAAAAGAGAAAACCAATGTATTGGGGGAGAGAGGTAACACAGCAAACAGGACTATTAAAAAAAAAATTATCCACTGAAAGTTAAGGACACTATCCACAAAACAAAAATAGGAAGCTAGGAAAAAGAAGTGCCTAAGAAAGAATATTTCTGGATATGAGTAAAGATTATATCAAATATGTAGAAAGTTGATTATTACATATATGAAGTTAAAAAAAATCCCTTACTTTTAATTTACTTATAGATTGTGTAGGTGAAGACAGAATGGGTGTATGTCTAGAAAAGGTCTAAAAAGATATCTCCAAACTTAACAGTGTCCACCTTTGGAGAGAGGAAATGAGGGACTTAATTTTTATTTAAGTGTAGTTGACTTACAATATTGTATTAGTTTCAAGTGTACAACATAATGATTTGACATTTATATATTATGAAGTGATCATCATAACAAACCTAGGGGGCTTAGTTTTGCTATTATTAGCAAGTTGGAGTGTCTCAGTCATTTAAATGTCCAACTCTTGGTTTTGGTTTGGGTCATGATATCAAGGTCCTGGGACAGAGCCCCATGTACGGCTCCACGCTCCACACAGAGTCTACTTGAGACTTTGTCTCCCTCTCATTCTGCCCTTCTCCCAGGTTGCTCTAAAATAAGGAAGTCTAAAAAATATATTATGAGCAAATATTATATATTACTTTTGTAATAAAAATAATAATGGTCCTAACTAAGAAAATTCTTTCAGATCTTTCTTACTACAGAATGTTTCTTTACTACTTGGAGAAAGAGCACTGATAAAGAAGCTAAGTTGTTATGCAATTCTGTGTCTTGTTAGCAGATACACCATGAAACTCTTAATTAATAGAGGTATTTTGGAGACAAAGAAACCCACATTCAAATTCTGCCTCTACCACTTCCTGGGTGTATGACCGTGAATAAGTTTTTTAACCTAACTTCATTTTCCTTAACTGTAAAGTGAGAGTAATGCTCTATTAAGTGGCACTGTGAAGGTAAAATGTTTATATCATCTGGTATGAAGTCAACCCTCACTAAAATGTTCGCAGCCCCTGTTCCACCCCCTGGGGGAAAAAAACCCACTAATGCTCACCTCCAGGATCTCTATCTGGATTGTATTCTAAAGCATTACTACAGATTAGATCAATATCACTCAAATAGTCTTTCACAGTCAGATACTTGTGGAGATCAATTTTACTGATTACAGATGAAAGGTCCATTGGTTGCTTTATCACAGTGACATAATCAGGAACCTAAAATTCAAGCAAATGACCAAATCACTAAATTAACTGTGAACATCAAAAACATTTGAGTCCAGTTGCTCTGCCAGGCAATATGGGGAGGGGGGGGGAGGAGAATAAATATATAAGAAATGATGTATTAATGTATTAATATGAAACCTTTGACTCTATTTAAAGCTGGCTTTGTTTTGTATTTACTCTTGTTCTTGGGCACCTGTCTCCAGTAATATCTTATACCTCTTCCCTTATCCAAATGTCATTCATCTTTCAATGTCAACTTAAGACTTCACTCTCAAGCTCACTCTAAACCCTGTAGATCACAATAATATTATGTAGCATTAAGTCACTCTTAAATCACATCTAGAATGTTTGGGTTGGGCAGATAAAGTTAACAGGCTACTCTCTGGAGAAAAGGAAAATGCATTACATAGCTCCATGTGCTTAGGACACTACTCGGTATATTCTATACAAAGAAAATAAGCTCAGAGTGTAGACAAGGAACCACATAAACTACCCAAATATTCCCTAGTTCATTACAGTTTAGAGCACATTTGATCCAAAGATTAAATCAATACCTCATCAGGGTCAACAGGTTTAGTAAATACTCTGAATCGCTTGTCAATAGCAAGCCTATGTGTAACATTTCTCAAGAAAATCCTCAGTTCTCTAAATGTGTCTTCTTCTTGTTCTTCTAGTCGTTTCACTTCTTCTGGTGTCAGTGGTCTTGGCTCAGGTGGTGGTGCTACAGGGAGTACCTCCAAGGCCTGCAAAACTTCACATGAATAGAAGATACTAGTTACTACTCTTCTATCACATCAAGGATAACAAATGATTCAGTGAACATAGTGGCCAGGCTTTCAACTGTTATCCTCCTTATATTCCTGGCAATCAGAGGATTTGAAATACTCAAGTGCTACCATAATCTCTAACCTTACCTCCCCCTCTAGCAATAATTGTAATTTGTAACATTAGTTCCTACATCATTCCCTCTGTTCCATTTTAAGATCATTTGAGAGGTTATCAAAACTTTCAAAATGTATTCTTTCCAATATAAGAATATTCTATTAAAAAAAGCTTTTAATAGTTAATTTTTGAACTAATAACAAATTGTGGTAGGTTTCAAATGTAGTAAGTTTAATTTTGTTTAAACAGAGATGCACTGAGTACTCAGGACAAGAAAAAGAAGTATGAAAGTGCTGCTACAATAAACTGGCAATCTATTAAGGGAATAAGAGACAATTATTACATCATTGTAATGTCATATTAGTAGTATGAAAAAAGTACAGTGGAAGGAGGAAAAAAGGAGTCATAGTAGAAGGGACAACTGGTTCCTTAGGCAGAGACAGGCAATGAGGATAGAAGCATTGCTGACAGGGAGCAAGCATGAATGAGATTATGAAAAGACCGGAATATGCTGCAAGTAGTGTAATGACAGAATGTTTTGCAAGGAAAGAGATGAGGGAAAAAGAGAACAAAAGTGCCAAAAATGGGTTTGGTAAGACAGACTGGGGCTTTTTTTTTTTTTTTTTAAGATTTATTTATTCATTCATTCAGAGAGAGCGAGAGAGAGGCAGAGGGAGAAGCAGGCTCCATGCAGGAAGCCCGATGTGGGACTCGATCTTGGGTCTCCAGGATCACACCCCAGGCTGCAGGCGGCGCTAAACCGCTGCGCCACCAGGGCTGCCCCAGACTAGGGCTTTATTATGAATTCCAGCTGAAATTCTATAGACTAGGATTACACTAGGAAAGGTCTTGTATGCTTTAAGATCTTTTTTTTTTTTTTTTTTTTTTTAAGATTTCAATTATTCATTCATTCATTCATGAGAGACACAGAGGGAGGCAGACATAGGAAGAGAGAGAAGCAGCCACCTTGGTATCTGGTATGCTTTACGATCTTTGGTCTATTTTAATGGGAAGCATAGAGACTTGTAATCTGTAGAGATATCAACCTAATGATCGAGGTTTTTGAGTTTGTGTTATTAGAAGACAATAATGCCATTAATATTTTATTCCCACCTTCTTGAAATTAGTATATGTTAAACTTTGATGGAGAAACTAACCTGCTTTCTTTTTTGATACAGGAGGCTTAGCAGCTTGCTTCAGAATTAAATCTTCAAAAAATTTTGTTCGTTCTTCTTTACCAGGTAACTGGACATTAAAAATTTCTCCATAATCACGGATAAATAATTCTTGCACCTTAAAAAAGAAAATACATGAATTATATATGTGTATAAACAATACTATGGGGATGCCTGGGTGGCTCAGCGGTTGAGTGTCTGCCTTTGGCCCAGGGTGTGATCCCAGGATCCAGGATTGAGTCCCACATCAGGCTCCTTGCAGGGAGCCTGCTTCTCCCTCAGCCTGTGTTTCTGCCTCTCTCTCTCGCTGTGCCTCTCATGAATAAATGAATAAAAATCTTAAAAAAACAAAACAAACCAATACTACATATGTATCATTCAGTGCAACAGGTTATTATACACAAATTTTTAATGCCCTTAACTGTGTGTAATAAAGAGATATTTTTAAGACACAGATCTTTAATGTATGCTGGAGTTACATATAAATCATTATACAAAAGATTAGGAACTAAAAAATATGGGACCTTCTTTAAAACTCAAGACTCCAAAGTATTCATGTGGTAACTAATATGGCATTATTTGATTTCAAGGGTTTTGAGATCTATTAATGAACGAATGAATGAATTCACTTTCACAACCCTAAGTGAGGCAGGATAAGAATTTAAAGGCTAAGGGGTGCCTGGCTGGCTCAGTTGGTAAAGCATGCAAGTCTTGATCTTGAGGTTGTGAGTTTGAGCCCCACCTTGGGTGTAGAGATTACTTAAAAATGAAATTTTTAAGGGCACCCGGGGGGTTCTGTGGTTGAGTGCCTTGACTTATGCTCAGGGCATAATCCCAGCATCCTGGGATCGAGTCCCACACTAGGCTCACTGTAGGGAGCCTGCTTTTCCTCTGCCTATGTCTCTGCCTCTCTCTCTCTGCGTCTCTCAGTAATAAATAAAATCCCCCCCCCCCAAAAAAAAGAAAGAATAAAAGGAAATAGAAAGAAAGAAAGAAGGAAGGAAGGAAGGAAGGAAGGAAGGAGAAGAAGAAGGAAGGAAGGAAGGAAGGAAGGAAGGAAGGAAGGAAGGAAGGAAGGAAGAAAGAAAGAAAGAAAGAAAGAAAGAAAGAAAGAAAGAAAGAAAGAAAGAAAGAAAGAAAGAAAGAAAGAAAGAAAGAAAGAAAGAAAGAAAGAAAGAAAGAAAGAAAGAAAGAAAGAAAGAAAGAAAAAAGAATAAAAGGAAATAGTAAGTGCTGGTGAGAATATAGAGAAATTAGAACCTTTGTGCTGGTAGGAATGTTAAAATGGTGTAGCCACTGTGGAAAACAGAATTACCATGTAATCCAGTATACATATCTGAAGAGCAAGAAAAAAAAAACACAACAAAAAACCCACTCAAATACAACTTGTATGCATAGTAGGCAAGAGGTAGAAATCATCCAAATGTTTATCACTAGACGAATGGATAAAACTGTGATATATATATATATATATATATACACATATATATATATTATATATATGAATAAAATGGAGTATTATTCAACCTTAAAAAGGAGTGAAATTCTAATGCATGCTACAATACTGATGAACTCTGAAAACATGCTAAGTGAAATAACCCAGTCACAAAAGGACAAATACCATAGGATTCCACTTTTACAAGGTATGTAGAATAGGTAAATTCACAGAAAGAAATTTATTACAACAGAGGTTACTAGGGGTTAGGAAAAGGAGGGAATAGGGGAGTAACTGTTTAATGGGTATAGGGTTTCTGTTTGGGATGATGAAGTAGTTCTGGGAATGGTGCACAACATTGTGAATATACTCAATGCAATGTACTTGAGGTCACTGAATTGTACACTTAAAAATGGTTAAAATGGTAAATTTGTTATGCATATTTCACTACCAAAAGAAGGGCAAAGGAGATCCCAAAAGGACGTTTCTAAGCAACCTCTTGACCTTTTCCAGTATTTTTCTTTAAAGATTTTTTTGAGAGAGAGAGAGAGAGTCAGCACAAGTGGGGGTAGGGGAGAGAGAGGAGAAGCAGACTCCCTGCTAAGCAGAGAGCCCAATGTAGGGCCAATTCCAGGACCCTGAAATCATGACCTGAGCTGAACGCAACACTTAACTGACCAATCCACCCAGGCACTCTTGTTTTTCCAGTATTATTATTAGAGAATAATCATGTTTATTCCTTGGTGATGCTTATGTATTTTATTTTGGGTTATCTTTGACATACAGAAGTTTACATTCATAGATTTAAATAACCTGATTTATAGGGTCTTCCACGTTTCCATATATGAAAATGTTCCAAGTATGTTATATGAAGCTTTTCCTATTGTCTCAACATCATTTAAGAAATGTCTCTATTTTTGCTAATTCATTTACCAAATTATTATGTAAACAAGCATCTAATGGATTTTATTACATCAATTTCCCAATGCTGGCCCAAATCCTACAGTTTTAATTTCTAATTTTTAATATGCAGGGACCCTGAGATCATGACCCGAGCCAAAGGCAGGTTAACAAACTGAGCCACCCAGGCACCCCTTGTTACAAGTATTAACAGACATATCTAAGTTTCCTTTCCTAGCAAACTCTAAGGTTAATCAATTTCTATGTATCAGGCAAAAATCTGAATGTGCTTTTACTTCTTTAGTCTCCTTTGCTATGTCCTATGTCCTTCCTGCCATTATCAAGTTCAGACCAACAGACCAACTCAGTTTCACATTCCTTAAAAAATTTTTCTATCACAATTTTGTGACAGTAAGTTTGCTTTCTTTGTTCACTGCTTTTTTTATGCAACTTCTACAAATAAAAATCTCAGAGAGGGATCCCTGGGTGGCTTAGCGGTTTGGTGCCTGCCTTTGGCCCAGGGCGTGATCCTGGAGTTCCAGGATCGAGTCCCACGTCGGGCTCCCTGCATGGAGCCTGCTTCTCCCTCTGCCTGTGTCTCTGCCTCTCTGTCTCTCTCATGAATAAATAAATTAAAAATCTTTAAAAAAAAAATCTCAGAGAAATAATCCTTTAATAATTCAGTCAAGGGTTTATGAGTAAAAGTTTCTTAGGAATTGCATATTCAAAAATGTCATTGGGGCTCCTGGGTGGCTCAGTCGGTTAAGCATCTGACTCTTGATTTCGGCTTAGGTCATGATCTCAGGGTTGTGACACTGAGCCCTACATCTGGCTCTGTGCCAGATATAGAGCCTGCTTAGAATTCTCTCAAAAAAAAAAAAAAAAACAAAACAGAAAATATTTGTTTTGTTCTTTCACTCAAATGCTACTTTGTTGGGAAGGAAATTATAAGTCTAAAGTTATTTTCCTTCAAAACTTTGGAAATATTGCTTAGTTGTCTCCTTAGTAGCTAGTGTTCACAATGAAAAGGTAGAAGCAATTTGACTTTCAGTCCTTCCTAGTAATATTTTTTCTCTCGGTTGATTTTTAAAATTCTCCTCTGTACTTCTGAAATTCTAATTTATCTAGATGTGGACCTTTTTATATCCATTAGTTAGAACACAGGAACCCTTACATCTGGACTTAAGGTATTCTTTAACTCTACAAACTGTTTTACTATGTGAATATTTTCTAATTTTCTCCTCCCATAAGGCCCACTAAATAGGTGTTAGACCTGCATTAAATTCTATTTTAGCTTTTTCTCTTCTTTTTCAAATCTCTGTCCTTTTGTACCATATACTGTAAGAATTCCTGATCTCATGTTTCATCTCACTAATTCAGTCTTTATCTGTGCCTGTTCCTTTTCAAAAGCCTCATGGACTTTTTATTTGGGGGGAGGGGGGAGTTATTTCATTTATAGTATCTCCAATTGGTTCTTTTTTACAACAAACAGTCTGTTAAGTGATGCATGGATATGATTATTCATTGAGCTGTCCTTCTCAAATGCTTATTTATAAGCTCATCTTTGCCTTTGAATTCTGCCCATAGATGCTTTTTCTGTTTATTTTAGCTTCTACATCCAGTGATTATGAAGAAGCTAGCCTATACTAGAAATAGAATGTGCCTGTAATTTTCTTTCTGGACAACAGGGTCTCCCCATTCCTCCTGATATTGGCAGCCATAGATAGTGACTGCTGACACAGTAGTCTTTGGGCCCATCCTCACTGCTCTAGCTAAGGATGAACAACTCTGCTAATTACTGCTTGGCACGGTCAAAAGTGAAGAAAGCCAATTAACTTAAAGTTGTCCAAGAGCTCTTTCAATTCCTTTCTAGCATTGACTCAGAGCTAGAAACTACTGCCATCTTTCAATACAGTCCTCTCATGCACATGCTTTGAACTGTGGTTACCCTCATCAGTCTAATCCCTAATCCCCACTGCTTTGTCTTTCAAGGACTCATGAAAGTTTCTAATCTATTCATAACATTCTTTCTCACTTTCCCCATACTGCTGAATTGTTAAGTGCTCATACATATAGGTACTCTGACTGCAATTCTGATATGGACAGACTTTAATGCAGCTAAAAATGGTACACACAGTGTTCTCATTTATTATATAGAACATGCTACATTGACAGTATCACAGAACCACTAAAAGGCTCAAAGTGGACTTGCTTATTTATATGTATATAAATTAGATTATTCATTTTTAAAAAATAAACAACTCCCAGTCCGGTACCCATTCCTCCCTACCATGCAGTGCAGTACTGGGATACTTCACCCAATTTATGTTTAGGAAATACTACCCTAAGAAAATAGAGTAGCTATTCTTTAAAAAAAGATCTTTGAGTGCAGAATTCCCATATTCTTGATAAAGTGATCTTAGATTAAAAGGACTTGTTTTTCAATCTTCCTACATCCATAGAAAGAATACTCAGCTGGGGGTGCCTGGGTGGCTCAGTCAGTTTAAGTGTCTGACTGTTGATTTCTGCTCATCATGATCTCGGGGTGTGAGACTTGAGTCCTGTGTATCAAGCTCCACGGTGGGTATGGAGCCTTCTGGAGATTTTCTCTTTCCCTTCTTGTCTGCCCTGGTCTCAAACAAACAAACAACCAAAAAGAAACTCCCACAACTCAGCTAGTTTGTCTTGTTATCAAGAGTATAAACTTACTTTGTTTCAAATTTCAAAATGATTAACAAAGTTTTAACTGACAGTGAGTACAATAAGCCAATGGTATAACATGGCTACTAAATAGTAGTTCTTTACTCTGTTAACCAGAACAATGCTAGAGTACTTAATTTATTCTGAGTACAGCTTTTCAAGAGGAATATAAAGACATTCAGGAGAGTGACTAGAATTCTGAAGAAAAACATGTGTTGTGTAGCAGAGCCTGCTATTATCAAGCCCATATCCTCTTCTTGGGGCACACTGTTTGTCATACTTTCTAGTCTCCCTTGCTGTTGGTACAGTCATGAGAGGAAATGATATAGATCTTTCAGATCAGGCACATGAATGGGCTACGCTTTCCAGTGAGGTACAGTGAAAGCAAACTGGAAAGCCATGTGATGAAAATGAGAAACGTCTCTCAGCCCAATGTCTGGAACGACTATACGGGGGAGGACAGACCTGAATGTAGTCATCTGAGTAGTACAGTTAAGCAATCGAGAAATAAACTTGTTGTATTAATAACTCTAAGAAGGGATCCCTGGGTGGCGCAGCGGTTTGGCGCCTGCCTTTGGCCCGGGGTGCGATCCTTGAGACCCGGGATCGAATCCCACATTGGGCTCCTGGTGCATGGAGCCTGCTTCTCCCTTTGCCTGTGTCTCTGCCTCTCTCTCTCTCTCTCTGTGACTATCATAAATAAATAAAAAATAAAAAAAAATAACTCTAAGGAATATACCATATCACAGAAGCAATGTTTAATGTGAAGCATGGGTCAGAGTGGGGAGATACAAATAAATATAACAGAGTATTCAAATATCAAAGAGTTGTCATGACGAAAACAGATTCAACAGGTTCTATATAGTACCTACAAAACAGAGACTAAGAATAAATAGATTTTTTAGGAGTCAGAGCTAACAAACTGAATAGTGAAGAAAGTGTCTCAACAAAGGTGGGATATCCACATAAAGGAGCCAATATGGAAGAGTCCAGAACCAGATTAACTAATCAGAGGTCTTTGACTCCATAACATGTAACACATACTTGACGTTTATTTCCCAGCGTTTTCAACTTTTAGTTGAATAATTCACAATCAACCATTAAAATAGAGCCAGCAGGGACATCATTTTGTCCTCTTGATGACTTATCTCATGTCCTTAATTCTGCTCTTCACTCACTCTGCTCTAGCCACCCTGGTTTCACTATTTTTCCCAAACACCAAACACACTTTTGCTTCCAGGTCTTTGCACTTGCTTTTCTTCTGCCAGGAACCTTTGTCCCTCAGATGCCCAAATGGTTTACTCACTGTCTTAGCTTTTTCAGGTCTTTCCTCAAAAGTCACCTTCTTAGTGAGGCCTTACCTAAGACTATTAACATTGTGACCCTATCACACTCTACTGGCATTGTCTAGCTAGAATTTTCTCTATAGCGATAGGTATTATATATTTTATTTATTTTTCTCTCCCCCTCAATTATAATGTAAGCTCTAGGAAGAGAAATTTTTGTCTCTATCTTTCAATGCTATATGCCCAGTATCTAAGAACTATGCTTGACAAAGAATAAGTACTCCATAAATATTTCTTTAATATTAGAACTAAAAAAAAATATTTGAACTTATTTTCCTACTCACATTCTAAAAAATGCAAACCAATTATGTCAAAAAGTATGGAAAAACTTAGTAAATAAAAACAAAATATATAGAAGCCTACAATATGATTATGTACTCTGAGAATTGAAAAGGTGGGAGGAAAAAGTCTTGCTTCATGTACTTTATATTCTCTAAGGGAGATAGAGTCAAACAAATATTTAATGGCAGAGAGTGATAAAAACAACAGAGTAAGGGAAAAGAGAGTGATGGGCAGAGGAGCTAGTCAGTATAATTGAGAAACTGATCAGGGAAGGCCTCTCCAAGGTGACATCTGGGTAGAGACCTGAGAAAAATAAAGGTTTGTGCCAGGCAATTAAGCATGAACTTGTGTCACTGGTAGTTGTCTAAACAGGCACAAACCTGAAAGTAATTTAGTGACATCAAAAATATTATATGTGTATACTCTTTGATTAAGCCATAGTTATTCCACTTTTAGGAACGGATGCCAGAAAAATCCACACAGTAATGCTTATACAAAATAAAACCCAAGGATGCTCACTGTAACAGTTCAACAGAAAAAAACTAAAAAACCACCAAAATACCTATAAGCAAGAATCTGGATAAATTCTGGTACATAAAGACAGTGGAAAAATCATGCTGCTTTTAAAAGGAATGAGATTGTGTACTGAAACACATTATACACACACACACGCACACATATATATTCTGCAAATTGCAGAATAGTATTCAACATATAACCCCTATTTTTTTTTTTTTATGATAGTCACAGAGAGAGAGAGAGAGAGAGAGAGAGAGAGAGAGAGGCAGAGACACAGGCAGAGGGAGAAGCAGGCTCCATGCACCGGGAGCCCGACGTGGGATTCGATCCCGGGTCTCTAGGATCGCGCCCTGGGCCAAAGGCAGGCGCTAAACCACTGCGCCACCCAGGGATCCCTAACCCCTATTTTTGTAAGAGAAAAATATTTATAATGTAGCCCTACTATACACATATGTATACATCATCCTGTCCAACAAACAAGTCTATACACTACATAGTTAACACAGTATTTCTGGTAAGAAAACTCTTCCATATCCTTTTATTCATCTCTGTAGCACTTGAAATTTCTACAATTCTTTTTTTTTTTTTTTTACAGTCTAAATAAGATTTCTCATCTTTTATTTTTTAAGATTTTATTTATTCATGAGACATACAGAGAGAGAGAGAGGCAGAGACACAGGCAGAGGGAGAAGCAGGCTCCATGCAGGGAGCCCAATGTGGGACTTGATCCCAGGACCCCAGGATCATGTCCTGAGTGTGAAGGCAGATGCTCAACCACTTGAGCCACCGAGGTGCCCCTACAATAAATTCTTAATAAGTCTCTTTTTAAAGTATAGTGATTTTCTTCCCCCTCAAATTACCTCTTCTGGCAGAGCAGAATGGGGTTTGTCAGAAGTTGCAAGTAATAAAACTGGAGCAAATGAAGGAATATTCTGTAACAACGTAGTAAATGTGGCTTTGAGTGTTGGTCCAACTATTTCCCACCACAAGTGGATATGAGGAACATAGACTATACTTGGTGCTGTTCTCTTAGCTTCACGAATCATCTAGTAGAGAGGGAAAAATAAATTATACTCAGTTGAAGAGTCATTAAATTAATTATGCTTGATTAGTCTGGAACTTCCTGGAATTATCATATAAAACCCTCAAGTTTTTAAAATGCTTTCCCCCAGTCTCATGAGCTTATTTTTAAATGTTTTATAAAAGTCTCATTTTTAGGAAAACATGGTTGCTTCAAGCAATTAGAAAGAAAACACCTTAATAGATCTAGAAGATTTGTGTTAAATATAAAAATATAAAACTTTTACATGTGAAAACTTTTAACATGAAAATAGCAAAAACAGAAGCAGCAGAATGAGTACATACCATGTAGCAGTCACTGTTTTAAGAACTTTATTCACTTAATTCTCAAAACAGCCACGTAAGGTTAGTACTATATTACCTCTATTTTGCACATGGGGAAAACATGGCAGAGATCTAACAACTTCCCTAAGGTCAAACAGATATTAATGGTGGAAATGTGATTTTAAACCCATACTCTTTAATGACTAGCAATTACATATAGTTCTGTGTCCTAAGCCTGGAGGTAGGAATCGGAACAATAAGAAAACACAGCTCAAAAAGCATAAGGCAATTCTAGATTATGTCTCTGAAGCCGATACTCTTACAGCTTATTTGGGCAACAATGAATTACCTGGGCACATGTTTCTTCAGGAGATGTAGCACTGACTCCAAAAAGAACAGGAATGTCTAATGTATACACTGCAAATTTTTCCAAAGCATGGATGACAGCTGGTGCCAAATGAGAACCTTGCCCAAAGCCTGGTTCTCCTACTATCAATATTCTTGGTCGAAAGGACATAGGCTGATAACATGCATTTCTGAAAGAAATTTAGCTTATTTTAGAAAAAAGCAAAAATTTAAAATTTCCTTCCAAGTAATAAATTTTTAACTCTCTTAAGGCAAAAATTTTGACTGCACAGCTGGTCAATCCATAACAGCATGGTTCACATGGTTTTTGGAAAATATCAGCCTCCACAGATTTTAGGAATAGTTTATACAGTGAAATTTCTACTACAGTGACAACTGTCATGATAAAAATACTTGATATTTTAACTTAGAAAAAGATCAGTTAGCATCTTTTATCTTTACAAGCACCATCTTTTAGTTTCAGGGAATTTACACACCAAAAAATTATATATATTCATTTGCAGGGGAAATATACCTATTCAAATGAAGAAAATTATATTTTTCTTTCGACTTATTAAAGGATTTTTGAGAAATCCCATTTTCATAAACGGATGGAACATCATCATCACTGTATGCCAAATCACTTTCTAGCAGAGGACATGAAATATCTATAAAACAAAAAGATCGCACATTAGTAACTTTTCTGGATTGCAAAGCAAATGTTTACAAAATGCTTTAATTAGCAAATCAATGAACATGTATGAAATGTACAATAAAATTGTTTAAGAATCACAAGTATTTGTGTAGATACGAACAATATAAAAATGCCATTTCAAACTTAAATTAATTTTAATTGAGGGCAATCTCTGAAGTAAATTTCCTTCAAAAATTCAGGCAAAGTATGACTAAATTGCTTCCAAGAGGCTCTTATTATTCTTTTTTAGCAGATTTACTTATTTATTTTGAGAAAGAAAGAGCATGTATGTAGACAAGTAAGGGGTATGGGCAGAGGAAGAGGAAAAGAGAAACTTGAGCAGACTCCAGGCTGAGTGTATAGAGCCTGACACAGGGCTTGATCTCATGACTGCAAGATCATGACCAAGCTGCAACCAAGAGTCACATGCTCAAATGATGACCACCCAGATGCCCTGAAGAGGATCTTTTCTAAAGAAACGTTTCTGGGATTTATAAAACATTTAGCTTTACTTATTATGAAAACTAACCTTAAATGGCCAATCAAATTTCATACCTGAGTCTAATGCTTTATTTGTTCTGATTTCTGCATGTGGGAATACTCTCTGCAGGGCTTCTAAGATCTTGTGAACAGTGCTTTGCAGGAGTGGTTTCACAACAGTAGACAATGCCTGCCCAGGTGATGTCACAGCTCTCTGGGCAGCTGGTATCATCTTTTGCATAGCTACCTCAAAATCCTTAGCTGAGATGTTAATTGAAGAGAGATCCAACTGTAGTTTCTCACTTGTAGTATAGATTTGTGGGTAGCGTCGACGCAGAGCACATAAAGCAGCCTCAGAGCATATCGACTTAATATCTGCACCACAGTATCCTATCCAAGGCAACCAAAAAATTTTTTAAATGAGTATCTTTATCCTATTAATTAGCATGATCATGGTTAAAAGAAAATTAAAACTCAACCCAGCAATATAGTAGGAAAATATTTAGAAGTAATAAGGCTACCTAAATTCTCTCAATCACCCAGTGAACTTATAATGCTAGTAATAACCATCAACAAATCTACCAACTTTTACAAGTGAAATATACAAACACTTAAGTACAACATAGCAGTCAAGAACAAGGGTTTTAAAATCAGACAGATGAGGTTTTAATTTCAATTTATCATTTAGTACGTGTATAATCCTTGGAGAATCATTTATGCCCTCTCAGCTATTTCCACCTCTGTAAAATAGGGGAAATGCTACCTACCTCACATGACTGATAAGAGAATTTCCTGAAATAGTATATATAGAATGCTTAACACAATGACTAGGAGAATGTAAACTGCATATTATTTTCTAACTTTGCTTTCAAATTCTCCAACAGCTAGTTCATCAAATATCTCTATTTAATATCCCCGATTTTGGAAAAAGAAAACATGCCACAAATAAGAGATTAGAAACAAATATAACCTGTATTTTTTTTAAACATAATCTGCAAAACTACAACTTGTTTTATCTCTGAAATGCATGCATTTTATCTTTTAATGTCTAAAGCAATGTTTACCAACACAGTTTTCTGCTAGTTCTTCTAGAAATATGTCCAGTGGTTTAGGATTCCAATCCCTTGTGTGAATCTTAAGAATTTCTTTTCGAGCCTATAAATGATAACAATTAAAATTTTTTTTATAACAAGGTGCTATTCAGATTTGAATAATTTCAATTAAAAATAATTTTATCTAAAATCATAAAGAAATCAATTCCTATTAAAATAAAAATATGAAACACTGAAAATGAAAAAGATGTATTTGTAAAAGCATTTAAGGAGTTTATGTTAAAGATTTATGTTGGGGCAGCCCTGGTGGCTCAGCGGTTTAGCGCCGCCTTCAGCCTAAGGTGTGATCCTGGAGACCCGGGATCGAGTCCCACGACGAGCTCCCTGCATGGAGCCTGCTTCTCACTCTGCCTGTGTCTCTGCCTCTCTCTCTCTATCTCTCATTAATAAATAAATAAATAAATAAATAAATAAATAAATAAATAAATAAATACTTATGTTTATAGTGCTCAAGTTTTAGTCACCATAAATGTGTATGAGAGAAATAATGATAGGACTAGTGTTCATTCTGGTACCTATTAAAAATTGTAGGTTTTTTTAAAATTTAAATTCAATTTGCCAACATACAGTACATTAGTTTCAGATGTATTTTCTTTTTTTTATTTTTCTTTTTTATTTTTTTAAATTTTTATTTATTTATGATAGTCAGAGAGAGAGAGAGAGAGAGAGAGAGAGAGAGAGGCGCAGAGACATAGGCAGAGGGAGAAGCAGGCTCCATGCACTGGGAGCCCGACGTGGGATTCGATCCCGGGTCTCCAGGATCGTGCCCTGGGCCAAAGGCAGGCGCTAAACCGCTGCGCCACCCAGGGATCCCTCAGATGTATTTTCAATAATTCATCAGTTTCATATAACACTCAGTGCTCATCATATCATGTGCCCTCCTTAATGCTTGTCACCCACTCATCCCCCACTCACCTCCCCTTCAGCAACCCTCAGTTTGTTTCCCAGAGTTAAGAGTCTCTCATGGTTTTTTTTCATCTCTGATTTTCCTCATTCAGTTTCTCCTCCTCCTCTATGGCCCCCAAAACTTTCTTAAAATTTATTCATTCCAGAGAGAAAGCACGAGTGGGGAGAGGGGCAGAGGGAGAGAAGTGGACTCCCTGCTGAACACAGAGCTCAATCTCATGACCCTGCAATCATGACTTGAGCTGAAATCAAGAGTTGGATGCTTAACTGACTGAGCTACCCAGGTACTCCTCAAATTGAGAAAATTTAAAGAGTATTTTTAGGGAAAGCATTATTTTATTTAAAAAGAAAAAAAAGGATAAAAAAAATTCAGCTTCTTTAAATAATGCCTCCCTAAAAATACATGCATACATGTTTTGATGTTAATCACATGACTTTTGCTTCAGAACATACAAAATTCAATCTTCAAATTTTCACTGTGCCAAGATTTGTTCATGATATGGGCAACATATTCTGTCAAAATTTGAATGTTAAATTCCTACATCTTTGTCAGGTAGGCTGAAAAGGAATTCTCTGTCAAAGCGACCAGGTCTTCGCAAAGCAGGATCGATAGAATCCAGTCTGTTGGTAGCACCAATGACCACAATTTCTCCTCTGCTGTCCAGTCCATCCATAAGAGCTAGCAAGGTGGAAACAATGGAACTAAATGTAAAAATAAGAGAGATTAAACATATATACTGAGTGTATTATTTCTACTTTTGCTAAGATTTAATAAATATCTGAACAAATTTTCTCAGAGCATGCCATTACTTCTAATAGATTTAAAAACTGTAAAATAACATACTAAGTGGCATAGAGGTTAAAATCAATGAAAAACATAAATGGTCTTTAGAATGCCACAAATGGATCCTAGAAGACATTTCATTAAGCATAACTTCACATAGGAACTTGAGTTTATCCCAAAAGGATAAAATATAAAAAAAAAAAAACTAGGCAAACTATATCTAAAAAATGTTCCATTGTGTATACATTATCAAAGAACCCCCAAATAGAATATAAAGTATTAAAAAAACAGAACTTTAATTACATTTTAATTATGGATAGAGAATAGTACAACAACCTCCACATCTCTATCACCCCATTTTTTTTATCTCTACACTCAATGTGGGGCTCAAACTCATGACTCCGAAAATCAAGTCATGTGCTCCTCTGACTGAGCCAGTCAGGCACCCCCCTTCATCACCCACTTTCAACAATTATCAGTGTCCTTTTTTCTGACTTAACCCAATAGTTTTCTAAGAAAGAAAACCCAAGAAACTACACACAGATCATTTAATCCATACACATTTCATACTAACTACTTCATGTATTTATTTCTGAGATAAGGACTTTGCACAACTCCCACAGTACTAGGACACCAATGGAACTGACAGTAATCCTTTAATATCACTTAATATTTAATTTTCCTGATTGTTTCAAAATATCTTATGTTTGATTTTTTTTAAGCAAAGATCCACACACTGCCCTTGGTCAAATGTCCTTCAAATCCTAAACACTTCCCATCGAACCTTCCTTTCTTTTTATTCCTTCATGTCATTATTTGTTTTTGTTTTTTTAAAGATTTTAATTATTTACTCATGAGAGACCCAGAGAGGGAGAGGCAGAGACATAGGCAAAGGGAGAAGTAGGCTCCCTGCTAGGAGCCCGATGAGGGACCCAATCCCATGATACCCAGTCTGGTATCATGACCTGAGCCACAGGCAGACACTCAACTGCTGAGCCATCCAGGCGTCCCATGCCATTTATTTGTTAAAGAAACTGAGTCATTTGCCTTGTAAAATTTCCTCCCCAAATTCTGGATTGGGCTGCTTGCTTCCTCATAGGGTCATTTAACCTGTCCTCTATCTTTCATATTTCCTATGAACTGGCTGTTAGATCTAGAAGCTTAACAGATGCAAGCTGAACTACTTGGGATAGCTTCTATCAGAGGAGTAAACCATGTACTTGCTACTGTATACTCAGGAGGCACATGCCAATTTCTCATTTAAGATTAGGTTTAGGTGAGGTCTTATGAGCTTACTACATTTCTCATAAACTTCACTATCAACCTTTTTACCTCATTGTTTTTGCAGCTGCTGGTAATTAATCTTTAGATCAAGGTTTCTTAATCTTGGCACAATTAACATTTGGATGAGATAACTCATCCAAATGTTGTACAGAGCAGAGCTCTAGTGTACAGAGCAGAGCTGTCCTCTGTACTGCAGGATGTTTAATAGCACCTGTGGTCCTCATCCAGTAGATACCAATATTGTACCACCCACATCCTCCACTTTGTGACAATCAAAAATGTCTCTAGACATTTGTCCCATGGAGCAGCGGGGAAAATCCACTCCCAGTTGAAAACCACAGATCTAGATCCACTATTTCATCAGGGGTTGTGAAATGGTGATTTTCTATTTCAGTAATTTCCTTTCCATTTATAAAAACGATGACTTTCCTATGAAGAACAATGTTACTCCATCAATTATTACTCTGAATCATGACCTGAATCATAGTTACAGGACAGGAAAAAGAAATGTGTGATTCATTTTATCAATTTACAGAGTAATGAGTGACTATTTTATTCAGCATCCTTTGGAATGACCAATTAGGTTTTTATTTTTTAAAAAAGAGATGAAAAACTATCAATTTTTATGTATTTAATGCATTTTACTCTTGTAGTCATTATTTTTGAGGCTCAAAAATTATCCTGTCCTGGCAGTGGAAATACCTTCAAAATTGACTATTTCATTCTGATGTGACCCCAGTAGTTTTTGTTTCCTTGCTTCCAGGAATTCCTTGATAGTCCAGGCCTGCTTGTCGTGCTTATTTCGAGACTCATTTCTATTATCCACCGTCTCTCCTAAGTGTCCTAGTATGTAGAGACTACATTTAGGGTGCTAGGGGTACGAACTGCTATTGGACTGTAATAGCTTCTAGGCCTTTTTAAGTGTCTAGAGCTAGGAACCATTTTTTTCTTAAAAATATTCATTGTGAGTTCATACTAATATTTTCAATTCAAAGTAAAGGCTAAAAAATCATTTTCTAAGGCATTCACAAATTTACTTCTTTGCATTACCTTATTACTAACAAAAAAGTCGTTTAACTTTTAAAAATACTTTTTTCATTTTTATTTTTTTAAATTTTATTTATTTATTCATGAGAGACACAGAGAAAGAGAGAGAGGCAGAGACACAGGCGGAGGGGAGGGGGGGAAGCAGGCTCTATGCAGGGAGCCTGACATGGGACCCGATCCCAGGTCTCAGGATCACGCCCTGGGCTGAAGGCAGGGCTAAACCGCTGAGCCACTGGGCTGCCCCCAAAATACTTTTTTTTTTAAAAAAGATTTTTATTTATTCTATGAGAGACACAGAGAGAGGCAGAGACATAGGCAGAAGGAGATAAAAATATTTAACAAAAATGTTTATGCTCAGATTGTTTAAGTCTTTGGTTAAACGTCCCCCCCCCCAAACAAAACAAAACAAAACCTCAAAACAAAATTTGCACATTTTCTCATATATATATATTTGAATGTAGCCACTTCGTTTTCCCAAAGCCATTTACTAAAAAGACTATTATTCTACTTCTTATATACCATGTCCCCATTGCATACTCTTGTCTCCTTTGTCACAGATTAATTGCCCTGTAAGTGTGGGTTTATTTCTGGTCTCTCTATCCTGTTATGATCATATATTTTTTGTGCCAGTGCCATACCATTCTGATCACCATAGCTTTGTAGCATGTCTTGAAATCTGGGACTGTGATACCTCCAACTTTCCTCTTTCTCGGACTGCTTTGGTAATCTTTGAAACTGGACCACTTTCTTACACCATTCACAAAATCCATTCAAAATGGATTAAAGACCTAAATATGAGACCAGAAACCATAAAACTCCTTAAAGAAAACATAGGGAGTAATCTCTTGGACATCAGCCTTGATAACATTTTTCTAGGTATATCTCCCTCAGCCAAAGGAAACCAAAGCAAAATTAAACTATTGGGACTACAGCAAAATAAAAAGGTTTTGCAAATCAAAGGAAACCATCAACAAAACGAAAAGGCAGCCTATTGAATAGGAGAAAATATTTACAAATGATATATCTGATAAGGTGTTAATATCTAAAATATATAAAGAACTTCTATAACTCAACACCAACCCCCCAAAAAAATCTGATTTAAAAATGGGGCAGAGTACATTCTTTGAAGAATAGACGTTCTCCCAAAGACGTACAGACAGCCGACACATGAAAAGATGGTCAATATCACTAATCATCAGAGAAATGCAAATCAAAACCACAATCAGATATCTTATATGGACTTCCCATTCAATGGGGAGTCTGTTTCTCCCTTTCCCTCTGCCCCTCTCAAATAAATAAAATCTTAAAATAAAAAAAAATCATCTTATACTTGTCAGAATGGCTAATATCAAAAAGAAAAAATTAGCATTGGCAAGGATGTGGAGAAAAGAAAACCCTTGTACCTTGTTACTGCGAACATAAACTGGTATAGCAACTATGGAAAACAGTATGGAGGTTCTTCAAAAAGTTAAAAATAAAAATATCAGTGCCCCCCAACAATCCCAAAATCCCAACCCATACTACAATCCAGTAATTCCACTACTGGTTATTTACTCCCCAAAAACAAAAACACTAATTCAAATATATATATATATCCCTCTATGTTTATTATAGCATTATTTACAATAGGCAAGATACAGAGGCAACCTGCCATTGATTGATGATGGATGGGTAAAGAAGATGTGCTATACATGTATACGATGGAATATTACTCAGCCATTAAGAAGAATGGGATCTTGCCATTTGCAACAACACAGATTGACCTAGAAGCTGTCATACTAACTGAAATAAGTCAGAAAAAGAAAATACCATATGATTTCAGTTATATGTGGAATCTAAAAACAAAAAACATAGAAACAGAACCATAAATATAGAACTGGTAATTGACAGAGGGAAGGTTTTTGGGGGGATGAGAAAATGGGCAAAGGGAATTAAGAGGTACAAACTTACAATTATAAAATAAATCATGTGGATGAAAAAGTACAGCTTAGGGAATGTAATCAATATTGTAATAATGTTGTATGGTGACAGATGGTAACTATACTTATCCTGGTATGAGAGCATAGCTTAGTGTATAGAACTGCTGAATCACTATGTTTTAACACCTTAAACTATTAACCGTGTATGTCACTTATCCTTTAATTAAAAAATACATGTATGTATTAGAGATGGCATGTACTCTTTTAACTGTGCTATAAATTTTGTTGCTAAAATTTCTCCAATCCCCCCCCCCCCTTTAAAAAAGATTTTATTTATTTATTCATGAAAGACACAGAGAGAGGCAGAGACATAGAGGAAGCAGCAGCTCCCTTTGGGGAGCCCAATGTGGGACTTGATTCCAGGACTCTGGGATCATGATCTGAGCCAAAGGCAGACGCTCAACCACTGAGCCACCCAGGCATCTCTCTCCAATTACTTTTAGAACTATTCCAAAACACAGTAAGCACTCAGTTAGTTTAACAATGAATATAGTATGGCTGATGATGACATGTGTCATGTATAAAAAGTCTATGTGATTACTGGTAGGATATTTTAGACACAGCTATTTTTACTATAGTATTTAACATTTTAATTTACTGAGGGCAACAAATGAAATTGTGTAGCATCAAGTCAAAGAGGGCCATCAGACTACAGTAAATATTGTTAGGTATTAGGAAAATAAAGACCTATCTATCACTCACATTTTATGTCTTGTTCCCTTTTATATTATTTGGAATAAATAAAACAATACTGGCCTATATGAAGGCATGCAAACATTTGCTTTAGGGTATTCCAAATTAATTAAGCAATTATGGATAACACATGAGACCAGCTAAAAAGAAGTTCTGAAAATCTGAAGATGAACTAGGATTAAAAGTAATTTAGATTCAAGTTGAAGCAGGCTCCCCCCTCCCCTTGGGCAGTCAGCTGCTCACAGAGGAGGCAGAGTTTTCCCATCCTAAAACTAATCTCAAACTAGTAGTCATGCACTAAGACATATTTTGTATAGCCAAGGCAGTGTCTTAAAAATACCTGCATTAGTTGGCAGCATTTAAAAGATACCTAACACAAAAATTTGAATGTAACATTTAAGAAAGAGAGCAAATTCATTTTTCAAGTCTGAGTCAGCTTCTGCACTTCAGTAACAGGCTGGGGCTAAAAACAACTGGCTGCACACAGGATTAGATGCTCAGCCCCATTCCCAACAGTAGCCCCACTCTTACTATTGGCCTGCCTCACTCATTTCATTTGCCTGACACCTCACTGGCCAGTGGACTTTTAAGTTTGTACTCATGAATTAAACCTGTAACCAAGAGTTTAATACTGTGCTTGTTAACATCTTGCCATGCAGAACAGGTCCATTTTTTTCTTTTCATACTATGTATTAGGATTCTACCCAAAAAAGGGAAACTATTGGTTTGTAAAGTACCTTTCACTACTTAACATTCTATTCCTCATGTAGCATCAATACAGCTCAGAAAGTGCCATCAAGCAAGTTTTACCTGTGAATCTGATCTTGCCTGCTTGATCGTACTGGAGCCAGACCATCGATTTCATCAAAAAAAATAATGGATGGGCGCATCTGATAAGCCTAGAAAGCAGGTCCAGTGGTTGCATGTTATCATGAAAAACTTCAAATATATAGACTTATTATGAACCATTTTAATACATTTTCATTTCAACTTGACTATAAAAATTTTATTTATAATTTATAAATCTAAATGTAAATCCAAGAACTGTATTTTAAGGATCTAAACTAAAATATTATATACAATTTAATTTTATTTGCATTCTCAACTGGAAATATTCAAAATACATACTCCACTGATCACACACCTTAGGTTTCAGATACCTTAGCTTTCATATAGCTATAGTTACTGGGGCACAAAATTACCTATTCAAGACTAACTGTCAAAACAAGACAAAGACCAGAAGACAATGACATAGCCTTCCTCCAGGTAAGGATAGGAAAATGTTTAGCAAGATGCTATAGTTCATTTTTGTTTTTTTAAAGTCTATTTCAGTAAACTCAAAGAAACTATAAAGAGATTTTTAAAGCATTTGCAGCAGTATGCCTCGGTATATCAGAATGCATTATCTCACGATGTGCTGTCAATACAATCTGGGATATGAAATTGAAAGCCACACTAGGGCAGAACTAATCTTCAACCACATACTGAGACATAACACACTGCTGCTAAGTATAAGACTACCAGTCATGCTCTAGATATGAGACCTAAGAACGTAGATCTAATGATTCCTTTGTCTTTTTCCTATATAACTGTTCATCGAAGGTCAGTATTATCATGACATACAAAGGAAAATAATCCATAAGAAGTAGATATTTGGTCTAATTCTTCTGAATTCATTTCTATGAAATGTGATTAAATACAAGACTTATCTAATCCTTACATCTACATTGATTATAGATCTATGTAGGTAAATCTTAATATCATACCTGATCAAATAGTAATCGTAGCTGTCTTTCAGACTCTCCTACCCATTTACTTAGACAGTCAGCACCTTTCCTCATGAAGAATGCTACTCTCTTATCCCCTTGACTGCATTCATTAGCAAGTGCTCTAGCAACCAGAGTTTTTCCAGTTCCAGGTGGGCCATAAAACAAACAACCTCTATAAAAGAATAAGTATCATTACAGTACTACATTGAAAGTAGACTATTTAAAAATCAGAAATCAATTTCATGAATGTAGTTAATTTAGGAATAAAAAAGTAAACAAGACAACTGTATTGTTTCAATCCACAAAGCACAACTTAAAACCTGAAAATTAATATCAATACTACAAAATTAATATTGAAATAAAACCCTCTATTTGAAACATATTTGCTTTTATTCACTCATTATATTCATCATATTACTTGCCTAGAAGTCAGGCTTAAAGACTTGATAGTTTACTTTTGTAACATATCAGGGGAAAGAATAGCAGATTTCATCTACAACTCTGGTCTCACGGCCAGGAATACAACACCAAAAGTTTTGCAAGAAAACATGTTGGGAATAAACAGAAAAGAAAGTAAGATAAAAGAAAAGATCTTAAAGAAATAAGTGGTGTTTGAACGGTAGGGACTAGGACAATGTAAATAATCTGAAATCAGTCTTGGTGACATCACTGTAATGGGGTAATCTATAGTTTCAAACATATTTCCAAAGTTATTCATTGCTCTTCAGATAGAATTCCAAAAAAAAAATAGGCTATACTCATAATTCTTATTAGAAATGTAAAAAGGGTATAGAAATAGAACATGTCAAAGATGAAGTGCTACCAAAGTAACATGAAATAATCAATTTCAGATCATCATACAGCTCCTCTTGAAAAGTAACATAAAAAAAAAAAAAAGAAAAGTAACATTAAAGATTTCAGAAAAGCAAAAATGACAAAATGAGAATTGTGGGGAAAAATTCACATGTACTAGATGAAATCTATTAAAAGAATAAAATATAAAAGAAAAATAAGAAATAGATATGATCAAATGCAGTAGGAAAAAAACAAAGCAACTGTTAAAAATGAATGGAATAGGGGGGCAACCTGACAGGATGAGCACTGAGTGTTATGCTATATGTTGGCAAATCGAACTCCAATAAAAAAAATACCAAAAAAAAAAAAAAAGGGAAAAATAAATGAAAAATTCAAAAGCTAAGGAAGGATCAGACTTTTAAAAATGTATCTATTGAGCTAACAATGTCATCTGTGGGACTGTATCTTAAAGATGGATTAAGGATTCACACAGAGGAAGCAATGAGATAGGTTCCATGCTCAATGTCGAGTCCGCTTAAGACTCAATCTCCTTCTGCCCCTCCCTCCTGCTCTTTCTCTCCCTCTCTTAAATAAATATTTAAAAACAAAAACAAATATGATCAAAATTATTACATCAAAAACATAATAAATGCAGGTGTTAGTCTATATACTACCAATTTTTGGCATAAAGTTCTTCGGCTGCAAGGAAGAACATTTGGTTTCCTTCACTAATAGGAATTTCATCTGTTTAATGCTGGGATGGCCTCTTCTTGGTATTTCTTCTGCTGTTGATTTTTAGCTTATAACTAACTATCTGTGATTATATGAATGTTGTTGAGTGGACAGAGGTACTCATCATGTTTATTTCGAATAAGAGTAAATAATCACTACAGTAGTGGGAGAAGATAGGCAATGCAACTGCCCTATATTTCTGAAGCCAATAGGTTTAGCCTAAGCAGGTTAGCCAAGATTCAGGAATAAAAAACCCACAAAAAATGTAGTATATAAAGCCAAATTGGGAGCTTAAGAAAAAAACCATAAATTGCTCTTTGTGGCAATGGGGACGGTGAATTTTCCACCATTTTCCTTGTTGCTTTAGACAATCTTGGGTCCCTGAAATGCCCATTCAGGCCCCTCCTGACAGCTCTGCGACCTCAGTGGCAAATCACAGTGGGGGGCAGAGAGGGAAAATTGAGGGAAAGGCTGGGTCATGACAGGCCCCACCCACCTAGACTAATTTACTAAATTATCTTAACTAGGTACTTCTAATACTTACTTATAAGCAGTAATATATATTATAACATTATTTAATATAACTTCCTTGCAAAAAAACCTTTAACTTCACCAATATTTAACTTTGATTGATGTATGTATACATAACTTTCATAATGAAAAAGGAAAAAGCTTAGTAATTTTATTTTTTTTAAAGATTTATTTATTTATTCATGAGAGACAGAGAGAGGCAGAGACATAGGCAGAGGGAGAAGCCCGATGGGGGACTTGATCCAGGGACTCCGGGATCATGCCCAGAGTCAAAGGCAAAGACTCAACCACTGAGCCACCCAAGCGTCCCAAGCTTAGTAATTTAAAAAAGTTTACTTAAATCAATGTTTCTGCACAGGATGATTCAGGAAGAAAAGTTGCATAAGGACAAAGGAATCAAGTGATTAGGGTTTAAAAATGGGTTAATGAGTAAGGTATAAAAACTAGAAGAAAAAGGAAGAAGATAAAAAATGTGGTGATAAGAAAGCTAAATAAAGCACCCAATAAGAAAGCTAATTTGTGGGACAAATTAGGTGGCTCAGTTGCTTCAGTGGTTGACTCCTGATTCTGACTCAGGTCATGATTTCAGGGTCACGAAATTAAGCCCCATGGGGGCAGGGTACTCAGCGCAGAGTCTGCTGGAGATCCTCTCCCTCTGGCCCTGTGCACACCTGTGTGTGTGCTTTCTCAAATAAATAAATCTTAAGAAAAGCTTCACTCTTAAATATTAACAGAGATCCAGGGATCATTAGACACTTAAGGAAATCCCCTAAAAGAGGTGAAAATAAGAAAAAAAAAAAAAAAGATTAATCTAGAAAGTCCAACATTCAACTGACATGAATTGAGGGAAGAGAAAATATGGGAGTGGAAGTTACTGAAGAAGCAATAAAAAAAACTTGTCCAGAAATCAAGGACACAAAAAAAAAAAACACACACACACAAAAAAAAAAAAAAAAAGAAATCAAGGACATGTTTCCACATAGTAAACGCATAGTACAACAAAAAGTGGTAGGGGAAAAAAGCCCCATCAATAGAGTGTAGTTACATGACCACTCTTAAAAAGAAAGTAAAAATAACCTCTTATGCACTCTTTTTCTTTCTCAGGATATTCCATGTAGTCCATCAAAACACAGCTGTAAAAAAAGGTCTTAGGGGCACCTGGCTGGCTCAGTTGGTGGAGTGAGTGGAAGACTCTTGATCTTAGGATGTGGGTTCAAGCCTCATGTTGGGTGTGGAGATTACTTAAAAATTTAAAAAAAAAAAAAAAATCTTAAAAAAAGGTCTTAGTTGATTCCAGGAAGCAGGTATCCAGCACTGAAAAATGAAAGAAATCCCATCGATTGTGATGAGAAGTCCCAAAGCTTAGTTGTGCTTCAAGAATAGAATAGTCTGGATGGGAGCAAGGAAACAAAGTTCTAAGAGTCTAGAAAAATAAGGAAGAATCAAGAAATTATTTTATATGTTTAACTGTACTAAGGAATTTTATCTCTAGCAAAGACTCTGTGCATGAACTGAAAAGTCATATAAAACTAATTACAAAAAAACAACCAAAAAACCCCCCACACGGGCAAACAGTACTAAAGCTGAGGGGAAAGAGCAGGGTTGTAAAAGAGGGAAAATGTAGTTTTAGCTGTAAGAAATATTTATATGATCATAAAGCACACACTAAAAATTGATTCAACATTATTCTATGTGTGTAAAGCAACTGCCAGGAGCATATGAGGATGGGAAAAAAAATGTGTATATTTGGAGGGTGAGGAAAGCAAGAGAATGTTCATGTTAGAAATCAATAGACTCTGTCTAAAACAGAAAGACCAAAGATTACAGTATAGAGTATTATTTAAATATGTATTTAAATAGGTAAACAGGAGTTGAAAGTAGTTGGTTCTGGAAAGTGGGAAGAGAAAGAAGGGACTACTACCATTTTTTCCTTTTTAAGACTAATAGTAGTACTATATGACTTTAAAAAATATGTACATATATTACTTTGGTATAAATTCGAAACTAATTTTTAAAAGTGAAAGAAAAAAGAATATGTACGGGGAAGAATTTCACTAAATGTATGAAAAGCTGTGGAAATTATTTTTCTTTTCATGTAGAATCAATTCTGAAACCATTTTTCAACTTAAATATTAAGAAATTAAAAATATTCAAAGTACCCAGGAAAGCATAACAAATTACTATAGACCTGAAAAATATCAATGAAGAAGTGTTATCTTTCTGTACAATAGCACAGCCCAGATTTTGGCTAAAATTAAATTACCTTGGAGGTTGAATTTTAAATTTTTCAAAGACTTCTGGATAAAGTAATGGAAACACCACCATCTCTTTTAGAGCTGCTATATGATTAGACAGACCACCAACACTATCAAATCGTACCTGATAATGGAAGGGAAACAGACATTCTCAGATTTGAAGTCAAAGTTAAAATGTCACTCCATCCCTAAACTATACTCAACCCATACACAGTCAACTGAGTAACAGCATTTTAGCTGTAGCCTGAAGATTTGAAAAGAAAACAAAAAGGTCTGTAAAGTTTCTGAATTAAAGGAAGTTGGTTACTTTAACTTTAAAACTAAACTAAAACAAACAGTATATATGTTCAAATATACATTTCAAGATAGTACTCACTGAAGAATCTAGTTGCATTGGATCGACATCTGCAAGACTTGCTCCAATCTTCATTCTATCTTTATAAATTCCTTTTAATTCATCTTTCCGAAAATTTAGTGGAAGGCACCTAATTAGAAAAGATTTTTAAAAACACCCATCAGTTCACCTTTCTCCCCCAAATTCCATGTTAGAATATGGAAATTTTTCTTAAAAATTAAAAAGTTAAATTTCAAACACAGCAATTGTGAAGTTATGTATTTCAACTTCCTCATTTGCTTCTTTACGTTGAGAACTTCAATGTTGGAAATATTTATCTCTGAAGTTTTATTATTAAAGATATACAGTCAAATGAAAGACCAGTGTTCAAGATGCCACAGCACCGTAAGGTAATTCATGTTTGGGAATCCAGTATCAATATACTTTATAATGACTGTGTTTCACATATACAGAGTATTTACTATTGCCAGGCTGCTTTAGGTGGCTTTATGTGTAATAATTTGTTAAGTCTTCACAATAGTCTTAAGGAGTATTATTATTTCCCTTATTTTAAAAGAAAACTGAGGCGCAAGAAGGTTAAATAAAATGCCCAAAGTAGGGCAGCCCCGGTGGCACAGCACTTTGGCGCCGCCTGCAGCCCAGGGGGTGATCCTGGAGACCCTGGATCGAGTCCCATGTCAGGCTCTCTGCATGGTGCCTGCTTCTCCCTCTGCCTGTGTCTCTGCCTCTCTCTCTCTCTGTGTGTCTCTATGAATAAATAAAACCTTACCAAAAAAAAAATGCCCAAAGTACACAACTAGTAAGTGGCATATCTAGGACTCAAACCAAAGCAGTGTGTCTCCAGATCTGCAACAACTCTGCTACTATACCTCTCAGCAAAACATTCACAGTCCACCAAGCATTTGGATCCACATCAATCCTGCAAGAATGAATCATTGCTTTTTTTTTTTTTTTTAGCTACTTTCAAAAAACAGTTATGGTAGATTACACAGAATACACCTAGAAGAATATGTTTTATAGATGGAGAATGCAAACGGCTCATGCTGGAGGCTGAAACACATCAGAGCACCTAAGTGCTACAGCTGAACATGAGTAAAAGTACTCCAGAACCACTCGAGGGCCAGCTCCTGCTAGCCCCAGACTCCATAAGAAATTTACACTGTGAAATCTGAGATGGACATTTTTTCAATTGGGCTTTTTAAAAGGCATTTCTTAAATAATTCTTAATAGAAATGTATGCTATAAAGTCCATAGGATTAGATGCACATTTCTAGGAATGAAGGTAAAGAAAAATCCAAGTAGCCTAAATAATACAGGTTGTGGATGATCTAACAACTTAATGCTGCCAACAGAAATGAAATGCAAGTCAAAATTTTGTATTAGACACACTAAACAAAATTTTAAAACTAATTTTAATAATATACTTTACTTATCTAAAACGTTACTGTTTCAATACACAAAATATTTACAAAATTGAGATAATTTATATTCTTGTACTAAATCTTTGTAATCCAAGAGTATATTTTTGAAAAAAATTGTAACATTTCTCAATTCAGATTAGCTACATTTCAAGTGCTTAGTAGCCACGTGTTAACAAGTGACTACCACATCAGGGAAGATCTAATGTTATCAAAGAACAGAGCTTAGGATACAAAGAATGGTTGGGTTGCATACCTCTTCAACTTTTATGTTCTAATTGTTTCATTGAACATTTTTTCTACTTTATAAAAATATTTTATTAGGATAGCGGCATTGCATTTTTCACTCACCCACTCATATCTGTAGAATGGGCATTATTATCCTTGCTATGAAATTATATATGAACTTATGAACTTACACTACAAAGAGCTATGAAATGAGTAAACTCCTTAATTTTCCTAAGGAGTTTTACAATAAGAATGTACTATTAAATTATTATAAATAGAAAAAATATATTTGAAAAAAAAAGTTATTTCCTCAAGTGAGCGTTAACCAAGCACCATTTTGAGCTATACAATGTTTGTGTAAGAAAAAAATCTATTGCTAGTTTCAAATACAGGTATTTCAAACAAGATGGCATTCTGGTTTATATGTTAACCTCTTAGTAATTCTGAAATTTGGTCAAGTTATATTTATTCCCAAATTATTCAGCCTTCTCATCACTTAAAAAAAAGTTTGTAGTTTTAAAAGGCATCAGTATGACACTTACCTGTTGATGGCTCTATTACGGCTCCTTTTTCTTCGCCTCTCAAAGTGCTGTTCATCTTCAGAAGAGGAAGATGAAGTAGAGTCACTACTGTGGATCGCATGCCTTCGCCTAAAGCAGAGAGGAAAGCTGAAATCATGACGAAGGAGGGCAGGAAAAGCAGGGGCATAAGATGCAAACATCAGAAATACCTAAGGATCCAAAAAGGTTTATTATAACACTAATACATTGCTGAACCAATGAAGTAGGCTTTGTTGGTTGAATCTTTTGAAGTCTTTAAAAGATGTGGATAACTGAGAGAAAGGGGGGGAGGGGAGACAGGCTGTGCTAGAGGTGACAATCACATGTTCACTATGATAGGACACAGTCCAGGCAGAATGACTTCTTAGTCTTAATAGAAATCCATTATTCCCAAAGAGTAAGGTGAGGAAAAGAGGGTATTAGACTCTTTGGGACTGTAATTTCAGAAAGTATTTTCAGTATTATGGTATATACAATTTCACATTCAGAAGGGACTCGCCTTTTGAAATGTCAACCTTAAAAGGAGAACATGCAAATTTTTATGTAAACCAAAAAGGATCAAGAAGTTAAAAAATACTAGGAAACAGTGAGAAATAAGATGGCCTTTTATCTACAGCACATCACCAAGTGTAAATTCATAACTGCCACTTAATAGCTGTGTAAATATGGATGTGTTACCGAAACCATAAAAGCCTTAATTTCCCCAAATTCTTAGGCTGGTTGGTAGTATTAACTAAGATGCCAAGGGCTACAAATACTGAAAAGATTTTCTATTACTTCTACCTTTGTATTGTTGCAAAAGACCGACAGGAAAGACAAAGGATCTAGATAGGAAAACCTTTAATCATTCTATTGGCTCAGGGTCTAGAGCTCTTCCTGAGTTAGAGTGCAATCACGGTTAAATAGGTATTTCCAAAAATATAAAAGGTTCACAATATATTATCTGTATAATGTAAGTCCAGAATCTTGTTCTCTGCAAACAAGTTTTCCCACTATTCACATAGGAGGATCTGAAATATCTTAAAAGGCAATTCATAGCCTCTATTTGTTCCATTTATTATGATTATGCATATGTTCTACTATAAAACATACCTGACTAGGTGGTACTAGCCCAGATACCCTTAGAGATGTTAATATTGCACATTACCTTCGTGACTTCCCCATTCCCTTCAACCTGATTTCTGAAACACAAATAGCCCCAAGGACTTTGGATAGGGGTTATGGAAACACAGATATAAATGAGAAGGGATCCTCTACTGCAATTTTAAAAGAGAGTCTGCAATTTTATATGAGACAAATTTATTTAATATTCCCATTAATATTACAAAGACTCTAACTTGTAAGCACATAATTCACATAACTGCATGTGAATTCAGTATGTATTCACATAATTAAGACCAACTTCACAATAAAAAGGATTAATAATTATTAAGAACTTCTTGTTCCAGGTAGACATATTACCTCATTTAATCTTAATTAAATTTTGGACAAGTACATATTGGCATGCTCATTTAGAGTTGGGGCTAGTGTGGTTGACTCACAGTTCAAATTTGCTCAAAATTAGGCAATGATGGTGTCAGAATTCAAACCTTTGTCTTTCTATTTCAAAAATCCACATTCTATATACAATGGTGATTTCCAGTTGTTTATTTCACAAACCAAAAAACAGTTATAGGCAAACAAAAAAACCTGAGGACTGAAACAATTTTCCATTTGGTTTGCAAAGTAGGTAGGATTTTTAAGCACTGAAATAGTTATAACAAAAATAGCACTCAATATGAGCCAGATAGTATTCTAAATGCTTTACATGTATTAACTCATTTAATTCTCACAATAGTGTGAGATAGTATCATCTCCTCATTCTATGGGTCAAAACGAAACAAGAGAGGTTAAATAGCTTGCTAAAGGTCACTAATAAATGGAAGAACCGGACTTGCAATCTGGGCAGTCCTGGTTATGGGTCCTGGTTCTTCATAACTCTATACTGTAAAAAACCCATTATTTCAGTTTTAAAAAGATTCTAAACACACATACCCACATTCACTCATTTTTTTCCACTTTGTTTTTTAAAAACATTTGATTTTTTGGCATGGATAAGCACTGGATCAGCACTGTGAATCTAATCAGTGTCTAGAATTGGCAGTTCTAACACTTTGATAACAGGTGAAGGAATTGTACTTTTATGTTACCTTCATGTTCAAAGGGACTAGGCTTGTTCCAGAAACCGCAGACTGAAGCTAAAGAATAAATCTTAGATGAGTAGAGGTTAGCAATCGTTAAGAAAGAAAATCCTGTTTAAAGGCAGCATTTCTGAAGCTCTGCTAAGTATACCAGAAGATCCTGTGCTGTGGGTGCAAGGTTTCTTGACCATTTGACATGGATACCAAGAGCAATGTTCAAATGATTCTTTGGATGTGTGTTTTGTTTCCATGCCTATGTGGATGAAGTAGGATATAAAGTATACACATGCTGGTCTCTTCAAGAAAACGTAAAAAGACTGAGCAAAATTACCATTAAGGTTATTAAAGGGGAAGAGATGTTTACACAGTCTTGGCAAGGGTGTTACCAAAAAATCCAAAGTTTAAAGGGCTATATTCAAAAGGTCAGATAAAGGGGAAAGGAGAGAAAATGAGTGAAAATATCAGTGAGGATGACAGAACATGAGAGACTCCTAACTCTCGGAAACGAACAAGGAGTGGTGGAAAGGGAGGTGGGCGGGGGATTGGGGTGACTGGGTATGCACACTGGGGGGGCACTTGATGGGATGAGCACTGGGTGATATGTTATATGTTGGCAAATTGAACTCCAATAAAAAAAAAATAATAAAATCAGGAAAGGAACCTTAAAAAAAAAAAAAACCTACAAAAGGTCAGATAATAAATGTTAATTAAGATGTGGAGAAACTGGAACTCTCATACATTGCTTGTGGGGACATAAAATAAAGAAGCCATTCTGGAAAATAATCTGACAATTCCTTGAAATAGCAAATATAGTGAGCATTTGATCTAGCAATTCCACTTCTAGGTACATACTTAAGAAAAGTGAAAACATAAGTCCACACAAAAAGTAGTTCGCAAATGTTCATGGTAGCATTATACACTGTAGCCAAAAAGTAGTAACAACCCAAATGTCCATCAACTGATAAATGGGTAAGCAAAATATGGTATATTTATACAATGGAATTGTATTTGGTAATAAAAAAATGAAACACTGGTACATGCTAAATGTGGATGAACCTTGAAAATGTTGTACCAAGTGAAAGAAGCCACTCACAAGAGAATGCACATAAATGAAATACCTCGAATTGGCAAATCTATGGAGACAAAAAATAGATTACTGGTTGCTTAAGGCTGGGGGTACAGAATGAGGGGGGATTAGAGATAACTAAAGGGCATACTGTTTCTTTCTGAAGCAAGAAAAATGTTCTAAAATTGTTTATGGTGCTGTTTAGGCTGCACAACTGTAAAAATACTAAAAGCCCTTGAATTGTACACTTTATATGGGTAAACTATATGGTATGCGAATCATATCAATAAAACTATTATCAAAAAGCAAAAATCTTTACAAAGCTATCAAAACCAAAACCAAAATCATTAAGTCAAATAATGTGACTCAGGGTACAATTTGAATCTCTTAGTTCATACTTTAATTTAAATGTATCAGAATGCATAAACAAAAAGGAGACTCAGACTTATAAATACAGAGAACTGATGATTGCCAGACCCAGTGGGGAGGGTGTGAGAGAGGGGGATGAGCAAAATGGGTGACCAGGAGTGGGAGATTCAGGCTTCCAATAATGGATGAATAAGTTACAGGAGTTAAAGGTACGGTATGGTGGGACGCCTGGGTGGCTCAGTGGTTAAGTGCGTCTGCCTTCGGCTCAGGATCCTGGGGTCCTGGGATTGGGTCCCACATCAGGCTTCCTGCATGGAGCCTGCTTCTCCCTCTGCCTGTGTCTCTGCCTCCTTCCCCCGGTCTCTCATGAATAAATAAATATTTTTTTTTTTTTTAAAAAGGTATGGTGGGATCCCTGGGTGGCGCAGTGGTTTAGCGCCTGCCTTTGGCCCAGGGCGCGATCCTGGAGACCCGGGATCGAATCCCATGTCGGGCTCCCGGTGCATGGAGCCTTCTCCTCCCTCTGCCTGTGTCTCTGCCTCTCTCTCTCTCTCTCTGTGACTATCATAAATAAATAAATTAAAAAAAAAAAAAAAAGGTATGGTATGGAGAGTATAGTCAATAGTATTTTAATAGCATTATTATAGTAACAGATGGTAGCTACACTTGTGGTGACCATAGCATAACATACAGTTGCTGAATCACTATGTTGTATAACTGAAACTCATATAACATCATGTGTCAACTACACCTAAAGAAAAAAATTAATAAAATACATACATAAAAAAATGTTAGAATCTTGTAGTCTACAAGAGCCAAGGGCAGGAATCCTGACTTAAGTCATTTTTATATATATAGTGCTCAGCACATGGTAGTACTCAAACATCTGTTAAATTGTAGTGAAAAAAAAAAAAAAAAATCCTCTACTCAAAGAGCTATGAAATGCTTTCCATAAAGGGTAGACTCCGTGAACCAGATATGGGAACTTGAGCACCAAATGGGCAAAAAAATATTCCTACCTGCCGTAAGATATATTGTAGGTGGTAAGTACAGAGGCAGGCAATCATTAAGTACGTTACTTCCACAAACATATATCCATTAAAAATGGAAGAAACTAAATCTCAAAGTGCCAGCCTTTCACTTCTGTTGGATCTAATAGAGAGGTTTGTCCTCTGAGGCAGGCAACCAAGACAGCTACCCCGGACCTTATGTTTGGTGGGGATTCCAGGGAACATTACATTGTACCCTGCTTTTCTGAAGATCATTAGGTTTCACTACCAAAATACTGGTCTTTAACAATACCCTAAGGGGCCTATGAAAAGAAATGACAGTGTGGCATCCTTTCAAGTGCAATTTATCTTGGGCAGCCCTGATAGGTTGCCCCCTCATCCTCCATCCTTCTGGGCTCTGTATGTATGCATGAAAAGGGATGACAGAACAGGAAATCTAGAAATGTGCACATTTGTGATGTTTTGACACTCAATGAAATTAAAAGACCCAGAGACACAGTAGTATTTCATATTTTTCCTAGAAGAATTTGTCAGTGCCTATAAAAGTGTTGCTTTTCCTGATCAGATAATCTGCTTCAATGAGGAGACTTCCAAGAACTGTGCAAACAGTTGAAGTCTCGTAGGATTTCAGTCTTACCGCTGAGCAAATTAATATTAGGAAAAAGTACCACAATGTCATTTTTTTCTGCCTTCTTTCATCTTCACCAACAAACTCTCTCATTCATGAACTACTATAATGTTACTATTATCCAGAAAGTTGTAATGAATCAGAAAATATTTTATTACTTGGGTGAATGAGAAAATAAGGAGAGTTCCCTCTTTGGACTTAAATATGACAACCAACAAATGTTATGATGTAGAAGTAAAAAAAACCTACAAATAATCTGAATGATCAAAGAAGATTAATATTTCCTATGTAAGAGAGAAATGGATTTTTAAAAAGTGGAAATAAAATTTGGAAAAAAAAAAAAACCGACCCAGAAAAGGATGGTCACCATCATGAAAAGTCTAGAAAGTTATATAACCTAGAATGTTTGTCATAGTGAGGAAATATGTCTGTGATACTATGTGGAAGACAAGACCTACACTTGAGCAATGTGAAGATTAAATGAAACAGTCTACGTAAGATGCTTAACACCAAGCCAGGAATACAGTAAACACTGAAGCAAAGGTAGCCTCTATTATTAAGTTGTGGAACAATAGAATCAACTACCTTACCATGGTAGTTATTAACAATTTCTATTAATGGAAGCAAAAGCAAAAACTAATCAGTGGTAGTAGTGATAAGAGCACTATAAGCATTGAGCTAACTCTCCCAAATATATGATTCTAGAATCTTACTTGGATATACCCAATCCTAAGACTCTAGAATCCTACACTAACATAGCCACAATTATGTTGTCATAAATCAATCACTACGTCAGAACCAAACCTGTTCATTCGTTTACAATAAGGACTTCTTGGTCCAGCAGAGGATAATCTATATCTTGGTCTTGCAGGAGAAGCTGGGCCACTATAAAATATGTTGGGCTTTCTCTGGTGACGTGGTTCTAAAAAGAAGAAAAGGTATGTGACATATAAACACGTATGAAGATAATTTTGGTCTTCATCTAAATACAAAGGTGCTGCCTTTCATGAAAACACTAGTACATATCTACCTTACTTACACTGTTTTACTTTTCACGTTTTAAATCATTTACATCTGCAGGGTTGCTGTTGAAAATATGTATAGCAGACACCAACCAACCAAAACATACACTGGCCATAAACAACCATTATGATTATACTGATGCATAACAGCTGGTTATCAGCCCTGCATATATTTGTTCATGAGTACTGAGGTACAACATCAACATAAATCAAAACCAGTCCTATTTACACAAAGTGGCAAAATAAACTAAGTAGAAAGCTGTAAAATATGAATAAATAAATCTCAAATAATTAAAGACAGACATGAAATTTCAAAATAGCCCATTAATTGCTTTGGTCAAGGATAACATCTAACTTTCTTGCACATTTAGGATAGTTTATTAAAGACAACAGCCATGAGTATTCTGCAAAATGAAAACATGAAAAATAAGAATAACAGAGAAAAAGTCAGTAAAGATAAAGGTAATATATTTACAGCTTCTCCCGGAAAAAAATTTATATAGCACTTACTTTCCAGTGGAGCTTGGTAGTACACAGTAGCTTTTCTCTGTCTAAGATAATATCGTTTCTGATTATCTTCTTCCCCATCCTCTTCATCATCATCATCTTCATCTTCACCATCATCATCTTCTTGGTCTTCACCCTCTTCAGATGATTCTACATTTAAAAAACATTTACTTTCAAGACACTCACCAAAATATTAACAATTTTTAACACAGTGGTACTGAGGAAGAAAGAGACCCTTCTCTAAAAATTTATTTACTTCTAGATTGTTCATAGAAATTATATGTTAATGCATTTGCAACATTAAATGAAGATTTTAAAAAATGAAGTAAATTGTAAAATTAAAAATAACCAGAGGAAGGAAAAAAGGAAGGAGGAAAATACATTTAAAGGCTAGTATCAGTAGAATCAAACTAAAGTTTATGGTATTGCTAATTTTATTATTATATATAAGTGACTATACTTAAGTTTCTAAGTTAATTTCACATGTTGAGAAATTAGAGTATCTCCTCCCTTCATTTTCTTAAAGTTTTAAATTCCATCCAGACCTTCTTGCTGTTACTTAGTTACATAAAGTGTAACTCAAACAATCTACTTATGAAAATGTGAAACACCCTCACCAAATATTTAAAATCCATGTCAGAAAACTGGTTTTCACTTAAGAGTTCTAATAAATCACAGTAGTAATTTCTAAACAGAAGAGCAAAATTCAATTTTAATCACCTTTTAACTAGAACAGGTAGAGGTGTGTTATCTGCAGGTGTATCATACAAGCAAACCAGGTTTATTTGCTTTAGGTTTGATTTCAAGTACTTTCCCAAGTAAGACATAGTATCCTTTTAAGCTCTCTACTGCCCTCACTTTTCCATTTTGACCAATCCTTTAATCTCTCACAAAGTACCATAAATGTTACAACTTCTGAATAAAAAAGCTATTTCCTACTAAATAAAAAGTGCTGAAATTCAAACCCAGAAGTAGAACAAAAGACTAACCCACACTGCCTTCTTGATTGTCAGTTGTTTCCTCATCAGTTCTTTGAATACCTTTTTGTTTTCCTCTTGTGTACACATTAAGATTCTCCTAAAAATGTTTAAACAAAAGCCATTAATATTTAGTATATTAAAAAAATTCAGTAGGGTCTTCCTATCTTGCTTAAAATGAAGATATTTACAGTTATAAATTCTTACAACTCCAACAATAACTAGTGACAGATCAAAATGCTGGACAGTTTAAAAATGTTGAAAATGATGAATAACAATCAAAAAATGGATAGGTACCATAGAAAAAAGGTTAAACTGGAGATCATTAAATCATCCCTTATATGGAAGGAGATATATATATATTCTTTTTTACTGAACTATAGTTGACACACAATGTTACACTAGTTTCAGGGCTAAGGAAGGATATATTTACTTCTTCTGTTTCATTAAACACTCCCAAGTCTTCAAGTTCCCTCATTCTCTGTCTACGCATCTTCTTCATGTCATCCATTTTCTGAAGTACAGCTTCGGCAGTGCTTTAAGAAAATTGAGATAACAGAAGCTAAAATTTTAAGAGTAGTACACATTTTTAAAGACTTGATTTTTCTTCCATTGTATTTTTTGAGTGCTGGGATTTTAAATATATCTATATGAGGCATTGATTTCCATGTGTAAAAATATTCTAAAATTTCTTTCCAAGAAATTTAAATACATACATAGAACTATTACTAAGCCCTCTACTAATTTATTTTCCTTTATGCTTTACACAGCTGAATGTATTAAATATTTAAGCTAGTTGAAATTTATGATCCCTCCCCAGCAAAGTTTTGCCAGTTAAATCATCTTGATCTAAATAATTTTTACTTACTTTGTTATAAGTTTGTCAAACAGCACAGACTGGTTCACACTACTGTAGCGACTTCTAATCCTACAACTACGGCGAACTTCAATGTCACCATTCTCTTCATGCAAGTGTTCTTTAGTTTGAACAATGTTTCTCGTCCTCAATGACCGAGTAACTGGAATCACTTTGTCTTCAAGATGTGTTCATAAAAATAAATGCAAACGTTTTAAATAATGGCATTTACAAAACAATTCTAAAATGGACTGAACAGCTAGACTGGCATAACAAAATCATTGTATCTTGATCTTTTTTTAAAGATTTAATTAATTAATTAATTAATTAATTAATTAATGAGAGAGAAGCAGAGACATAGGCAGAGAAATAGGCTCCATGCAAGGAGCCAGACATGGGACTCGATTCTGGGTCTCCAGGATTACGCCCTGGGCTGAAGGCAGGCACCATACCGCAAAGCCACCCAGGTGTCCCATTGAACTTATCTTTCTTAAAAATAATAGAAAACAAAAATAAAGTTATAACATACACCTACCATATGATCCAGCCATTCCACTCTCCAGAGAAAGGAAAGATATGTTATATAAAATTTGTACACAAATGTCCAACAAAGGTTTGTGATAGCTTCAAACTGGAAACAACTCAAATGTCCGCCAAAAGATGAACAAGCAAATTATGGGAAACAACCTAAGTGTCCATCAATGAATGAATAGATACAGAGGATGTAAAATACACATACACAATAGAATAGTATTCAGCCATGAGAAAGAAGAATATCCTGCTGTTTGCAATAACATGGATGGACCCTGAGGGCATTATGCTAAGTGAAAAAGTCAGAGAAAAACAAATGTTGTGTGATATCATTTAAATGTGGAATCTTAAAAAAAAAAAAAAAAAAAAAAAAAAGCCAAATTCATAGAAATAGAGACTAGAATGTTAGTTAACAAGGACTGGCAGGTGAGGGAAAAGGAGGAATGTTGTTTAGAACATAAACTTCCAGCAATAAGACAAGTCAGTTCTGAGGATATAATGTATAGCACAGAGATTATAGTTAATAATACTGTATTATACATTTCAAAGTTGCTATGAGAGTGGATCTTAAATGTTCTCATCACAAAAAAGAAATGGTAATTATGTGACATGATGCTGGTGTTAGCTAAAGCTATGATAATCATTTTGTGATATATAAATGTACCAAATCAACAAGTATTGTACACTTTAAACATACACAATGTTATATGTCAATTATATCACAATAAAACTGGGGTAAAAACAACTGTGGTATATCTATATAATGGAGGATTTGGCAAGAAAATGCAACCACATGAATGATACTCAAAGTAATTATGCTGAGATAAAGCAGGCCAGACAAAAAGAATGCAATTGTATAATTTTCATTTATACAAAACTAGAAAATGAAAATTAAATTACAGTGATAGAAGGTAGACTGGTGATTGCTCAGGAAACCTGGTGCATGGAACGTCTGGAAAGGAGCTGGGGGAGTGATTATATAAAGAGGCCTGAAGAAGTTTTTGGCAGTGACAGTTACCTTCACTATCTGACTGTGGTGGTGGTTTCATGGTATATACTTATGTCAAACCAAACAAATTGTACACTTTAAATATGCACAATTTATTGTATATACCTCAATACATCTGTAAACAAAATATGAATTACATGTTTTCAATTTGAAATGTCTTTAACATTACTTACCTTCTTTGCATTCTTCTTTTTTCTTATCAGCCTGCTGTCTGGCCAATTGCCTATATGAAAAAATATATTAAATAATTCAAAATAATTGACATAATTTCAAATCCTATGTTTCCTAACACTACAAAGTAGGGTAAAAAGATGTATCAGCTTAGAGAGTAAATACTCATACTTAAAAGCTTAAAAACCACTGTAAAACAAAAAGCTTTAGAATATCTATGCTTATGTCAGTTACAGCTAAACAAAGTCTGAGAACCCAGTTGTGAAACGCAATGATACATGTATTAACTCTTGGTTAAACAGAATAATCAAATCAAAATATCTTACTTAAAACAAAAAAATTATGTCTGTAGCCTAAGTATTTAGTTATAGTTTAAGTATTGAGCAAAAACAAGACAATGTGTTTTATACCACAGGGATATAGTGATCCCACATACTTGAGATATTTATAACTATAAACAGAACTAATGTCTCTTGGTGATATGTTAATTTCCTTCTAAAAACATTTGCTGGCTACCACCTCTGTATGACATGCATTATCATTCACATGCAGAAACAGTCCCATTTGTAAATCAGATACCCTACTTACAAACTGGCAGACGGAATCTACTGAATTTGGAAAGAATACTTTCCAAGGCTTTAAAAAAAATAAGTATCCTCTCTTCCACTGAGCAAACAAAACAATATGTTTCATTAACTTATTTTTAGGGACTCAATTTTCCATACTTGGATAGCTACATCTATTAATCAACCTATGTGTCAAGCTATTTCCAAGTGGGCTGGTTACACATGGGATTTCAAATGTGACATTTTAAAATAAAATGGGATCATCTTATCTAGAAGAGTTAGATCATGTATTCTCACAGCAATATAAGTCATCATTCATTCATTATCTCTTTTGGTAAGAACCAAGAACAAAATAAAACATTCGCGCAATCCATCCACAGGTCAAGGCCTAGTTTTTCATTGGCTCATAGACATTTCTCATAAAGAAGCCCCTCCCTCCATACCACGTAGGTCTAGATTTCTATAAACAAGGCCCCAATTAAATGCTAGAAACATAACGATTGAAACAATGTCTGTCTGCCTTTCCTCCTCTCTTTTCTCCTTCCTTCCTTCTCACCTATAGGGAAATGGAAGCACCTTGGCCCTTACAGGGGTTGATAAAACTTCTTAAACAGGTAGTAGTCAATGTTTTAGGCTTGTGAATCATACAGTCTCTGTCACAACTACTCACACAATTTTAACACTGAAGCAGGAAAACACCCATAGAACAAATGGGTATGGCTGTGTTCCAATGAAACTATTTACAAAAATAGGTGTCTGCAAATCTGATAAAAGCTATGGATCTTTTCTACCTAGAAAACTGCATACACACATACAAGTTTATACATTATTTTAGAGGTTTCATATGCCCCCTTAAAAACTAGGATTACTGGGCCCTAGTTAGGAACTTCAGAACCAAAGAGGTATAAGATCCTGCTATCAGGTACAGTCACTCAACTCTTTCTGTATTATTCTAACAGTTTTGGTCCCCTGGTCTTTGAGCCTCAGATAGAAAACAAAATGGATGGAGGGACACAAAGGAAGTTAAAAGACTACTACAGTCAGGCAAACTAGCAAGAGCAAAAGGGGTCACCCTGATAAGAAGCGGGAAACTACATAAAACAAAATTCAACAATAACTAAGGGTCGGTTTATCTAAGTCTTCCTGTACAAACGGATCCAAAGGTTGTCACTATGTAATATAACAGTCTTTGTAATAATAATCTGAATATACAGATCATTTTTAAGAAGTTCTTCACAGAAGACATATAAATGCCCAACGAGCACGTGAAAAGATATTCAATGCCATTAACAACCAAGGAAACATAAATCAGAACCACAATGAGGTATTTTCACACCCCCTAAAATGGCTAAAACCAAAAAGACAGACTATGACAAGTGTTGACTAGGATGTGAAGAAATTAGAACGTTCATGCGCTGCTAATGGGCATGTAAAATGGTACAGCTGCTTTAGCCAACTGTTCAGCAGATCCTCAATGTTAAAACAGTTACCATTTGACCTAGCAATTCACTCCTAGGTATATATCGCCCCAAACAATCAAAACCCTATGTCCACACAAAATCTGAGCACCAATGTTCACAGTATCACAAAGCCACAATCCAAATGTCCATCAACTAATGCCTGGATAAACAAAACATGATATATTTATGCAATGGAAGCTTATTCAGTGAAAAAAGAATGAAGTGCTGATAGGTACTACAATAAAATGAACCCTCAAAAACATCATACCAAGTGAAAAGCCAGATACAAAAAGACATAAATATGATTCCATTTATATAAAATGTCCAGAATAGGCAAATTCATAGAGATGGAAAGTAGATTAGTGATTTCCAAAGAGCCAGTGGAAAGGGAGAAGGAAAAAAAAAAAAAGAAAGAAAGGTAGAAGGAGGAGGGAGATAATATAACAGGGCTTCTTTCTGGGGTGATGAAAATGTTCTGAAATTGGATAATAGCGATGGTAGCACAATATTGTGAATATTCTAAAACCAATGAATTATACATCTTAATATTGTGAATTTTATGGTATGTGAATTATATCTCCATAAAGTTGTTATTTAAGAACAATTTTCGAGATGCCTAGGTGGCTCAGGTCATAATCTCACGATTGTGAGATGGAGCCCTCTGTCAGGTTCCACACTGAGCATGAAGTCTGCTTAAGATCCTCTTTCTCCCTCTTCCTCCCCACTCCCTCTCTAATAAAATAAAAATAAACTTTAAAAGATAGCAATTCAATATATTGTAAAAGGAATCAAATTTAAAAATATAATATAATATAAAAGTCACTCATCTTTAAATCTAGATTGAAAAAGCACTTATTTTAATACTCCTTTAATACCTTTTGAGCATAAAGGACAGTATGATGTTTCATATATTTGAGCAAGCTACATTAACTTTTAAAGGTACAGACTTTAAGGACTTCCAACATTAAATTTTTAATAGTTCTTTTTTTAAAGATCTATTTATTTATTTGAGAGTGAGAGAATGCATGTGAGAATGAGCAGGGGAAAGGGCAAAGGAGAGGGCGAGGAACCTCAGGGAAACTTCCTGCTGAGTGCAGAGCCTAATGTGGCACTTCGATCCCAGGACCCTGGATCATAACCTGAGCTGAAATAAAGAGATGTTTAACTGAATGAGAAACCCAGGTGCCTCCCAAACATTAAAATTTTTATGACTATGTACAAGACAAATTAGAGAGAAATTCATTTACATTTTATACAAATAAGCCAGCAAAACCACTAACAAAAATATTAACATATGAGGTTTTGGTGAAACAAAATAGCCATTTGCTCTGTGAATGTGATAGACTGCTATCAGTTTCTTTTGCGTTTGGTATGTTGTACATCATGTTTGTATTTCTCTTTATTTCAAGTGCTCCAAATCTTCATATGAACAGCATGTTATGACATCATATCCATGGCTTCCTCTTCAAAGCATCATTTATATATTAAGGTCAGACTCCGTTTTTATCTCATAAACCTGAGCTAACTCAAGCAGTACTAGCTGGTATCGACTTAGTTGTAAATACAAATATGGGGCCTGAAATTTTATGACTATTCTCTACAAGGTAGCCATTTAGACGATCTAGAATGTTTACTTTTTCTTCAGATCATGAAATAAAGTCTAAAATTCTTGGAGAGAACCCATGGGCCACTTTCTCCACCCCCAAAAGACTTCAATTTTCAGAAATACTTAGGTAGCTTGAACTGTACTTCATCAATTCTTTAAGTTACATTTCCCTCCATTTTAACATCTCTGAAATTGGGATGTGTCTTAAAACTGATGGAATGTCATAGCTTAACTTTCAGTGTTTTGTTTTTTACTGTTTCATAAAACAATGAGTGTTTCAATTGTTGCTATCCTGGATCCTACGAAATACGGTAGTAAGCACACCATAAATAATGGATGAAATGATGCCAATTTTAAAATACATAATGAAAGACTATTTAAATAATACTAACAAAAAACAAACTTAAAAGGGCACAATGTCACTTATCTGGAAAATCTGCTACACAAAATAAAGTCTACCTAAGAATAGGAGGGTCCTATGTAGGGGTGCTTGGCTGGCTTGGTCAGTGGAGCATATGACTCTTGATCTCCAGGTCATGAGTTTGAGCTCCATGTTGGGCATAGAGATTACTTAAATAAATAAGTCTTTAAAAAAAAAAAAAAGTAGGAGGGTTCTAGTCTTTTAAGTCAGTATGAGAAATATTTTATGAGAATAAAACAATTATTTCATCAAAGAAATTTTATTCTAATTGGCACCCTCCCCCATTTATGTCAGGCCCACCAAAGAGAGGAAAAGTGAAGAATTTTTAGCTAATTAAATTTAAATATGCCTCAAACCAAACAAACCCAAGTTCCTTGAATTACTAACTTACTTAATTCACTGAAAAGAATTCCTTGAGTATTAAAATGGAATTCATGCCATCTACCTCAGGGTTCTTGAGAAATGAAATTTAAATATGTATAAAACATCTCGTACCCTTAGACAAGTCAAAAAAAAAAATCATGTTCCACTTCCTATGTGAAAACTACTTTAGAAGCACACCAACATACAAATTCATAAATGACGCAGAATTAACAAAATACTTGATAGCAAGCGATCACAAGTATAAACCACTATTTTGAAC